>NC_081389.1:25492799-25824049 GCF_030684315.1 Stegostoma tigrinum | reverse complement strand
CTGGGTCTTCTCAGTACGGCTCAAATTACACCATTTTTTCCCCCTACTTATCATGTATTGGAGCAATCTCAACTCGAGACCGCAACCTACTGGCAACAAGTATAACATTTTAACAAGCAATTAATACATTCGCACAGATTTGCTGTCAATCTTTTAAATCATTGAAGAGTTAAATTGGAAGATAAGTTCTAACAGTAAAAGTCTCCAAGGTAGTTTGTCTTCAATCACCTAGTAGCATTTTGAACTAGTTTGGTGTGGCGTCAGTGGAAGTCGCTGTTAAATTTGAAGTTTATAAAATTATAAGTGTCATAGATAGAATGAATAGCCAAGGTCTTTTTCCCTAAGGTATGGGAGTCCAAATCTAGAGGGCATAGCTTTAAGGAGAGAGCAGAAACTTTTTCACATAAAGAGTGGTGCATGTCTGGAATGGGCTGCAAGGGAAGTGGTGGAGGCTGGTACAATTACAACACTTAAAAGACATCTGGATGGGTATAGGAATAGGAAGGGTTTAGATGGATATGGGTCATATGCTTGCAAATGGGACTAGATTAATTTAGGGCATCTGGTCAGCATGGGCGAGTTGGGCCGCAGGGTCTGTTTCCATGCTGTACATCTCTGTAACTCTATATATACAAACTAAAGTGATTGTTTCAGTTCTCTACTGCAAAAGAGGAAGAAGGAACATACTAAAGAGAGAACAAGGGAACATGGCTGACAAGGGAGGTCAGGAACAGCATAAATGCAAAACAGAAAGCAGTAATTGGGTGAAGGATGGTGGGAAGCCTACAAAGACCAACAGAGGACATCAAAAAAAACATAAACAAATAAGGAGGGATTAAAATCAGGGCAAGCTGGCCAGTAATATAAAAGAAGATTGCAAGAGTTTCCTTAGATATATAAAGGGTAAAAGAGAGGGAAAAGTGGGCAATTGGCTGCTAGAAAATGATGCTAGAGAAGTTGTTATGGGGAACAAAAAAATGGCAGAGGAACTGAACATGTACTTTGCATCAATCTTCATAGTGAAAGATATGAGCAACATCCCAAAAGCCCAAGGCAGTCAGCAGGCACAGAGTTGACTATAAGATAACAAAGTGTGGAGCTGGATGATCACAGCAGGCCAAGCAGCATCTCAGGAGTGTGCTCAGGAGTGGGAGGGACCCAGATGACTGAAAAATTGCTAATGAAAGCCCCCCTGTTTAAGAAGGGAATGAGGCAAAAGACTGGAAATTACAGGCCTCTTAGCCTAACCTAGGTTGTTGGTCAGATTTTGGAATCCATTGTGAAGGATGAGATTTCTGAATACTTGGAAGTGTATGGCAAAACAGGCCAAAGTCAGCATGGTTTCATCAAGGGGAGGTCATGCCTGACAAATCTGTTAGAATTCTTAGAGGAGGTAACAAGCAGGGTAGACCAAGGAGAGCCAATGGATGCTATCCATCTGAATTTCGAGGAGGCCTTTGACAAGGTCCGCACAGGAGGCTGCTGAGTAGGATAAAAGCCGATGCGTTAGAGGCACGTACTGGCATGCATTGAGGATTGGCTGCCTGGGAGAAAGCAGAGAGTGGGCATAAAAGAGTCCTTCTGAGGGAGGCAGCTAGTGACTAGTGAAGCTCTTCAAGGGTCAATGTAGGGACAACAACCTTTTACTTTGTACATTAAAGATCTAGATGAAGCAACGGAGGGCATTCTGGCTCAGTTTGAAGATGATACAAAGATTGGTAGAGGGAAGGGTAGTATTGAGGAGATGGGGAGGCTGCAGAAGGATTTGGAAAGGTTAGGAAACTGGGCAAAGAAATGGCAGATAGAGTACATCGTGAGGAAGTGTAATGTTACACACATTGGTCGGAAAAATACAGGCATAGACTATTTTCTAAATAGGGAGAAAATTCACAAATCTGAAGTGCAAAAAGATTTGGGGATCCTAGTTAAGAAGCCTCCTGAGGTTAACTTGCAGGTTGAGTCAGTATTTAGGAAGGCAAATGCAATGATGGCAGTTGTTTCAAGAGGACTAGAAAATAAAAGCAGGAATGTACTTCTGAGGCTTTATAAGGCTCTGGTCAGACGACATTTAGAATATCGTAGCAAGTTTTCAGTCCCATATCCCAGGAAGGATACACTGGCCCTCAAGCCGGGCCAGAGGAGGTTCATGAGAATGATCCTAGGTATGAAAGCTTAACTTATGAGCAAGGCTTGAGGACACTGGGTCTACACAATGGAGATTGGAAGCACGAGGGGTCTCTGATTGAAACTTACAGAATACTGAAAGGCCTGGATAGAGTGGGCATTGGGAAGATGTTTCCATTAGCATAAGAGACTAGAACCTGAGGGCACTGCCTTGAAATAAATTGAAAGCCCTTAGAATGGAGTAACAAGAAACTTCTTCAGCCAGAGAGTGGTGAATCTATGGAATTCATTGCCACATAAGGCTGTGGAGGCCAGCTGATTGAGAATATTTAAGGCAGATTGATAGGTTCTTGATTGTTAAGGGAATCAAAGGTGACGAGGAAAAGGCAAGAGAATGGGGTTGAGAAATGTATCAGCCGTGACTGAATGGTGGAACAGATGCGATTGGCTGAATGGCCTAATTTCTGTTCCTATGTCTTATTATTTAATGATCTAATTATTCACTCTAACAGCAGAGAACTCAAGCTTTTAGCACCAGCAGTCAGCAGAAACCTCACTAAATGAAGGTAAAACTTAAAGCCTTCCTGGATCTGTGTGAGCCCTGACCCCAGACACTCATAATACTTCAAAAAGCCAGCGAGAATTCAAAGCTGTTTACCAAATGCCTGTCTGAAGGAGATACTTTGAACCAATGTGACAACATCCTCTGTAAGAGAAACAACACAGAACAGCTTTCTTAAAGGCACGGTATCTTCACTTTAGATACAGCCTAGCAATCAAAAGATCAAAGCCAATGGAGTTGACAGGAAGGTGAAGGCAAAACAGAGCATGAAAATTCAGGGAGTCACCAAGACTGACACATTCGATCTCTTTCCCTCAATGTCCTGGTGCATATAGAAGACAAGAAACAGAACGAATTTCAAAAACAAGCAGACAAACTTGACCATGTGAAGGGTATGTTCACAGCTGCAGTATTGGCAGAGCAGTACATTACAGCACAGCAAATCTTACTTGGTTGCTGGGACATGGAATTGTCAGCATCTCCACATCAACGGTCACAGTCGTCTTCCACAAGCTCAAGGATTCTCTACTCATTGAAATGCAAATATTTTTGGCCTGAAGTTGCTGAAAAACATTTTAATGGGAAGCACATGAGGTCCTTCATTTCAGCAGGTTCTGGTCAATCTCCCTCTTTCCCCATAGACGCTGCCTGGCCCACTGACTGTGTCCAACATTTTCCATTGTTTACACTTACACCAGTATTGTACTTTTTACAAGTATAACCTATTTGGTTTAACACATGGATACTGTTCAAACACAGGTGGTACTACAACAGCTGTACAAGCCAAAAACCATGTTGAAATTCACCATGAATGCTTGCCGACATGCAAAGACTAAAATTTTATTCAGTTTATTAAGGAAGTTCTCTGCAAACTTTTCTTGGAACACATCAATTAGCAGCAAATTGCCTTTGAGGTTTTAAATAGCATTTGAGAAGAATTGTGTAAAGAAATGTGGATATATTAGAAATTTTAGGGCAAATTGCACCCCTCATCACCTGTCTGTTCAAATGAAGTTGTCTTTGTTTCCAGCTATAAAGTAGCTATTCACTGTGAAAATAATAATCTTAATACGCTGTTCACTTGATCATCTGACGAATATGCATTGTCCTCTATTTCCTCATCACCTGAATGTTTTATGGTCAGAATACAGTCTCATGCCAAATTAAATTTCGAAATGACAGTTTGTATTCACTGATAAAAACATTGAAAAAAATCCAATTAACAGGTATGAGAGCAGAACTGGCTATGGTACATTGTGTAAATAGACACAAGCTTTTGTGATAAATAATCAGTGGGAAACATTTAAATAAAGCATTGAAAAGGTTCAACAAAATTATATTCCACTGTAAAAAAAACACTAACTCAACAACATCCGTCCAAGTTCTGTGTAAGAAGAGGCTTTTTATATGCCCAGGAATAATGTAAACATGAGGAGTGAGAGTGTTTTAAAAACCAGGAAAGGACCACCAACAAGTTGATGAAAAGAGAAAACATGGAGCATGAGAGTGAATGATCTAGGAATAATAACAACAGATTTTATTCGTGCAAAAATATACTTTACTCATTCACCTCATCTATTAATATGTATGAACATCCAAAATCAGTTCTGTACAGTCTTTCCAGAGGAAAACAAAACTGCTTTTGCCTTTGATACAGATCCAAAGCTTTATCCCCTTTAATCGTCTCCTAAATCACCAACTTCTGCTGCATTACTGTGACCTGCAAATATAAATGATATGCAAAGTCAAACGCCTCAAACTCAGAGCAAAAGGAAGGCACTAGATTTGCTCTGAAATGCTCCATCAATGCACCTTTGCCAGAACTGTGTCCAAAACTGTTTTGCTCAGTTGCAGTAAAGGAAAAGGAGTAGTCCCAAGGATATTTTATACATGTGGCTGCCTCATGATTGAAAAGCACAAATTTCAGGGATTAACATCCACAAAAACCCCTGCACCTCTCTTCAGGCTTCTTTGCAAAACCACATTCCAGCCAGTATGTGTGACAGTCTCTATGTCCTGCAGCTGCTTTGAGGGCAGCACACAGTGGCAGAGAAAGTCTAGGCATACATAAAAGATCTCACACCTTCTCACCACCAGCTGAATGATGTCTTGGTGCTTGTTGGAATGTTCTGATGATGAGCCATTCTACCAAAAGAATTTGAGATCTGGTCAGGGAATAACCCGACAGGATCCGTCCTCTTCTTTTCCCGTTTGAGCTCAGACATTACATTCTGACCACTTGCTGATGGACTTGTGATCAAATATACTTTCCTTTGCAAGTTTGTCCATGTGGTTCAGGTCATGTGAAATGGTCCAAATCTTGGAACATTCTGTGCTAGTGAGGCCAAGCACATCCTTCATAACATTGGAGACAGGTAGAACCTCAGTACATAGAGAGACTCAGTGTTTGTATACCAAGGGTGTACACACAGCTTGATGCAGCTACTCACAAAGGTGGCAATCAGTATGACGGTGGAGCTGGATACATCCTACCCCACTTACCTAGAAATTGTGTCCCTGTGGAAAGCTCCATTTTTGATCCCTAGAGGAATTGGAAAATGGGTCAGGGCGACTGCAGTGATGCAGGTCCTGGGAAATGAGCCAGACCTGCACCACTGGCAACAACACCGACAGTATCCACAGCCGATGGCCAAGTTTTTATCTGTGATGGCGATGAAGCAGTGCTCCAAACAAGCCCATTTTCTGCCTCATCATCCCTGGATTTGTCCTGCCACACCAGCAGCACAGGCCCTTATGTAGTCAGATGGAGTTGCTCTGGGAGTCCTCAACATTGACTCTGGACATCATGAAATCAGGTTAAACCTGGGCAAGGAAACCTCCTGCTGCTGAATCGGTACTCCTCCATGTTGAACAACGCTTAGGGGAGGCACTGAGGATGAGAGGGACACAAAATGTACTCTGGGTGGGAGATTTCAATGTCCATTACCAAGAGTGGCCCAGCAGCAGCACTACTAATCAAGCTGGTCAGATCTTAAAGGACATAGCTGCTAGACTAGATCTAGGTTATGAGGGAATCAACAAAATCTCATCCTCACCAATCTGCTAGGTACAGATGCATCTGTCCATGACAGTATTGGTATGAGTGACCACCACACAGTCCTTCTGGAGGCAAAATCCCACCTTCGCATTGAGAATAACCTCCATTGTGTAGTGTGGCGCTATCATTGTGTGAAATTGAACAGATTTTGAACAGATCTAGCAACTCAAGACTGGGCATCCATGAGGCACTGTGGGCCATCAATAACAGCAGAAGTGTACTCCAGCACAATTTGCAGCCTCATGGCCTGGCATATCCCCCACTCAACCATTACCACCAAACCAGGGAATCAACCCCAGTTCAATGAAGAGTGCAGGAGGGTATGCCAGGAGCAGCACCAGGCATACCTGAAGATGAGGTTTTAACCTGGTGAAGCCACCAAACAGGACTACCTGCATGCCAAGCAGCAAAAGCAGCTAATGACAGATAGAGCTAAGCAATCCCACAACCAAAGGATCAGATCTAAGATCTGCAGTCTTGTCACATCCAGTTGGGAACTGCACTGGACAATTAAACAACTCAATGAAGGAGGAGGCTTCACAAATGTCCCCATCCCCACTGAATTCAATAAGAATTTGGAATTGAGAGTTTAATTCTGACCATGAATTCATTGTCCAATGTCAGAAAAACCCACCTGGTTCATTAATGTCATTTAGGGAAGGAAACTCTCATCCTTACCTGGTCTGGCCTACATGTGATTCCAGGCACACAGAAATGTGATGACTCTTAACTGCCCTCTGGTTAATCAGGAATGGACAATAAATGCTGGCCTAGTCAGTGACTCCAACATCCTGTGAATGATTGAAAAATCCTCAATGGTGGAAGAGCCCAGCACATCACTGCAAACAATAAGGCTGAAGTTTCTGCCGAAATCTTCAGCCAGAAGTGCCATGTGGATGATCCATCTCGGCCTCCTCCAGTGGTCTCCAGCATCACAGATACCAATCTTCAGCCAATTCGATTCAACCCACATCATATTAAGAAATGGTTGGAGATACTGGATACTGCAAAGGCTACAGGCCATGACAACATTCTGGCAATTGTATTCAAGGGTTGTGCTGTAGAACTTGGCGTTTCCCTAGCCAAGCTGTACCAGTACAGTTACAATACTAACAATGTGGAAAATTGCCCAGCTATACCCTGACATTAAAAGCAGGATAAATCCAGCCTGGCCAATTACTGCCTCATCATTTGAATTGCAATTGGCAGTAAAATGGTAGATGCGCTATCACGCAAGACCTGCTCAGCAATAACCTGCTCAATGATGCCCAGTTTGGGTTCCACCAGGGCCATTCAGCTCCTGACCTCATTACAGCCTTGGTTCAAACATGCACAAAAGACAGGTGACGTCAGAATGACAGCCCCTGACATCAAGGCTGCATTCAACAGAGTGTGGTGTCAAGGAGTCCTCACGAAACTGGAATCAATGGGCAAACTATTCTGTGGTTGGAGGCATACCTGGCACATAGGAAGGTGGTTGTGGTTATTGGAGGTCAGTCATCTCAGCTCCAGGGCATCTCTGCAGGACTTCCCCAGAATAGTTCCACGGCACAACCATCTTCAGTTGCTTCATGAACAACCTTCCCTCCATTGTAAGGTCAAAAGTAGGGATATTCACCAATGACCGTACAATGTTTTGCACCATTCATGACTCTTCAGATACTGAAACTATCTGTGTTCAAATGTAACAAGATTTGAACAATATCCAGCTTTGGCCTGACAAGTGGCAAGTAACATTTTAGCCACACAAATGCCATGCAATGACCGTCTCCAATAAGAGACAATATAATCACTGCCCCTTCACAATCAGTAGTGTTACCATTTCTGAATCTAACTCTGTCAACATCCTGGGGGTATCACTGACCAGAAAGTCAAATGGACTAACCACATAAACACAGTTTCTATAACAGCACATCAGGGGCTAGGAGTACTGCAGGAGTAACTCATCTTGTGACTGCCCAAAGACTGTATACAATCTACAAGGCACAAGTCAGGAGTGTGATGGAATACTTCCCACTTGGCCTGATTGAGTACAGCTCCAATGATACGCAAGAAGCTTGACACCATCCAGGAAAAAGCAGTCCGCTTGACTGGCGCTACATCCACTCCCTCCACCACCAACGCTCAGTAACAGTAGTGTGTACTACCTACAAGATACACTGTAGAAATTCACCAAAGAGCCTCTGACAGCAAACCACTGAGAAACAAAACCCACGATCACTTCCAGCTAGAAGGGCAGCAGATACATATATCATGACTTACAAGTTCCCCTCAAAGCCACTCACCACCCTGACTTGGAAATATATCACCTTTCCTTCTCTATCGCTGGGCCAAAATTCTTGCATTCCCTCCCTAGGGGCATTGTGGGTCAACTCAAAGCAGGTGGACTGTAACAGTTCAAGAAAACAGCTCACCACCACCTTCTCAAAGGCAACTAGGTTGGTATCTGTGATGAAGATCAGTGGCGGGGGGGGGGGGGGGGGGGGGGGGGGGGGGGGGGGAGATGAGCAAAATAAACAATAGATAGAGATAGTGATAAGAGATAATGGGAACCGCAGATGCTGGAGAATCCAAGATAACAAAGTGTGAAGCTGGATGAACACAGCAGGCCAAGCAGCATCTCAGGAGCACAAGAGCTGACGTTTCGGGCCTAGACCCTTCATCAGAGAGGATAGTGCCTAAACAGAGGGAAACACATTTGGACAGGCAAAACAGTGGTTGAAGTTCAGCCTGAGGGTATGAATTGCTGCTAATGGATACTGTTAGAACATAGAATGTAGAACATAGGTACAGTACAGGCCCTTCAGCCCACAATGTTGTGCCAAACTCTTATCCTAAACCTAAGGTCTATCTAACCTCCATCCCTACTTTATACTATCATCCATATGCCTGTCTAATAACCCCTTAAATGTGGCCGACTCGACTACCCTCTCCGACAACATATTCCATGCCCTAACCACTATCTGAGTAAAGAACCTACCTCTGACTTCTCCCCTATATCTACCTCCACTCACTTTAAAACTATGCCCCCTCGTAATAGCTACCTCCACCCTAGGAAAAAGTCTCTGGCTGTCCACTCTATCTATACCTCTGATCATTCTGTTCACCGCTATCAAGTCACCTCTCATCCTTCGTCGTTCTAAAGAGAAAAGTTCTATCTCTCTCAACCTACTTTCGTAAGACCATCCCTCCATTCCAGACAATATCGTGGTAAATGTCCTCTGCATCTTTTCCAATGCTGCCACATCTTTCCTGTAATGAGACGACCAGAACTGGACACAATACTCCAGATGTGGCCTAACCAGGCTTTTGTATAGCTCGAGCATAACTTCACGGCTCTTGAACTCAATCCCTCTGTTAGTGAAAGCTAACACACCATATACCTTCTTAACAACTCTACTCACCTGGGTGGCAGCTTTCAGGGAACTGCAGACATAAACCCTAAGATCCCTCTGCTCCTCCACACTGCCAAAAATCTTTCCATTAACCCTGTGTTCTGCTTTCAAATTTGTCCTTCCATAATGAATCACCTCGCATTTTTCAGGGTTAAACTCCATCTGGTAGGTCTCAGTCCAGCTCTACTTCTTATCAATGTTCCTTTGTAACCTAGAACAACGCTCTGCACTATCCACAACTCAACCCATCTTTGTATCATCTATGAACCTATTAAACCACTTTTCCACTTCTTCATCCAAATCATTTACAAAAATCACAAATAGAAGAGGACCCAGAACAGATCCTTGTGGTACACCACTCGTAACTGAGCACCATGTTGAATATTTTCTGTCCACTACCATCCTTCATCTTCTAAGGATCAGACAATTCTGAATTCAATCTGCCACCTTTCTCCCTATCCCATGCCTCTTTATTTTCTGCATGAGCCTACCATGGGGAACCTTATCAAATGCCCTACTTAAATCCATGTATACCACATCCACTGCTCTACCTTCATCCACATGTTTGGTCATCTCTTCAAAGAATTCAATAAGGTTTGTGAGGCATGATCTACCCCTCACAAATCCATGCTGACTATCATGAATCAAACTATGCCTATCCAAATGATCATAAATCCTGTCTCTCAGAGCCCTTTCCAATAATTTGCCCACCACTGATGTAAGACTAACTGGCCTGTAATTTCTGAGGTTATCTCTATTCCCTTTTTTGAACAAGGGAATGACGGTTGCCTCTCTCCAATCTTCCGACAAAAGCAATTGCACAGCCACACTCAGAACATATCCTGAACAAAGGGGCTGTAGGATAATAAAATGTGAGGCTGGATGAACACAGCAGGCCCAGCAGCATCTCAGGAGTGCTCCTGAGATGCTGCTGGGACTGCTGTGTTCATCCAGCCTCACATTTTATTATCTTGGATTCTCCAGCATCTGCAGTTCCCATTGTCAAAGGGACTCTAGGTCAGCCCACAGCAAATCCCAAAAACAAAGCCAAACCTCCACCAACCGGTTAAAATATTTTCAAGTTCCGGCCAGCAAGCTATTATAATTGCTACTGATGAGCAACATAGTCATACTAGATCCGAATTGAGTCATAGGATGGTATCCAGGAGAATCTGCACCCTGGAGAAACCAACTACATCTGGTTTGGCACAGTTAAATTGCTTAGCAACATCCATATCAGAACCAATCAAAATAGATATCTGGTTACATGATCACCAGTTCTAACAGAAGTCGATACTGGTACAGTTGTTTCAGTGATCACAGAACAAAATTTGATCTGGATTACAACCTTTAAGTTTGTGTAAGACCTCAGCTAAACTAAGAACCTAGACAGGGAAACATTTACACACTAAGGGATCAACTTCAGTACTGGTCTCTTATGACAAACAGGTGGTTCAGTTCCCACTGACTGTAATAAAAAGCTCAGGTCCAAGCTTGATGAGGTGAAAGTGGTTGAGAGAGATTGGGTCAAGACTTTTGGATTGGAAAATGGCTGCTTGAGCGAAGTCCTAACCAAATAACAAAAGATTTTCAGGAAGGTCTTTAGCCTATCAAAGGAACACAGGAGACCTAAAGTTTGTGAAGATTTGTAGCTTGGGTTGTGGACGAGGTGGGTAGACATGCTCGCCAAGGCAGTGGGATTGGTTGCAAACATTTCGTCACCCTGCTCGGTAACCTCCGGTGAAGCATGGGTGTTCTGTCTTGTTTGTTATTTATATGCCTCGATTTGCTGGGGTGGTTGGCACTAATTCCGGTTTTGTTTCTCAGTGGTTTGTACACAGGGTCGAATTCAATGTGTTTGTTGAAGGAGTTCCAGTTGGAATACCAGGCCTCCAGGAATTCCTTGGCATGTCTCTGTTTGGTTTGTGCGATTACGGATGTGTTGTCCCAGTTGAATTCGTGTCCCTTATTATCCATGTGTAGTGAGACAAACGAGAATTGGTGTGTCTCTCGGCAACTACTTGATGTTCGTGTATCTGTACTGTCAATTTTCTTCTGGTTTGGCTTATGTAATGCCTCTCACAGTCCTTGCATGGTATTTTGTATATTACCACAGTTTTGCTGGTTTTGGGTGTGGGATCCTTTATGTTCGTCAGTAGCTGTCATAGGATGGTTGTCAGTTTGTGGACCATCTGATACCTCGGGGGTCTGAGTGGTCTTGTGGTAATCTCTGAAATGTCCTTGATGTACGGTAGGATGATTAGTGAATCTGGTCATGTTGTGTCTTCCTCTTGTGGTCTGTCTCAAAGGTAACAGTGGTTGTGCTTTTCGGGTATCCGTTCCTTTTCAAGACTCTGTATAGATGCTCCTGTTCTGCTCTGGGTAATTCCAGGCTGCTGCAATGTGTTGTGGCTCATTTAAATAGTGTCCTGATGCAGCTCTGTTAGTGGGCGTTGGGGTGGTTGCTAGTGTAATTGAGTATCTGATCCGTATGCTAGTCTTTCTATATATGCTAGTCTGGAGTTCCCGTCATTTTTGCATTCTACCATTATGGGGACCACGGGGTACAGACCAAACAGAGACATACCAGGGAGTTCCTGGAGGCCTGGTATTCCAACCGGAACTCCATCAACGAACGCATTGAATTCAACCATGTGTACAAACCACTGGGAAAACCAGAAGTAATAACAACAACCTCAGCAAACTGAGGCATATAAATAACAAGCAGGAAAAAGCACCAATGCTTCACCAGAGATGCACTGATGATGTTACCTAGCAGGGTGATGAAACATCTGTAACCAAACCCATTGGCTTGGCAAGTTATGTCTACAACCTCAAACGCAGGATACCTTGCATGTTGACTAGGAAGCAATTCCACGATTCTGCAAAGCCTGCAGAAATCCATTTGCCTTACAGGTAAAAGTAGAGGCAGAAATCACAAGACTGGCATGCAAAGGAATCCTAAAACCAGTCCAATTTGCGGGTGCAGCAACAGTCGTACCGAGTTTGAAGCCTGACGGGTTGATTCTTCTTTGTGGGAATTTTAGACAAACAATAAACAGAAAATATTTTTATTCCTGTATCCCACAGTTTACTGTCACTCAGGTTAAGAGCCTTCTCAAATGTTTTTATGTTGAGAGTAAAAGTGAGACTGAGACACAAGAATCTGTGAAATCAACCAGTCAACTGCAGTTTCTGAGGTGGACAAATTTCCAATCCCTTGCATATTAGATTTATATGTAAAGCTGGCAGGTGGGGGGTGGGGAAGGGAAGTATTCTTCTTGAAGCTGGACATGTGCTATCCGTATTTGCAATTGCAGTTTTGATGAGGATTTTGAGAATTATGTTACAATTAATACACATAAGAGTTTATACAAATATACAAGACTCCCAGTTGGGGGTATCATTAGCCTGTGCAATCTTTCAGTGGATGGTGGAGTACATTTTACTCCAAATCGCCACCTATCTAAATGCCATAGATGTCATGCTAATAACAGGGAAACCCAATATGGAGCACTTAGACAACTCGAACATAGGCCTTAAATCTTTCTCCTAGGTGGGTGTACACTTTGGAAGGGCAAAATGTGTGTTCCAGACAGCTTAAGAGAACCACTCGGGTAACGGAGTTGACAACTGGATTACACCCATTGCCCTGGCTCCATATCTCTACTGGAACCAAGGTCTTTCCTTGGGCTGGTGAATTATTGCAGAAAGTTCATACATAACCTGGTGTCCCATCCTCGCACCTTTACATCACCTCTTAAAAAGGGTCAGCCTTGGAAATGGTTGTGTTGCCAAGCCAGAGCTTTCAGGAAAGTGAAGAAACAGCTTTCATCCTCTAAGATGGGGGCACACTATGATGCCAAGTGAGATCTAGTATTGACATGTGATGCCTTCCTGTACTGCATCGGGACAGTATTAGCTTGTAGATGGGCCAATGGAGAGGGACATCCAATAGTATGTGCACCTAAAACATTGGTTAATGCAGAGCGTAAATACATTCAGGCAGTGAAGGAAGGTTTGGTGGTCATATTTGGTGTCAGGACGTTCCACCAATATCTACACGGATATAAATTTGTGATAATAGCAGACCACAAATCCCTGCTAAGTCTACTTAAAAAAGACAAGGCAGTGCTGTCCATAGCTTGAGTCAAAAATCAGCAGTGGACTCTAATACTAAGTGCATATAATTACAAGTTGGACCAATGCCTAGGAAGCCAAATAGCGAATGCAGATGCACTGAGCCGCCTGTCACCAACTGGTGGTACCATCACTGGAACAGTCCGTAACGGGTTTAAATTTTCTGGGCACTCTTCTAGTCACAGGTGACAATATCAGACATCGGATGCAGAAAGATCTGGTCCTGGCAAAACTGAAACAGCTTGTGATGATGGGGAAACCAAAGGGCTGTCACAACCATAATTGAAATCATTCTGAACCCAAAGAGACCAGATCACAGTACAGCATGGCATATTATTAGGGGGAGCAAGACTGATTGTCCCAAGCAAAGGTCACTGTGAGATACTGACTGAACTCAACCAGGGTGTCATCTAAGGTTTCCAAAATAAAGATATCGGTGAGATGTCTGGTGCCTAGGATTGGATGCAGACACAGATGCATTGGTGGGGTACTGTCCAGAGTGCCAACAAGAACAAAGATTACTGCCAGCAGCTCTCCCATATTCATGGGAATGGCTGTGTAAACCCTGGATGTGGGTACAAGTTGACTATGCAGGTTCTTTCAAGGGTGGACTCTATGGATTCTTGGACTCTTTGCCTGCTTAACCTACCTGTTCTGCTACCTTAACAGACTGGTAGACACACATACTGGTAGGTTCCTGGTCCTCAGTGCCTCCCAGGGTCCTACAGAACATGTATTCCCATGCCTTTTTGTCCTGACTAAGGGTATCATCTCACACTTATCCGCACTGAATTCCATATTTTAATGATCAGTTCATCCGATCAGGCTGTCTATATACTGTTGTAGTCTAAGCCTGTCCTCCTCACCATTTACCACACCAACAATTAGTGGACGATCCACAAACTTACTGATTAACCTTCCTATATTCCAGTTTGAATAATTTATATAACCTGTTACAGAGGGGGAATTGGCCAAATCCCTCTGACAATTAAACCAAAACAAAAGCCCTGCTCTGTTAAGACAGGAGTAGGAGTAGATGTTCCCTTCTAATAATTACCCCAAAACACCCAGAGAAGCTCGCCTTTCCCTTTGTCGTCTGTTAAAAGAGTGGTTAAAAGAAACAAAATCCCTGATCCACTTTAAAAATAACTAGACTGCCTTTGGGAACACTCTGCCTTTTCCGTTACTCCACAAATGCCTTTCTTCCATTGATTCTGCTGTCAGGGATGTTTTCTCTGTAATTTCTTCTGTGAGGACTGGAAAATAAAAATGCCTTTATACCTTTAATTAATTAGATGGTGCTTTCTCTGAGAGCAAAGTAAAGGTGTTTTCTCTTGGCAATTGGCAGTTGGTTCTCCGCGTGCTCTGTGAAAAACCTTGCTTATATATCCCCTACGACACATTGGTTTCAGGTTGTCAATACTATCAGTTTTTAAATTTGATTAGTTTTGAATCATTGAGTGCTTGGTTTAAATTAACTGGCCAATATCAAACTTGTTGTCTTATAAAAATGTACCTTGGCTGTTCCATACAAAATGTTTTAATTCGGGCACTCTTTGCGCACAGTACTTGTAAACTTCCAAGCACAGACAAAGCACAATTTCTTAAATGGACCAGGCACTCTTTTTCCCCACTTTCATGATTTTTTTAAATCAACCATTCTAACTTCCTGCCTTACAATTCACGAATCCTCTACCAAACTTCGTAAACACCACAAATAGTGATAGGGTTAGTGTTACAGACCTAACACTGATCCCGAGGAAACCCAAAGGACACAGGCTTCCAGTCGCAAAAATGCCCCTCAACTGCCACTCAGCCAATTCTGGATCCAATGAGCCTAATTTCTTTGGATGCAGTGAGCTCTTAACTTTGCTATTAGTCTTCAAAGCAGGACCATAACAAAAGCCTTGCTGAAGTTCAAGTTGACTATGTTGAATGCACTACACTCATCTACACACGTAATCACCTCTTCATAGAATTCAATCAAGTTGGTCAGATATGCTCTTTAACAAAGCCATGCTGACTGTTTTTGATGAGTTATTCCCGTTCCAAGTGAGGATGAATTCTGTTACCACTATGTTGTCATTCTCACACAGGTCTGCTTTCCACTTCCTGCTCCGTCCCGCTCACTTAGGTGCTGGTCACTATCTCCGTTTCTGCCTTAGTCTGGCTCATGGGTATTAGTTGATAGTCAAGGATTCAAGAGATTGTAAGAGATGAGCAAAACTTGTGAATTGCAACTTCTTTTGCCCTTGGGACATCTGAAGAAGCGGCTCATCTCTCCCATGGGTGCACGTCAACAAGACCTGACAGTGAAAATTATACAATAGCTCAGATATTTTAACAGTACAAGTGAACATCTATTTTCAAAAAGGAGATTATTTATATCATGTTTCACCCGTGCTGTCTTTGTGCCCTCAGTATGCTATCTCCTTCCTCTGCTGCCACAATTGTGGTGCAGGAAACCTACTGCGTGATTGACTATATTGACCTGCCTTGGGAGGTCGTCTCCTAGTGACTTCAGGTGTTCAGGGCCTAGGACCACAAAGAGCCCTCTGCCCACTTGTAGATTTAATCTCCTTGGCCTGTACTATTTCAGGCTTTGGTATCACAGGAACTGGGGAAGGTCTTTTGGCCAAAGTACAATGAAGGTCTGAATCAATACGGTGTGGAGCTGGAGGAACACAGCAAATCAGGCGGCATCAGAAGAGCAGGAGAGTTGGCATTTCAGGCCTAGACCCTTCATCTCCTACTCCTCTGATGCTGCCTGACCTGCTGTGCTTTTCCAGCTCCACACTGTATTGACTGTGACTCCAGCATCTGCAGTTCTTGCTATCTACAATTGGGTCCAATCAGTTATTGGACCCGCCTGATGCCTCAAATATGTGTAAATTGTATACTGCACAAGGAAGGAATCCTCTACATTTGTTTGTTCAACTGAAGTGTGAACCGGTGAGGATTAAAAGATTATGTAGGAGGCAGTTAAAGTGTGGTTCAATTTGCTAACACAATAGGTGTCAGTCGAACAAAAACAAAGTTGCTGGAAAAGCTCAGCAGGTCTGGCAGCATCTGTGGTGGAGAAAACAGAGGTAACGTTTCGGGTTCAGTGACCCTTACAGAACTGATGGTGGCTGGGAAAACATCAGTTTATATGCAGAAAACAGAGAGGTGGGTTGGGTAGGTCCCTATATAAACTGACATTTTCCCAGCCACTATCAGTTCAGAGGAAGGGTCACTGGACCCAAAATGTTAACTCTGTTTTCTCCTCCACAGATGCTGCCAGGCCTAC
Source organism: Stegostoma tigrinum (assembly GCF_030684315.1). Taxonomy (NCBI): domain Eukaryota; kingdom Metazoa; phylum Chordata; class Chondrichthyes; order Orectolobiformes; family Stegostomatidae; genus Stegostoma; species Stegostoma tigrinum. The sequence goes on along the minus strand of NC_081389.1, from coordinate 25,807,481 downwards.
AGAGCTTTTCCAGCAACATTGTTTTGGTTCCTGATTTACAGCACCCACAGTTCTTTTGGTTTTTATTTAGGTGTCAGTTGAAGGTGTACACTGAATAATATTAGGCAGAGACAGGCGAGGGGCTGAAAAGATTCGCTATTAGATTTTGTAGAAAGAATATGACAATGATCAGGTGTCATAGGAAGTGGGTTTTGACGACTGGGGCTGAACTGTTGGGGCTTTTACTTCTACTTACTGACAGCCGCCTGCCCGAAAGGGCACAATAGTCCTCGCTTACATCTCCTTAAGACACATTGTAAATCACAGTGCATTGTTCAACCTCAAAAGATTATGAATATACTTCCTAATTTCATCTAAATATACCCAGTGTTATTGTATTATTTTACTATAATTCAGGTTTCAACCAGGACACTGCAATCCCAAACTGTTACCGATGAAGAGAAACTCACTCTCCATTGAACATTTCTGCTCCTGTCATGGAGCACCATGTCAACAGAGAGAGGGTTGGGTCCTGCCCGGCAACATTCCAACAACATGTCTACAATTCCAACGAAAAAAACAGACAGGTCCTTCCTAAAATGAGATCAGACAAATTAGGAAACTGCAGCAGGGAAGTAGAAATTAGTGCAGAGTTTGATTCGAAAGAAGAGAGTGGAGGGCGTTAGTGAGGGATATCATATCAGTATATAGCCATGACATGGAGAAAGGTAGCGAATATACTGGAGCCAAATTTGCAGTTAACACATAGATAGGTGGAAAGGCAAGCTGCCAGACAGATACAGTTTACAGAGAGACATTGATAGATTAACAAAGTGGGCAAAAAGTTGGCAAACGGAGGATCATGTGGGAAAATGTGAAATTGTTCATCTTGTAAGGAAAAACAAACATGAACAGAGTATAGTTTAAATGGAGAAAGCCTGAATAAAGCTGCAACACAAGGGGGGACTTTGGATGCACCTGTACACAAACACTGAAAGCTAGCACACAGCTGCAGCAGGTAAATCAGGAAAGCTCATGAAATGTTGGCTCATATTTCAAGGGAGTTGCAGTATTACAGGAGAGAAGTCTGACTGCAAATATGTAAGGTGCAGGTGAGAACACACCTCCAGTGGATTGACAGGGTAAATACTGAGAGGTTACTTCCCCTCATCGGAGTCTCGGACTGGAGCGCATAGTCTCAGAATAAAGAGACACCAACTGAAGACTGAGATGAACAGAAATTGCTTCTCTCAGAGGTTTGAGTGGTGTTGGTGCTCCTTGCCAAAAAGCTGCGCAATCAGAGTCCACTTATATTTAAGGCTTAGATAGATAAGTTCTTGATCAGGAGCAGAATCAAAGGTTATAGGTAAAGGGCAGCAAAGTGCATATGAGGAATCTCAGGAGCACAAAAGCTGACGTTTCGGGCCTCGACCCTTCATCAGAGAGGCCTCTCTGATGAAGGGTCTAGGCCCGAAACGTCAGCTTTTGTGCTCCTGAGATGCTGCTTGGCCTGTTGTGTTCATCCAGCCTCACATTTTATTATCTTGGAGCCTCTCTGATGAAGGGTCTAGGCCCGAAACGTCAGCTTTTGTGCTCCTGAGATGCTGCTTGGCCTGCTGTGTTCATCCAGCCTCACATTTTATTATCTTGGAATTCTCCAGCATCTGCAGTTCCCATTATCTCTGCACATGAGGAATGTTGGATGAGCCATGATCCCATTGAGTGGTGTAGCTGCCTTGAGGGGCCCAAGAGAATGTTCTTGTTCCTATTGCTTATAGTCTAAAGACAGGGCTAACATTACAAGCAAAGACTTGTAGCTAGGACTACTAAGATCGGCTTTGCTCTTCCCATTGTTCAAATGCGGATGATTGTGGCAGACCTTAGATAAGATCACACATTCTCTTCCTAAATTCAACAGCTTACCTAATTAATTCTCCTGCCTTCTCCACCCAATGCTGTATATGCTTCCTCATCAGGTAAGCACAGTACACTTCTTAATGCTTCACTGAACCTGCCTCCACCATATTCCCAGGCAGTGCATTCCAGACTCCAGCTACTCAGTGATTTGAAATGGTTTTTTCTCATCACTCATGCTTCTTTGGTCACTGTCCTTAAATCTTTGCCCTGTCATCTTTGATCCTTCCAGCAATGTGAACATCTTCCCTCTAACTACTCAATGCAGCCCCCTCATGATTCTGAATGTCTCTCTCAGATCACCTTTCAACTCCTTCTACCCTAGGTCACACAGTTCTAACTTCTCCAGTCTATTTTCATAACAGGTATCCTTTATCCCTGGAACCAACCAGAGGGCATCTTTTGTGCCACGCACTATGGGATACAATACTCCAGCTGAAGTGTAACAAGTGCCTGATACAAATTCAACATAACCACCTTGCTTTTGTACTTTATATCCCTGTAAATGAAGCCAAGAGTTCTGCATGATTTAGTAGCCACACTTTCAAGTAGCATTTGCTAGCTTTAATAATTTATGCACATATGTATCCTGGTCCTCTTGTTTCTGCATACCTTTACAGTTCTCCCTTTGTATTGTTGCTGTCTCTCCATTTTCCACCAAAATGCATCACCTCATCCTTCTCCACAATGAACTTCATCTGCCACCTATCCATCCACTCCAACCATTTGGCAATGGCCATTTAAGTTCCACACACCAATCTTAGCAATTTACAATCAATTCAAATTTTGAACTTGTGCTCCATGTCCCAAGGTTGAAGTCATTAATATACATTAGAAAAAGCAAGGATCCCAACACTGATCCTTCACCAGCTCACCTACAAACCATCCTCCCACTCTGAAAAACATTTTTACACTGTTTCCTGTCACACAGCCAATTCCATATCCATGTTGTGGCCGTCCCTTTTATTACATGTGCTGTAAAGTTGTTCAGAAGTCTGTGGCGTGGCACCGTACCAAATGCCTTTTGGACATTCCTGCACACCATATCAACAGCATTACCCTCAGCAAGGCTCTCTGTTACTATTTCAAATAACACAATTTTGTCTTGCCAAATCCATGCTGGCTTTTCTTAATCAAACCACATTTATCTATCTATCTGTTAATTTTGCCCAAAAAAGTTGATTCTAGAATCATCCAAGCATCAAAGATAAACTGACTGGCCTGTAATTGCTGGATAATCCATAAACTGCTTTACATGATGATATCAGTCAAAGCGATTAGATTTTGATATTTTGCTACAGTGTAAAACTGGTGACAGCAAATGGGCATTTTGAAAATTTAATTTTGAAAAATCTATCCCTTTGTGAAGCATTAAAATTATACAATCATAAAATAGCTACAGCCAGCCCTGTGCAACAGCAAATCAACTAGTCCTGCAAATGCTTCCTCTTCTGTTAATCAGGTTTCATTCAGTTGAAATGATTTGATTCCTCTCTCCCTGTTTGCTGGTATCCTGGCCAATTCTGATCTCCCTCAAGTGTATTTTTCTTGTATTACAGGAGCGGTGGCTTTTTCATCATGAAGTTAAAAATCAAATAAGCAGAACTCAGAAGATGAAGGCCTCACCTCCAATAAATACTCCGATGTTCACTGCGAATACATACTTGTGGCTTCAAGGGCATTTGTGCACCATTTATTTCAGAATCCTGAAATCCAGAAATTTCTGAAATGGGCAGAAGATACATGTAGTCCCGATGACCATGTTTGGGCTACTCTGCAGAGAATTCCAACTGTCCCAGGCTCCAAACCTCCACAATAGCAAGTACCACATGTCAGATATGGCAGCCATTGCCCACATGGTGAAGTGGTCCTACATGGAAGGGGATATAACCAAAGGTGCCCCTTATCCCAAGTGCCGTGCAGTGTGCATCTTTGGTTCTGGTGATCTTCAGTGGAGGCTGCAATGACATCACCTCTTTGCCAACAAATCTGATCCTGAAGTAGATAACACAGCTCTTAAGTGTTTGGAGGAACATTTGAGATATAAAGCAATTTACAGAACTGCTTTGATTTAAAACTGTATTTTATTTCACCTGAATTTTCCATTTTTATTCACGCTTCAGAACATCATATATTGCCGTTTAGCTTCATCCAACAATCAGGTGAGGAAGTCCAAAGCTCCTTGATGAATCATTACTTGACAGAAGATAATCTTTGAAACATTTTATCCATCCAGACACATAGTATGTTTTGCCTCTCCCCTCTCCTCATTGCAGTATCCTGCTTTTTCATTCCAATATTTCCTCTACCACTGTGCTCAGGGTCCATTCCAAGTGCTAATTGCTCTCTGCATTAAGGTAATTATCTTTTCAAATTCAAATTATCTTTTAGTAGTTGAACTTACATCTTTACTCAGTTTAAAATAATATCCCACAGTTCACTTTTCTAATCTGAGAATAAAGTCAAAAGTCACATGACACCAGGTTATAGTCCCATACATTCAATTGAAATAACAAGCCTTCGAAGTGCAGCCTCCTTCAACAGGTGAAGTGAGACAGAAGCACACTGAGGATCGAGAATGACACTTTACTCACACCATCTAACACTTTGGATCACCTGCAGGGGCTTATTATTCAGCACTCTACTTATACCATTTGATGATCTTTTGATCTCTCTGTGTTCTGTGTGCTTCCTTCTCACTTCACTTGATGAAGGGGCTACGCTCTGAAAACTTGTGACTTCAAATAAACCTGTTGGACTGTAACCTTGCATCATGTGACTTCTAACTTCGTCCAACCCAATCCAACACCGGCATCTCCACAATCTGAGGATAATGAGAAATTTTGGTCATGTAAAAGGAAAAGTAAAAGAACCAACCATTGAATTCAGGAAGAAAGGAGGAGGGCATGCCCCTATCGACATCAATGGGGCTGATATTGAGAGGGTCGAGAGCATCAACTTCCTGGGAGTGACGACAACCAATAATCTGTCCTGGGCCTCCACCTCGATGCGACAGTCAAGAAGGCAAAACGCCTCTTTTTTCTCAGGAGGCTTAGGAAATTCAGCATGTCCGTAAGGAACCTCTTTTACAGTTGCACTATATAAAGCATTCTATCTGGTGAATAATGGTTTAATACAGCAACTGCTCTGCCCAGGACAATAAGAAACTACAGAAAGTTGTGTATACGGCCCAGATCATCACGCAAGCCAACCTTCTATCCATGGACTCCATCTAAACATCTTGTTGCTGCGGAAAGGCTGTCAACATGATCAAAGACCCCTCCCACCCTGGAAATACACTCTTCCAACCTCTTTTGACAGGCAGAAGATACAGAAGCTTAAACGGACTTACCAAGAGGTTCAAGGACAGCTTTTACCCTGCTGTCATTAGACCACTGAATGCACTTTTTAATTTCAAATCTAATGTTGATCTTGCTTTGTGCACCTCCTATGCAGCTGTAACCCTGTATGCCTTGCTCTGTCTAAGCGCACTATGATCTGTATGTCCTTGTTTGCTATAATTGGCCTGCACTGCTCACAAACCAAACTCTTCACCCTACTCAAGTACATGTGACAACAAATCAAAGCAAATCAAATTGTTTTCAAGTTTTTTCCTGAACGCTGTGTTTCGATGAAAATGGGAACAAGAGTTCTCCATTCAGATCCCAAAGCCTATTCCATTGTTACATCATAGCTAATCATGATCTTAAGTCAATTCATTCATCTCTGATCTGTGATCTTGATTGCCCCATCTGCATCAACACTAAAAATCTAACAATCTTAGCCTTGATAACTTAAACTGCTTTTCAAAATTTTACAGTAGATTTGTATGCAAACTAATAAACAACACCCTCACCAGCATTAGATTCACCAGAAAAGAGGAGAAGGACAAACAACTCCCATTCCTGGACATCATGGTGCAACATGGGACAAATGGGGAATTCCTAACAAAGGTACAGAGGAAAGCTACACACACTGGCCAAGTACTGAATTTCAACAGCAACCACACTAACACACAAACGAAGCAGCATGAGAACATTACTTAAATGTGCAACAACACATTGCAGCAGCGCAGAGCTATGCTAAGAAAGTGAAGAGTACTTTACCCAGGTATTCAAAGACAATGGATACCCAAAAAACTGGGTCAAAAGTTGCCTATCACATGATCATAGAACATAACAGCACAGTACAGGCCCTTCGGCCCTCGATGTTGTGCCAACCTGTCATACCAATTTGAAGCCCATCTAGCCGACACTATTCCATGTATGTCCATACGCTTATCCAATGACGACTTAAATGTACTTAAAGTTGGCAAATCTACTACCGTTGCAGGCAAAGCGTTCCATTCCCTTACTACTCTCTGAGTAAAGAAACCACCTCTGACATCTGTCCTATATCTTTCACCCCTCAATTTAAAGCTAGGCCCCCTCGTGCTCGCCGTCACCATGCTAGGAAAAAGGATCTCCTTATCCACCCTATCAAACCCTCTGATTATTTTATATGTCTCAATTAAGTCACCTCTCAACCTTCTTCTCTCTAATGAAAACAGCCTCAAGTCACTCAGCCTTTCCTCATAAGACCTTCCCTCCATACCAGGCAACATCCTAGTAAATCTCCTCTGCGCTCTTTCCAAAGCTTCCACATCCTTCTTCTAATGCGGTGACCAGAACTGTACGCAATACTCCAAGTGCGGACACACCAGAGTTTTGTACAGCTGCAGCATAACCTCTTGGTTCCCGAACTCGATCCCTCTATTAATAAAAGCTAAAACACCGTATGCCTTCTTAACAGCCCTGTCAACCTGGGTGGCAACTTTCAAGGATCTGTGTACATGGACACAGAGATTTCTCTGCTCATTACACTACCAAGAATCTTACCATTAGCCCTGTACTTTGCCTTCCGGTTACTCCTACCAAAGTGCATCACCTCACACTTGTCTGCATTAAACTCCATTTGCCACCTCTTAGCCCAGCTCTGAAGTTTATCTAAGTCTCTCTGCAACCTACAGCATCCTTCGTCACTATCCAAAACTCCACCAACCTTAGTGTCATCTGCAAATTTACTAACCCATCCTTCTAAGCCCTCATCCAGGTCATTTATAAAAATGACAAACAGCAGTGGACCCAACACCAACCCTTGCGGTACACCACTAGTAACTGGTCTCCAGGATGAACATTTCCCATCAAGAACCACCCTCTGTCTTCTTTCAGCAAGCCAATTTCTGATCCAAACTGCTATATCTCCCACAATTTCATTCCACCGCATTTTGTACAATAGCCTATTGTGGGGAACCTTATCGAACACCTTGCTGAAATCCATCTACACCACATCAACCAGTTTACTCTCATCTACCTGTTTGGTCACCTTCTCAAAAAATTCAATAAGTTTGTGAGGCACGACCTTCCCTTCACAAAACCGTGCTAACTATCTCTAATCAATTTATTCTTTTCTAGATGATTATAAATCCTATCCCTTATAACCTTTTCCAACACTTTACCAACAACTGAGGTAAGGCTCACTGGTCTATAATTACCAGGGTTGTCTCTACTCCCCTTCTTGAACAGGGGAACCACATTTGCTACCCTCCAGTCATCTGGCACTATTCCTGTAGACAATGACGAGTTAAAGATCAATGCCAAAGGCTCAGCAATCTCCTCCCTGGCTTCCCAGAGGATCCTAGGATAAATCCCTTCCAGCCCAGGGGACTTATCTATCTTCACCCTCTGAAGGATTTCTAATACCTCTTCTTTGTGAACCTCAATCCCACCTAGTCTAGTAGCCTGTATCTCAGTATTCTCCTCAACAAAATTGTCGTTTTCTAGAGTGAATACTGTTGGAAAATATTCATTTAGTGCTTGCCCTATCTCCTCTGACTCCACACACAACTTCCCACTACTATCCTTGATTGGCCCTAATCTTACTTTCGTCATTCTTTTATTCCTTAAATGCCTACAGAAAGCCTTAGGGTTTACCCTGATCCTATCCGCCTACAAGTTCTCATGTCTCCTCCTGGCTCTTCTGAGCTCTCTCTTTAGGTCTTTCCTGGCTACCTCGTAGCCCTCAAGCACCCTAACTGAGCCTTCACATCTCATCCTAACATAAGATAACAAAGTTTGGGGCTGGATGAACACAGCAGGCCAAGCAGCATCTCAGGAGCACAAAAGCTGACTTTTCGGGCCTAGGCCCTTCAGAGAGGGGGATGGGAAGAGGGAACTAGAATAAATAGGGAGACAGGGGAAGGCGGGCCGAAGATGGAGAGAAAACAAGATAGGCAGAGAAGAGCGTATAGGTGGGGAGATAGGGAGGGGATAGGTCAGTCCAGCGAAGATGGACATGTCAAGGAGGCGGGATGACGTGGTCGGTAGGAAATTGAGGTGTGGCTTGAGATGGGAGGAAGGGATGGATGAGAGGAAGAACAGGTTAGGGAAGCAGAGACAGGCTGGGCTGGTTTTGGGATGCAGTCAGGGGAGGGGAAGAGCTGGGCTGGTTTTGTGATGCAACGGGGGGAGGGGACGAACTGTGCTGGTTTTGGGATGTAGTGGGGGAAGGGGAGATTTTGAAGCTTGTGAAGTCCACATTGATACCATTGGGCTGCAGGGTTCCCAAGTGGAATATGAGTTGCTATTCCTGCAACCTTCGGGTGGCACTGCAGGAGGCCCATGATGGACATGTCGTCTGAGGAATGGGAGGGGAAGTTGAAATGGTTCACGACTGGGAGGTGCAGTTGTTTGTTGCAAACCAAGCGGAGGTGTTCTGCAAAGCGGTCCCCAAGCCTCCGCTTGGTTTCCCCAATGTAGAGGAAGCCACCCGGGTGCAATGGATACAATATACCACATTGGCAGATGTGCAGGTGAACATCTGTTTGATATGGAAGGACATCCTGGGGCTTGGGATGGGGGTGAGGGAGGAGGTGTGGGGGCAAGTGTAGCACTTCCTGCGGTTGCAGGGGAAGGTGCTGGGTGTGGTGGGGTTGGAGGGGAGTGTGAAGCGGACAAGGGAGCCGCGACTCCCTTGTCCGCTTGCCTTCCGGAGAGACCTCTCTCTCCGCGACTCCCTTGTCCACTTGCCTTCCGGAAGACCACTATCTCCGTGACTCCCTTGTCCGCTTGTCTTCGGGAGAGACCACTCTCTCCGCCACAATGATGCCACCCGAAGGTTGCAAGAACAGCAACTCATATTCTGCTTGGGAACCCTGCAGCCCAATGGTATCAACGTGGACTTCACAAGCTTCAAAATCTCCCCTTCCCCCACTGCATCCCAAAACCAGCCCAGTTCTTCCCCTCCCCCCACTGCATCACAAAACCAGCCCAGCTCGACCCCTCCTCCCGCTGCATCCCAAAACCAGCCCTGCCTGTCTCCGTTTCCCTAACATGTTCTTCCTCTCACCCATCTCTTCCTCCCACCCCAAGCCACATCTCCATTTCCTACCTACCACCTCATCCTGCCCCCTTGGCCTGGCCGTCCTCCCTGGACTGACCTATCCCCTCCCTACCTCCCCACCTATACTCTCCTCTCCACCTATCTTCTTTTCTCTCCATCTTCGGTCCGCCTCCCCCCCTCCCTATTTATTCCAGATCCCCCTCCCCATCCCCCTCTCTGATGAAGGGTCTAGGCCCGAAACGTCAACTTTTATGCTCCTGAGATGCTGCTTGGCCTGCTGTGTTTATCCAGCTCCACACTTTGTTATCTTAAATTAAGACACGAACTGTTAACAACTATGTCTCTGGCAAGAGGAATGAGCTGCGAATGAAGCCTCATCATTTTGCATGTCACACTATTAGCGGAATTTTTGATTCACTAATAAAAATAGCCAAATTGTTTCACTTTTTGCTGTAACCCAGAAGAGACTTATGCCAATTCTTTCAGAATATTCTCAAAAATAACTTGTTATTCTTTAAGCATGTTGTAAAACTGGCTAACAACTCTGCTATATTCCAGATTATATTTATATCCCCATAATCCCAGAGAATCACATACATATGACAAACAAGGCAATATGGTTCCTCAGAAATGATTTAAAACAAGGCAAAGGAAGTAAAATAACAGTCTTATGTCAAAGGATAAAGATAAAGACTTCCCATGGTTCCCCTCATTGAAATCTAAATGCTAACTACAGTGGAGTGATGAAAATCTTCAAACTGGATTTCAGGTCCAAAGCTGGCCTGTGCAGAGAGCTCTGCACAACTGTATGTTGCAGACTGGCACATCTACAGGTCTGCCATGATGAGGGATATACACAAACCAGAGATTGGCGCTGAAAATGTGTGATGGGGACAGGCCACTGTCCAAGGCCCTTCTGTTATATTATGTTAAAGAGTTAGAATCTATGCACAAATTTAACATATAGAATATAGAACATAGAACATTACAGCACAGTACAGGCCCTTCGGCCCTCAATGTTGTGCCGACTTGTCATACCGATCTGAAGCCCATCTAACCTACACTATTCCATGAACGTCCATATGCTTATCCATAAATTTATCAGGCTCTTCACCAGAGAATGTTTATTATTAACTAAACATCTATAAAGCAAATATTACCTGGAATTCTAAGCATAGAGAGATATCCCAAGTGCTGTATACTGCACTGGAATTGCTGTACACATTGTGAAATCTCAAATTTAATATGTTCTGTCATCAGCGTTGACAAATTTTGTAATAAATGCCTCTTTGAAAAAAAGAGACACTTAAAAATCATACTTTTGGAATTACAATCATGACTTTTTATCGTTTCCAAACAGAAGTCAATATTGATTGACAGTTGATTTCGTGGTTGCAAGGTGCCTAACAGGTCAAAGGTCATGCGAACCATATCTGAAAATGTTTTACAAGGAACTTTAAAAAGAATTGTTTATTGGTGCACATATTAAAGCTGGATTTATTTATCTTCATAATGGTCAGCTAAAAGGAAGCCATTTGAACCACTGAGTCTGCGCTGGATTTTTGGAGTAGTTATGTGATTATTAGCAAACCCTCCGTCCGGAAAGGAAGGGATGGGGGGAGAGGAGGGGGAGTGAGGGGGTGACCTGTTAGTGTTTGCGGGGAGATGACGTTTCATGCTGGAGGAAGGGAAAAAGGAAAAGTATGGGTTAGGGTTAGGATATGGGGTCGTGTTGGGGTGGGCTGCAGGTGAAGGACTGAGGTGGTCGGATGGATGTTTGCGTGTGAGAATAGGTACGGAGCGCTAACACTGAACTGCCAATCAAGTCCCCACTACCTGGATGTGCCCCGCGATGAGCAACCTCTCATTGACAGGAAGACGGCGGGCAGCAACCTCTGGATTTTACTGAAAACCTTCACGCGGGAACGCGGGAAGAAGCGAGCGCCGTCAATCGCTCGAGCGACCAACCGTCCGTACTACGTCAACACGTTGAAAGAAAACGTTGGTTAGGGAATGTGACGTTGAGCTCATATAGTTGACAGGGGGACGCTTTTCTATCGGCTTCCGAGTAGCTCGCCGTGATCGTATAGTGGTTAGTACTCTGCGTTGTGGCCGCAGCAACCTCGGTTCGAATCCGAGTCACGGCATTGCGGATTGGCAATGACACGGCATTGGAAGCTTTCGTTTTTCGTCCCAAAGCGAACAGCAGCCTATCCTGTTAAGTATTTTTAAATTAAAAATCAACCTCTTCAGTTTTGGATCGAAGGAAAATTTTAAAAAATTAAGAAAAGTGAATTCACTGGAAACAGCTAAAGGAAACATAAGGAATGAGTCGAAGATAATAGTGTGGAGCTGGATGAACACAGCAGGCCAAGCAGCATCTCAGGAGCACAAAAGCTGACGTTTCGGGCCTAGACCCTTCGTCAGAGAGGGGGATAGGGAGAAAAGAAGATAGGTGGAGAGGAGAGTATAGGTGGGGAGGTAGGGAGGGGATAGGTCAATGAGGCATTCCACTCCCGCACATCCCAGATGTCCAAGTTCTTCAAGGACCGCAACTTTCTGCCCCGCAGTGGTCGAGAACGCCCTTGACCGCGTCTCCCGCATTTCCCGCAACACATCCCTCACACCCCGCCCCCACCACAACCGCCCAAAAGGGATCCCCCTCGTTCTCACACACCACCCCACCAACCTCCGGATACAACGCATCATCCTCCGACACTTCCGCCATCTACAATCCGACCCCACCACCCAAGACATTTTTCCATCCCCACCCCTGTCGGCTTTCCGGAGAGACCACTCTCTCCATGACTCCCTTGTTCACTCCACACTCCCCTCCGACCCCACCACACCCGGCACCTTCCCCCCTGCAACCGCAGGAAATGCTACACTTGTCCCCACACCTCCCCCCTCACCCCTATCCCAGGCCCCAAGATGACATTCCACATTAAGCAGAGGTTCACCTGCACACCTGCCAATGTGGTATACTGCATCCACTGTACCCGGTGTGGCTTCCTCTACATTGGGGAAACCAAGCGGAGGCTTGGGGACCGCTTTGCAGAACACCTCCGCTCGGTTCGCAACAAACAACTGCACCTCCCAGTCGCAAACCATTTCCACTCTCCCTCCCATTCTTTAGATGACATGTCCATCATGGGCCTCCTGCAGTGCCACAATGATGCCACCCGAAGGTTGCAGGAACAGCAACGCATATTCCGCTTGGGAACCCTGCAGCCTAATGGTATCAATGTGGACTTCACCAGCTTCAAAATCTCCCCTTCCCCCACCTCATCCCTAAACCAGCCCAGTTCGTCCCTTCCCCCCACTGCACCACACAACCAGCCCAGCTCTTCCCCTCCACCCACTGCATCCCAAAACCAGTCCAACCTGTCTCTGCCTCCCTAACCTGTTGTTCCTCTCACCCATCCCCTCCTCCCACCCCAAGCCGCACCCCCATCTCCTACCTACTAACCTCATCCCACCTCCTTGACCAGTCCGTCTTCCCTGGACTGACCTATCCCCTCCCTACCTCCCCACCTGTACTCTCTCCACCTATCTTCTTTTCTCTCCATCTTCGGTCTGCCTCCCCCTCTCTCCCTATTTATTCCAGAACCCTCACCCCATCCCCCTCTCTGATGAAGGGTCTAGGCCCAAAACGTCAGCTTTTGTGCTCCTGAGATGCTGCTTGGCCTGCTGTGTTCATCCATCCTCACATTTTATTATCTTGGATTCTCCAGTATCTGCAGTTCCCATTATCTCTGATAAGGAATGAGTCCTATTGGTTGGCTCTATAAGGATGAGAAAGGCGGCTCTGCTGAAAGTCTTTGAACAGTTGGGAACTAAATTAGAAACCACAGTCTCCATAATAACAAAGTGTGAAGCTGGATGAACACAGCAGGCCAAGCAGCATCTTAGGTGCACAAAAGCTGACGTTTTGGGTCTCGACCCTTCATCAGAGAGGGTCTAGGCCTGAAACGTCAGCTTTTGTGCTCCTGAGATGCTGCTTGGCCTGCTGTGTTCATCCAGCCTCACACTTTGTTACCTTGGATTCGCCAGCATCTGTAGTTCCCATTATCTCTAACCATAGTCTCCATCTCTGGATTACTGTCTAAGCCATAGGTGAGACACGCGCACACACACATATATAAATCACACACAGTTCAGGTCTGCATAGTAGCATTTCAAGGAAACAAGCAAACACTAGAGTTTGAGATAACAAGGTGTGCAGCTGGATGAACACAATAGGCCAAGCAGCATCAGAGGAGCAGGAAAGCTGATGTTTCGGGTCTCGACCCTTTTTCAGGAGCTCCTGAAGCAATATCCAGACCCGAAACGTCAGCTTTCCTGCTCCTCTGATGCTGCTTGGCCTGCTGTGTTCATCAAGCTCTACACTTTGTTATCTCAGATTCTCCAGCATTGGCAGTTCCTACTGTCTCTAAAACATTAGAGTTTGACTCTTTCCAAACAAACCAAAGGCATCCCTTACTTGATCAAGGCTATATTGACAGACGTTTGAGGCAGCAGGAGTGTATGTAACCGAATGGGCCTCAACTGTACTTTCGCCGTGGCTTTTCTCCACTGCGCCTTGGTGGTGGCTACCCAAGGGTTTAGCATGTCCCTCAGCAGGTAGTTCTGGCCCTCAGAATGTGACCTTCTACAACACTTGGTCAAGGCCTTTTCCTTGTTCTGGAAGACCAGCAAGTTTTGGGCAGACTAAAGAGTGTCTTTCACTAAGTTGATGGTCCTCCAGGAATTGATATTACTCTCAGTGTGCTACCCGGGGAACAGACCGTCAAGTCCTGTGTCACGGAGCTGCAAGAGATGAACTTCAATAAAAACCACTCATTGCTCTCCAGACTTCCTATCCAAAGGCACATTCCAGAAGGAGTTGTGTGACAATTTCACACCTGTATTTATGCCATCTAGTTTTGGACTCCCCTACCTTGGGAAAAGACTTGGCTAGTTACATTATATGTGGTCCTCATGATTTTATCAACATCTATAATCTCACCTTTCAGCCTCCAATGCTCCAGGGGAAAAGTCCCAGTCTATCTACCCTCTCCTTATAACTCCAACCTTCCAGTTTTGGTACATCCTTGTAAATCTTTTTTGCACCTTTTCCAGTTTAATTACATCCTTCCTAAGGCAGGGCGACCAAAATTGCATGCAGTACTCCAAATATGGCCATATCAATGTCCTGTGCAGCTGGAACATGACAACACAACTCTGTGCTCAGTGCTCTGATGAAACATTCCAAATGCCTTCTTCACCACTGTGACACCACTTTCAAGGAACAATGTGCTGGCAACCCTAAGCTTCCTTGTTTGATGGCACTCCCCAGTGCCCTACTATTAACTGTGTAGGTCCTACCCTCCTACCCTGATTTGTTCTACCAAAATACAACACCCTGCATTTATCTTAATTAAACTCCACCTGCCTTTCCTTGGTCTACTGCCCCAGTTGATCAAAATTCTGTTGTATTCTTAAATAACCTTCTTCACTGTTCACTATATCATCAATTTTGGTGTTATCTACAAACTTACTAACCATGCTTCCTTTATTCTCATCCAAATTATGTACATAAATGACAAACAACAGTTGCCACAGCACTGTTCCTTGCAACACAACACTCAAGGCTTCCAGTCTGAACAACAGCATGGTCAGTCATCTCAGCTCCAGCACAGGTCTGCATGAGTTCCTCAGGGTAGTGTCCTAGACCCAACCATCTTCATCTGCTTCATCAATGACCTTCCCTCCATCATAAGTTCAGAAGTAGGGATGTTCGTCAATGATTGCATAATGTTCAGCACCATTCATGACTGCTCAGATACTGAAGCAGTTCATGTTCAAATTCAACAAGATCAGGACTATATCCAGGCTTGGCGAGTGGTATGTAACATTTATAGAGTCATAGAATAATACAGCATGGAAACAGGCCATGATTATGGTGTCCACTCAGCTAGTTCCAACTGCCCGCATTTTGTCCATGTCCTTCTAAACCCTTCTCGTCAATGTACTTATTCAAATGTTTTTAAAATGTTGCTATTGTAGCTGCCTCAACAACTTTGTCCAGCAGCCCATTCTATGCCCTCAGGTCCTTCTTAAATCTTCCCCCTCTCACCTTAAACCTATGCTCTCTAGTTTTCAATTCCCCATCCCTAGAAAAAAGTCCTACCATGGACAACCTCTCCCTAAAACTCAGGCCTATTTGTCCTGACAACATCCTCGCAAATTTTCTTTGTACACTTTCCAGTTTATCTATAACAGGGTGACCAAAATTGTACACAGTACTTCAAGTGCAGCCTCACCAACCTCTTATACAACTGTAACATAACATCCTAACTCCTATACTCAATGTCTCAACCAATGAAGGCCAGCATACTAGATAACAAAGTGTGAAGCTGGATGAACACAGCAGGCCAAGCAGCATCTCAGGAGTACAAAAGCTGACCTTTCGGGCCTAGACCCTTCATCAGAAAGGGTAAAACTCTTGCCCTCTCTGACGAAGGGTCTAGGCCCGAAACGTCAGCTTTTGTGCTCCTGAGATGCTGCTTGGCCTGCTGTGTTCATCCAGCTTCATACTTTGTTATCTTGGAATCTCCAGCATCTGCAGTTCCCATTATCAAGGCCAGCATACTAAATGCCTTCTTCACCACAGTGTCCAACTATGATGCTGCTTTCGACAAACTATGTTCTTGTACTCCTAGGTCCCGCTGTTCCATAACACTCCTCAGAACCTTACCATTTACTGTATAAGTCCTACCTTAGTTTGGCTTTCCAAAGTGCAACACCTCACAATTATCTACATTGATGATGTGGAGACGCCGGTGGTGAACTGGGCTGGACAAATTCAGAAATCACACAACACCAGGTTATAGTCCAACAGGTTTATTTGAAAACACAGGCTTTTGGAGCCTCAGTTCTTCTTCAGTTGTTAGTGAGAGAGGTAGTATCAGACACAGAATTTATAAGTAAAAGATCAAAGGTTCACACCATTGAGGAGGATATATTAAAAAAAACCTAAGATGCTGTTAAATATTTAACCAGTTAGAAGGTTTTAATTGATTAATATATATCTGTAAATCCCCAAATTTCTTTCAAGTCATGGTTCTTAAAGAACTAAAGGTTTTATCAGTGAAAAGAGGAGGTGACATTTTAGGTCAGACATAGGCCTGTAGACTATCTACAAGACACAAGTCATGAGTGTGATGGAATATTTCGCACTTGCCTGTAAGGGTGCAGCTCCAGCAACACTCAAGAAGCTTGACACCATCCAGGACAAAGCAGCCCGCTTGATTGGCATCATATTCACAAGCATCTACTCCCTCCACTACCAACACTCAGGAGCAGCAGTGTGTACAATCGACAAGATGCACTGCAGAAATTTGCCAAAGATCCTTAGAAAGCACCTTTCATACCCATGACCAATTCCATGTATATAGCAAAGGGCAGCAGATACATGGGAACAGTCACCATTCCTGACTTGAAAATATATTGGGGTTCCTTCCCTGTCGCTGGAATTTCCTCCGTTAGGGCATTGTGGATCAACCTACAGCTAGTGGACTGCAGTGGTTCAAGAAGAAATCTCACCACCACCTTCTCAAACTCAGGATAAGTAATAAAATGGTGGCCCAGCCAGCAATGTGAATAAGAACAGTTGCCTTCATATAAATGCAAAATTCGAATGCTTACGAAGAAATACACGGTTTTGTTTACATTCCAAGACAACCTACTCGGGGTTCAATAAATTAACTCTCCCTTGGCTTCCTCACTTTCCATGGGAGTCATACCAGAGGATTGGAGGGAGGCAAATGTTGTTCCTCTTTTCAAGAAAGGGAATAGGGAAATCCCTGGAAATTACAGACTAGTCAGTCTTATGTCTGTGGTCAGCAAGGTTTTGGAAAGAATTCTGAGGAATAGGATTTATGACTATTTGGAAAAGCATAGTGTGATTAAAGGGAGTCAGCATGGCTTTGTGAGGAGCAGGTCATGCCTCACAAATCTTATTGAGTTCTTTGAGGAGATCATGAGACAGGTTGACGAGGGTCGAGCAGTGGATGTGGTGTACATGGACTTCAGCAAGGCATTTGATAAGGTTCCCCATGGCAGGTTCATCCATAAAGTCAGGAGGTATGGGATACAGGGCGATTTGGCTGTCTGGATTCAGAATTGGTTGGTTGACAGGAGGCAGAGAGTGGTTGTAGATGGTAAGTATTCTGCATGGAGGTCAGTGCTGAATGGTATTCCACAGGGCTCTGTTCTTGGGCCTCTGCTCTTTGTAGTTTTTATCAATGACTTGGATGAGGAGGTTGAGGGGTGGGTTAGTATGTTTGCTGATGACACAAAGGTTGGAGGTGCCGTTGATAGTATCGAGGGCTATTGCAGGCTTCAGCGAGACATTGACAGTATGCAGACCTGGGCTGAGAAATGGCAGATAGAGTTCAACCTGGATAAATGCGAAGTGATGCATTTTGGAAGGTCGAACTTAAATGCTGAATATAGGATTAAAGGCAAGATTCTCGGCAGTGTGGAGGAACAGTGGGATCTTGGTGTTCAAGTGCATAGCTCCCTCAAAGTTGCCACCCAGGTGGATAAGGTTGTTAAGAAAGCATTTGGTGTTTTGTCTCTCATTAACAGTGGGATTGAGTTTAAGAGCCGCGAGGTTATGCTGCAGCTCTACAAAACCCTGGTGAGACCACCCTTGGAATATTGTGTCCAGTTCTGGTCGCCCTATTATAGGAAAGATGTGGAGGCTTTGGAGAGTGTGCAAAGGAGGTTTACCAGGATGCTGCCTGGACTGGAGGGCTTGTCTTACGAGGAGAGGTTGACTGAACTTGGACTTTTCTCTCTGGAGAGAAGGAGGAAGAGAGGTGACCTGATCGAGGTGTACAAGGGAATGAGAGGCATGGATAGAGTCGATAGCCAGAGACTTTTCCCCAGGGCAGGATTGACTGCCACGAGGCGTCATAGTTTTAAGGTGTTAGGAGGAAGGTATAGAGGAGACGTCAGAGGGAGGTTCATCACCCAGAGAGTTGTGAGCGCATGGAATAGTTTGCCAGTGGTAGTCGTGGAAGCAGAGTCATTAGTGACATTTAAGCGACTGCTGGACATGCACATAGACAGCAGTGAACTGAGGGGAATGTAGATAACAAAGTGTGGAGCTGGATGAACACAGCAGGCCAAGCAGCATCTGTGTTCATCCAGCTCCACACTTTGTTATCTTGGATTCTCCAGCATCTGCAGTTCCCGTTATCACTGAGGGGAATGTAGGTTAGGTTATTTTATTTTTGGATTAGGATTATTCCATGGCACAACACTGTGGGCCAAAGGGCCTGTACTGTGCTGTACTTTTCTATGTTCTATGTTCATATGGCCGAAAGACCTCAGAAAGGAAGCTTTCTCCATTGAGGCTAACGGCAGCAACTACCCGAAACTTTAACACATTCCTCAGCCCTCGGTCTGCAATAGTGGTCACAGGCGCCTGTCATTCTGGAACTGTAATACTAGAACAAACCAATAGGGGACTGCAGCCGCAAATACCTGCACTTCACTATATGCCCGGACTGAGATATACCTCATTTCTTTGAAAGAACACTGAAATGAGTGAAATCAACTGAGTAAAGTTTTCTGCTTAAATGACTAATGTTTACAACTAGATTAGAGTCAGCCGTTTCACAGAATACTGTCAAAAGATGTACTGAACTCTGCTCGAATACGAATCTATGCAAATTACATTGCCTGCTGGGTAATAGCAGAACATAATAAACTATTTTTTTTCAGGCAACTATGTAATTGAAAAGGGTGAAGCGAGATAACCTGATTCAATATAACATTCTTAACAAGAAACTAGAATAATCTGAGAACTGGGCTGCCGGTCACTCTCTGTTAAAGGGGATTGGCTCGGAGTGCAGACCGGAACGGCCAGACTGGGATGTTAAGGCTATACTTTTAGGGATCGTTTCTATAGTTTTTGACTTGAGAAATGGGTTCTTAATTGATGGGTCTCACCAACCATGAGGACGAGAAAAACCGTCTTCTCCTGAACGTGAAGTTGGTTGAAGCAATTGCTTTTCTTGCGATTGCTTTTAACCTTTGATGATCGTTCTGCTCCTAAGTAGGAGTTAGAGGGAGAAGACGCATTCTGAGTGGTTGGTTGCGAAATGACGAAAAACAGAAAACCATGAAGAATTCAAATAAGCGAGCAAAGATTAATGATCTCGATTTGTAAATTTTTTGACGAAGGGCAGGTAATATTGAATGCTTCAACTACTTTGGAGCATTCTGTAGCAACATGGCCAATCCCATTCTTCGCAACACTGGGAAATTTTGAACAAACATTCAGATATATAACCTGGCTGACGGTGAGAAATGGTCCCTGCATCACATTTTTCCTACACACTGAAGCTCAACTTCATTGTCTTCTGGGAGGCTGTGGTGGGGAAATGACTGGTCTCCACTTCCTTCTTGAATGCAGTTTTGCAAAGCTGGTCTAGAAAAAGTTGCAGATTTTTTTGTCAACGTTCGCCGTGAACAGCACCAGAACATAGGGTTTCATGCAGGCAGGACTGTTGGAGGATTATCAAACACAGTGACAGTCTGTCTGAAACTTGCTGGCCTCCAAGTGCAAGGAGCTGTCAATGAAAAAATATTGCAGCTTGGCACTTCCGATGTCCAGGAAAGCATGCTGAGGCATGTACTCCAGTTTGGAGCAAACAATGTGAATAATTAATAGCGAAAGGCCACTGTCTATGACCCAGATAACACCAGGGAGCTCGAATCTATGTATCCTCAGGCTGCACGTTTGCCATGAAATGAACATTGCAATATAACTGTAGCTGTAAATGTTACACTTTGTGTCACATTAAAAGAAACATATTTGCTTGCGCTTTTTATGATGTTAACTGTGAATGGTCACATCATGCATGTTTATAAATTTAATGATTAAAACATATTTTTGTCGAAGAAATACAGTATGAATGGTTATTGTCCTTAAATTGAAACAGAGTATTTGATGTTTACTTCCAAATATTACTGTGGTGGTAATTTAAACTTTTTTTTCAACGAGATCCCTCATATAAAAGGAGTTAAATTTAGAACTGCATCTAACGATACCGTCAAACAAGATTAAAATGTCGCAATTTATGAGAAAAGAACGCAATGGGGAAGATTAACTTTACTTCAGTTTTAAGCAGTATATGATCTGGAACTCAGTGATGGAAGGATGGAAAATAATAACATTTAAAACAGAATTAGATAAATTATAGAGGGACTGAAATCATTTGTAGGTCAAATTGATTCAGGGTGGGAGGTGATCCTCCTAGTTGTCAATTTTTTTTTGTTTCCATCCATTCCTGAAGTGAAGTAGTGGCAATCTGACAGCTTTGAAGAAATTCCCCCAGTGCTGATTGTTAAATTATAAGATTTATTTAACTTGAAGTCCGAATTTACCATGTTAGGTTTGAACTTATGATTGCTCAGGTCAGTATTCCATTCCTGTTTCTTTAATTTCAAAAATATGCTTTATTCATACCTTTATCCTTCTTCAGCCTATTTCTGAAGAAGGTTCCTGACCCAGAACATCAGCTTTTCTGCTCCTCTGATGCTGCCTGGCTGCTGTGTTCCTCCAGTTCAACACTGTGTAATGTCTACAGGCATTTCTTACTTGTACGAGACTATACTTACGTGTATTTGAGGCACCGACAGAGTCCGATAACTGAATGGATGCCCACTTAACTTCAGCAGAAAGACCTTAAACTGTGTTCGTAGAGTTACACAGCACAGAAACAGATATTTCAGTCCAATCAGTCTAAGCTGACCATAATCACAAACAAAACTAGTCCCACCTGCCGGCACTTGGCTCATTTTCCTCCAAACATTTCTTATTCACATACTTATCAAAATGTCTTTTAAACATTGTAACTGTACCTGCATCCTCCACCTCCTCTAAAATTTCATTCCACACACAAACCATTCTGTGTAAAAATAAAACTGCCCCTCATGTCTTTTTTTAAAATCTTGCTCCTCTCACTTTAAAAATATACACCCTAGTCTTGAAATCCTCCACACCAGGGAAAGCCACCTGCTATTCACCTTATCTATAGCCCTCATGATTTTAAAAACCATTATTAGGTCATCTCTCAACCTCCTATATTCCAGTGAAATAAGTCCCTGCCTATCCAACCTCTCCTTATTACTCAAACATTCCACTGCTTGCACCATCCTGGTAAATCTCTTCTGAACCCTCTGCAACTTAATAATATCCTTCCCATAACAGGGTAACCTGAACAGGACACAGTACTCCAGAGGAAGCCTCACCCACATCCTGTACGACCTCAACTTGACATCCCAACTTCTTTACTCAAAGGTCTGAACAATGAAGGAAAGTGTGTTAAGTGCCTTCTTAACTACCCTGTCTATATGTTACGCAAACTTCAAAGAATTATGTATCTGAGATCTGAGACCTCACGGTTCTACAACGCACCCCAAGGCCCTACTTTTAATTGTATAAGCCCCACTCGTTTGTTTCACCAAAATGCAATATCTCGCATTTATCCAAATTAAACTCCATCTTCCACTCCTCAGCTCATTGAACTAATTGATCAAGATCTCTTTGTAATCTTAGATAACCTTCTTCACTGTCCACTATACCACCAATTTTGGTGTCATTCGCAAACTTACTAACCATGCCTTCTATATACCATTCTAAATCATTTACATAAATGACAAACAAAAGTGAACCCAGTACCAATCCATGAGGAACACTGCTGGCAACGATTCACTCTTTTAAACAAAACGGTCATCTGCCCACCCCCCTCAACCATCCCCAGCACTGTCCCCATCAGACACTACTGGGGTGAGTTTAAGCCCAAAGCAAAGCTTACGCTAGCCTGTTAAAACAGAAAAGTAAAAGCTTTGAGATAGTAGGAGCTGACAACGCTGGAGTCAGAGATGACACACTATGGAGCTAGATGAGTACAGCAGGCCAGGCAGTATCAGAGGAGCAGGAAAGCTAACGTTTCTTGTTGGGACCCTTCTTCAGAAATGGGGGAGGGGGAAGGGAGCTCCAAAATAAATAGAGAGGAAGAGTGAGTCTGGGGAAGGTAGGTGGGATGATGATAGGTGAATGCAGGCAAAGTAAAAGCTTTAGCAATTTTTATACCAAATGAAATTCCAGTGACTCTGGAAAAGAAAAACAACGAGAAAAAAGCAGCTTTTCTCAACTCTGTCCCCATTAACCACTCATTGGGTAGGGGCAAGGGGTCAAAATGTGGAATAAATATTTCTTGTTAAAATAACAGCCCTCGTGGCTCCTCCAGGAGTCAAAAATTGAAACAAAGGGAAAATAAGACAGCCCTCTTTATGGGGCATCAATCCAACTTAAAAGGTAAAACAAACCTCCAACAACACTGAGTCTCTGCAATTAAGCCAATTTTGGATCCAATTTGCAAGCTCACCCCGAATCCCACGTGGCCCAACTTTACTAATTAGTCCACCATACATTAATGTTCCCTCCCACCCACACCCTGGCAGCAGCTGCCCCCGTGTTAGTGTCAGCCTGCATGACACAAAGTCCACAGGCAGCACAGTTTCCCACTTTGTCCTGTCCGCTATCTTAAACAATAACACGCGGAACAGGCTCTTGCCATTATCTCTGGATGAGCTGACCAAGGCCCTTGAGTCCTTAGAAATGAATAAAGCTCCCAGTAGTGATGGCTTACTGGCTGAACTGTATTCAGCTCTTTGGGTCTGGCAGCATCTGTTTAGAAAAATCCGCTGCAATGTTTCAGAAAGGTCTTTGAGGGTCCGCTCAGTTATCAGGCCCTCCTCGTGCCTCAAATATATGTAAATATTGGTATTTTAGATGTCTTTGGTTTTTTGGATAGAGTCAAAGTCCAATGTTTTGTTTAATTGCTGGACAGGATGATCTCCAAGAGCTTTGCTCTTCTCAGGGATGCAATCGTCTGCGTGTTGCACAGGGAAATGGTATCCTGCTTCATCAGCCTAGACCATGAGAAGGCCTTAGACTAAATGTTGCACAATTACAAGTGGTATGTGCTCTCCAAAATGGGTTATCATCAGGTATGATGTCCCCACGCAATCTTCCACTTTATCTGGAGGTCTAAGTTGGACCGTGTCCATCGGGACACCATGTAAAAAGCTAAGGTTAAGGGAGGAGAGAACTCATGCAATACTGCCATCATCTTGATGGCCACATTTGTGTGCAGCTGCATTGGGCTGTGCAAAGATCCTTGGAACACAAACTTAAGTGTCATTACATGTTGAGGTTCTTTGCTCATAAATCCATCAGGAAATGGTCAGCATGTCGTGTCCTCAAGACCCTTCGAGTAGTGGACAGGCCTGATCCTGTTCAGTTGTTCCCTGTGGGTGGGTCGAGACTGTCACGCATCTCCTTATGGAATGTGCCTTTGCAAGTGAAGATGAAGAGTCTAGGCCTGAAATGCCAGCTTTTGTGCTCCTAGGATGCTGCTTGGCCTGCTGTCTTCATCCAGAAACATGCTGAAACAAACATTGACTGTACCTGGAGTGCCATCAACTCAGAGAAAGATGCACTTCAATCTGCTGAAATTTGTTGGTCTTCCAGAACAAGCTGACCTTGTCCAAGTCTTCCATTCTTGCCAATATACAGCAGTGCTGAATTCACTGATGAAGTAACATCACAAACTCATATAAACCTGATGCTTTCACAATAACCTTATAGTCAGCGTTATTCCTGATGTGTCAGCTTTTAGCATTTTATTGTAATCAGGCAAGAGTCAGCTATTTCAGAGGAACAAAAAAGAAAATCATTCGAAATGTGGATGTGGAAACCAGTTTGAAAGGGAAATGATGGAACTGCCGGGAAGCCGCTGTTCATTTTGACCAAAGTGCTGTATTTCAATATTCTATTGTGATTTCAGGATTGTCGTTCCCGCCCTCTCGAGAGCCGTCAATGGAGAATGTTGAATCATTCAGAGTCAGTATTCAGGCTTGAGCAACGCCTAGGCCGCGTCACCATGGTAACTGGCGGCCGGCAGCGCGCAGGCGCGGGGGGTAAGCGGCCGAGTTTCCGGTCGGGCACCGGCTTCGGTTCGTTCAGCCGCTCGGGAGGATGTGGAGACCTGCTGCGGTGGCGGCGCTGGTGGCTGTCACTCTGCACCTGCTCATCTCCTATTACCCGATGGACGCTCCTGTGGAGGCCGTGCGGATCCTGTCCGATTACCTGTTCGGCCAGAGGGTGATGCGGGCTCCCGAGGAGGTGGTGGCTGAGGCCTGGGATTCGCTCATAAGAGCTCCCAGCAACGGCTGGAGCAGAGTAGCTGTGGGGTGAGGGGAAAAGCCAGCGGGATAGAGACAGGGAGGGGGTGGGAACCGGAGGGAAGGGTGTTAGGGGGATGTGGGCGGGGGGTTGGGTAGGGGGGGCTGGGGCGGGGTTGGGGTTGGGGGGGGCTGGGGGGGCGGGGGCGGTGCTGGGGGCGGGGGCGGGGGCGGTGCTGGGGGTTGGGGGGGCGGGGGCGGTGCTGGGGGCGGGGGCGGGGGGTTGGGGGGGCGGGGGCGGGGGGTTGGGGGGGCGGGGGCGGGGGCGGTGCTGGGGGCGGGGTTGGGGGGGCGGGGGCGGGGGCGGTGCTGGGGGCGGGGGCGGGGGGTTGGGGGGGCGGGGGCGGTGCTGGGGGCGGGGGGTTGGGGGGGCGGGGGCGGTGCTGGGGGCGGGGGGTTGGGGGGGCGGGGGCGGTGCTGGGGGCGGGGGGTTGGGGGGGCGGGGGCGGGGGGTTGGGGGGGCGGGGGCGGTGCTGGGGGCGGGGGGTTGGGGGTGCTGGGGGCGGGGGGTTGGGGGGGCGGGGGCGGGGGGTTGGGGGGGGCGGGGGCGGTGCTGGGGGCGGGGGGTTGGGGGGGCGGGGGCGGGGGGTTGGGGGGGGCGGGGGCGGTGCTGGGGGCGGGGGGTTGGGGGGGCGGGGGCGGGGGGTTGGGGGGGGCGGGGGCGGTGCTGGGGGCGGGGGGTTGGGGGGGCGGGGGCGGTGCTGGGGGCGGGGGGTTGGGGGGGCGGGGGCGGGGGGTTGGGGGGGCGGGGGCGGTGCTGGGGGCGGGGGGTTGGGGGGGGCGGGGGCGGTGCTGGGGGCGGGGGGTTGGGGGGGCGGGGGCGGTGCTGGGGGCGGGGGGTTGGGTGGGCGGGGGCGGGGGGTTGGGGGGGGCGGGGGCGGTGCTGGGGGCGGGGGGTTGGGGGTTGGGGGGGGCGGGGGCGGTGCTGGGGGCGGGGGGTTGGGGGGGCGGTGCTGGGGGCGGGGGGTTGGGGGGGCGGGGGCGGTGCTGGGGGCGGGGGGTTGGGGGGGCGGGGCGCGGTGCTGGGGGCGGGGGTTGGGGGGGCGGGGGCGGTGCTGGGGGCGGGGGGGCGGTGCTGGGGGCGGGGGCGGTGCTGGGGGCGGGGGGATAGAGACAGGGAGGGGGTGGGAACCGGAGGGAAGGGTGTTAGGGGGATGTGGGCGGGGGGTTGGGTAGGGGGGGCTGGGGCGGGGTTGGGGTTGGGGGGTGCTGGGGGGGCGGGGACGGTGCAGGGGGCGGGGGGTTGGGGGGGCTGGGGGGGCGGGGGCGGGGGGTTGGGGGGGGCGGGGGGTTGGGGGGGCGGGGGCGGTGCTGGGGGTTGGGGGGGCGGGGGCGGTGCTGGGGGTTGGGGGGGCGGGGGCGGTGCTGGGGGTTGGGGGGGGCGGGGGCGGTGCTGGGGGTTGGGGGGGGCGGGGGCGGGGGGTTGGGGGGGGCGGGGGCGGTGCTGGGGGTTGGGGGGGGCGGGGGCGGGGGGTTGGGGGGGGCGGGGGCGGTGCTGGGGGCGGGGGGTTGGGGGGGCGGGGGCGGGGGGTTGGGGGCGGTGCTGGGGGCGGGGGGTTGGGGGGGCGGGGCGCGGTGCTGGGGGCGGGGGCGGGGGCGGGGGGTTGGGGGGGCGGGGGGGGGTTGGGGGGGGTGGGGGCGGTGCTGGGGGGGGTTGGGGGGCGGGGGGGGTTGGGGGGGGCGGTGCTGGGGGTGGTTGGGGGGGCGGTGCTGGGGGGGGGTTGGGGGGGCGGGGGTGGTGGGGGCGGTGCTGGGGGGGGTTGGGGCTGGGGGGGGGTTGGGGCGGGGGGGTGCGGGTGCTGGGGCGGGGGGGTGCTGGGGCTGGGGGGGTGCTGGGGCTGGGGGGGTGCTGGGGCGGGGGGGTGCGGGTGCTGGGGCGGGGTTGGGGCGGGGGGGTGCTGGTGCTGGGGCGGGGTTGGGGCGGGGGGGTGCTGGGGCGGGGGGGGTGCTGGGGCGGGGGGGGTGCTGGGGCGGGGGGGTGCTGGGGCGGGGGGTGCTGGGGCGGGGGGGGTGGGGTTGGGGCGGGGGCGGGGTTGGGGCGGGGGGGGTGCTGGGGCGGGGTTGGGGCGGGGCGGGTGCTGGGGCAGGGTTGGGGCGGCGGGGGTGCTGGGGCGGGGTTGGGGCGGCGGGGGTGCTGGGGCGGGGGTGGGGTTGGGGGGGGTGCTGGGGCGGGGGTGGGGTTGGGGGGGGCTGGGGTTTGGGTTAGGTGGAAGTGGTGAGGCGGGTGGGGAGGGAGGGTCAGGTGGAAGAGGGAGGTGAGGGAGGAAAGGCGGTTGGGGTGTGCTGAGGGGCAGGGAGGGGGCAAGGGACAGGGGGATGTGGTGTGATAGTCCGGAGTGGGGCTCCACTGTATCTTAGACCTGTATGTTGTTCTTCTTGCCCCCACCTTCAATTACATTTAACCTGTCACATTTCTGCCTCACTTCAGCTCTGGAAGAGTTGTATTTGATTCCACAGATGTCACATCTGCTGAGTTTTTCCAATACTTGCTGTTTCTATTCCAACTTCCCAACATCGAGTATTTTGCTGTAATTATGCTATCACTGGGTAGTTCTTAGTTCTGCTGACTGCTTTGTTGTTCTGCTGATTGCTGCTTCTTCTCTTGACCAGTGTGAATGCCTGTGTGGATGTTGTGGTGTGTGGAGTTGGACTTTTGAAAGCACTTGCCTTGGATTCCGGAAACAAAGTGGACCATGACACCCTTCAGTCAAGAGAGCATTTGATGGAAACCTTCTCCTACTTCATGGATAAAGGAGTTGCAGCTGAACGATTCTTCACAGACAAAGAACTCTTTCGAAAGATTGCACAGACTGCGTCACAGTTCCCAGGAGCTAAGGTGCAGTTTTTGTTGATTGAGCAGTCCTGCTGAGAGGGCATTGCCCGTTGCAGGCCAACACCCAGTTTAAACAAAGCAGGAGAGAAAGCAAGCTAAATCAAGAAGGATTGGTTAGATGACGCCAAGATAGTTGGAGGAAGGGCAGAGATTGAACGTGAAAGTTGTTGGGAGTTTTCGAGTTGCAGAGCCATGACATTCTGGGGAAGAATGAGTTCTTTCTGGAAAGAGTGCAGGGAATGTGAAAGTGTCAGAGAAGTTTGTCAGGATATGGAAAGTGCTAATAAATTCCATGTCCGAAACTGTTTCACAACCAATTCAGGAAATATTCTTCAGTGCGTAAGTGAACGTGGCAAAGTTCCACATACAATGAGATACATGACCTGATTATCTGGTTAGCGCAGAATCGTGAAAGGTGTAGTAGATTGCGCCTGTTTAACTTCTTATTCATAGGATAATATATTTAAACATTGGGGACAAGAGAGGAAAGCTCTGAACTTTCTTCTCTGAAAAGAACTGGCAAAAGAGGGCAAGAGGTTTTCTCAAATTCCACCCCCTCAGCAGCTAGTATTTAAATTGGAAGTTTGGGAACTTCTGCCTGTGTGATATTTGTGCAGATGTTTGAATATTATTTCCCTTGACAGAGTGTATGAAATAGGCTAAATTTGAGATATTGGAATTTACGCTGACAAAATTTTATTACATTCTGTAACTTGGCAGAGAAACTTTGTCTTGTGCAGCTTGGTCTAGTAATCTCCCCTGGATCCAGTTGTCAGGCAGGCTATGATTTAGTGGAATAATGATCATAAAGTGATAGCTATTATTTTATAATCTGGTTGTCTGTAACTCCTTATTAAAAAGTACATATGTCAGTTGATAGTAGCTAGTGAAACAAAGATGTGTAAAAATGAGTATTTATGTCACTTCTGAAAACAGCGTATGAAAACCAGCCAGAAACAGTGTAGTGAAAGGCCTTCAATAACAGAGCCAGCCTTTACACAAAAGGGCTTTTGTCAATGAATCCAGATCCTGGCTGTAAATTGGAACGCTAACAGCTCTGCACTTAGAAAACTAATCTCTGGTATTTTGGACATAATTATTCCGATTCTTGGCTAGTATTATTTTCATTACTTTGTTGTATTTCAATTTTGTTTCACATAGTTATATAGGCACAGAAACAGACCACTGAGTAAACTTGCCTGTGCTGGCCAGACATCCCAACTTGGTCTAGTCCGATTTGCTAGCATCCTTGGGCAGCTCGTTCGATGGATGCACCACCCTGTGTGAAAAAGTTACCCATCAGGTCCTTTCTAAATCTTTCTCCTCTCGCCTTAACCCCATGCAGTCTAGTTTTGGACTCCCTACCCTGGGAAAAAGACCTTAGCTATTCGCTTTATCCATGCCCTTTGTAAACTTCTATAGGTCACCTCAGCCTCTGCTCCAGCGAAAGAAGACCCCAGCCTTTTCTGCCTCTCCCAATAACTCAAATCCTTCAATCCTGCCAATAATCTTGTAAATCTTTTCTGCACCCTCTCAAGTTTTAAGACATCCTACAGAAGAGCGATCAGAATTGAACACAGTATTCTAAAAGTGGCCTCACCAATGTCCTGTAGAGTCACAATGTGACTTCCTAACTACTTTACTCAATGTTCTGACCTTTTGAGGCACAGTCCCAGAAGGTGCTGACTCACTGGGATAGAGTTCCTGAAAGTGCTGGCTCTCCCTGGGGGGCATGTGTTGACTGTATTCTCTACGTTGACCTTTAATATCATGCGAGAACAGGAATGAACTTGTTATTAATTTTGCTGAAGCTAAGCGGCTTTGAAACATGCCCAGACACAGACGTCACTGGTTTTAGGGTAATGTGGTAACTTGCAACTGCTTGTTGTAGCCTGACTCTCAGCATGGCCCTGAGCTTCAGTGGCATGGGAAATGCTGAGAGGGAGAAATTTGACATGAAGATTTGAAAAAACATCATAGTGAGTCTATTTTCATAAACTTCCTCTATTTACAGTCAGAGTCCTACGGCATGGAGACAGGCCCTTTGGCTCAAATTAGTCCATGCTGACCAAAATGTCCATCTGTGTTAACCCCGATTCCCTGAACTTGGCCCATGTCCTTCCAAACTTTTCCTATCCATTTATTTTTAATATTGTTAATATACCTGCCTCAAACATTTCCACATGCAGCTCATTCCACATGCATACAATCCTCTATGTAATACAGGTGCCCCTTAGATTCTTTCCCATCTTACTTTAAAATGATGCCCTCTAGCCCTGGATTTCTCAACCCTGGGGAAAAAAGGCTGAATGCATTAATGGAGAGAAAAGAAGATAGGTGGAGAGGAGAGTATAGGTGGGGAGGTAGGGAGGGGATAGGTCAGTTTTTCCCAAGTGGAATATGAGTTGCTGTTCCTGCAACCTTCGGGTGGCATCATTGTGGCACTGCAGGAGGCCCATGATGGACATGTCATCTAAAGAATGGGAGGGGGAGTTGAAATGGTTCACGACTGGGAGGTGCAGTTTTTTATTGTGAACCCAGCGGAGGTGTTCTGCAAAGCGGTCCCCAAACCTCCGTTTGGTTTTCCCAATGTAGAGGAAGCCACACCGGGTACAATGGATACAGTATACCACATTGGCAGATGTGCAGGTGAACCTCTGCTTAGTATGGAAAGTCATCTTGGGGCCTGGGATAGGGGTGAGGGAGAGGTGTGGGGGCAAGTGTAGCACTTCCTGCGGTTGCAGGGGAAGGTGCCGGGTGTGGTGGGGTTGGAGGGCAGTGTGGAGCAAACAAGGGAGTCATGGAGAGAGTGGTCTCTCCAGAAAGCAGACAAGGGTGGGGATGGAAAAATGTCTTGTGTGGTGGGGTCGGATTGTAGATGGCGGAAGTGTCGGAGGATGATGCGTTGTATCCGGAGGTTGGTGGGGTGGTGCGTGAGAACGAGGGGGATCCTCTTTGGGCGGTTGTGGCGGGGGCGGGGTGTGAGGGATGTGTTGCAGGAAATGCGGGAGACGCGGTCAAGGGCGTTCTCGACCACTGTGGGGGGAAAGTTACGATCCTTGAAGAACTTGGACATCTAGGATGTGCGGGAGTGAAATATCCTTATCTGGGAGCAGATGCAGCGGACGCAGAGGAATTGGGAATAGGGGATGGAATTTTTGCGGGAGGGTGGGTGGGAGGAGGTGTATTCTAGGTAGCTGTGGGAGTCGGTGGGCTTGATATGGACATCAGTTACAAGCGGGTTGCCTGAGATGGAGACTGAGAAGTCCAGGAAGGTGAGGGATGTGTTGGAGATGGCCCAGGTGAACTTGAGGTTGGGGTGGAAGGTGTTGTTGAAGTGGATGAACTGTCCGAGCTCCTCTGGGGAGCAAGTGGCGGCGCCGATACAGTCATCAATGTAACGGAGGAAGAGGTGGGGTTTGGGGCCTGTGTAGGTGTGGAAGAGGGACTGTTCCACGTAACCGACAAAGAGGCAGGCATAGCCGGGGCCCATGCGGGTGCCCATGGCCGCCCCCTTAGTCTGTAGGAAGTGGGAGGAATCGAAAGAGAAATTGTTGAGGGTGAGGACGAGTTCGGCTAGGCGGATGAGGGTGTCGGTGGAGGGGGACTGGTCGGGCCTGCGGGACAGGAAGAAGTGGAGGGCTTTGAGGCCAACTGCATGCGCAATACAGGTGTATTGGGACTGGACGTCCATGGTGAAAATGCGGTGTTGGGGGCCAGGGAATTGGAAGTTTCTGGAGGTGGTGGAGGGTGTGGGTGGTGTCACGGTCGTACTCCCCTCCCTACCTCCCCATCTATACTCTCCTCTCCACCTATCTTCTTTTCTCTCCATCTTCGGTCCGCCTCCCCCTCCCTATTTATTCCAGAACCCTCTCCCCATCCCCCTCTCTGATGAAGAGTCTAGGCCCGAAACATCAGCTTTTGTGCTCCTGGGGTGCTGCTTGGCCTGCTGTGTTCATCCAGCTTCACACTTTATTATCTTGTATTCTCCAGCATCTGCAGTTCCCATTATCACAGATGTTAGGCTTGCTGGTTTATGGGTCCCAGGATTTTCTTTGCAGCCCTTCTTGATGAGGGAAGTCTTCTAGGACTTACTTAATTTGTACTTCTCTAGAAGGCATTTTTCACCTTAATACAAGCATTAAAATGAATTGCAGGAATTAAGTGTGTGTGCGGACAAAATTTGGAGTGGTGGAGCGGTGGGCTTTGTGTTCGAAGCATTATAAAGTATCAGTGATTTCATTTCATCGTGTATTCTAATTGAGTTTTGGATGTCACCGGGACAGCTCTGGAAGTCATGGTGGGGAGGATGCAGAGCAATTTAAGCTGATGATTCTTGGTTGTAACTGATTTTGTTTCTCTGTTTGATTTTCTAACAGCATTTTGTTGGAGGAAATGCTGCCCTGATCGGTCAGAAGCTGAGCACAAATCTAAACCTTTCGGTTAGTCTATTATTCCTATTTGCTGGAGCAGGGATAGAACAGTCTCAAAAAGGTTGGGAATTGAATCGTTACTACTTCCAGCGCTGTTATTTTGTGTATTTTGTCAATTTTGTCCTTCTAACTTCGATCCAGAAAGCGCTGACTTATGGTTAGCGATGCAGATATGTTGCCTCTCATTGGGGACAGTCTCTGAAGGTGCTGACCCACTTTTGGACTGTTTTAGTGTGTTCTGATTTTGCAAAGTATGAATTTTGACCTCTGTGAGCTTGTCAAAGCACCAATGATTCCCAACTCATTCTTCCTTCATCTTCCATGTGCTGCATGGGTGAGGAGTTTGTATCTTAGGTGGTTTTTGTCTTTCTCATCCTACTGTATGAAGTCATTTGTTACCACTCCTACCATCTCTCCTGTGAGATGTACTGACTTGGAATGATATGTGGATTGTCCCTGGTTTTGTTTACATCTGAGTTAACTAACAGCACTGTGCACAGTACCCTTCTGATGCTTCATCAATTTGGCCCAGCAGAGATCAGCAGCTTTAACACTGCTGGTGCCAGAGATTCAGTTCCTGAAGTGTTTCTCCGAGCACTTCACCCCTGCCTGAGAGTGTGACGAAGGGCTCACTGTTTCTGAGACAGTATTGGCACAGGTCTCTCAGTGGCTGTGTTGTACATGCTGTAAATGTGTTGTGATAGCTGATGTACTGTGTATGTAGTGCTGTTGTTGGGATAAATATTAATACATGATTTAACTGCAGGTGATGCTGTGTGGTCCAGTTGGCCCCAAACTTCGTGAACTCTTGGATGATCGAATTATTGTCCCAGCAGAATCGCTGCAGGAGATGGATGAGTATCACCTCATTCTGGAATATCAGAATGGTGAGTTTAGTAATTGTTAGAACTGGGGACTGGGTTGTTTTAATGTAATGCTAATTGTAACGTCTTCACTTACATCCATTGTTCTCCTCTTCCTGGGCTTGACTGGTGAATCCACCAACCAGAATTCCTTATCCAGTGACCCTTGCAAGGAACATCTCATTATTGAGTGAGACAGGATTGGGCTACGCTGTGATGCCTTCTGTGGTAAAGTTGCTGAGTGATGTGATGCTGAATTATGACCACAGTGCCCCAAAGTACTTTAAAACAATCAAATGTTATCACAGTTGTAATTTAGCTAAGAGTGAAACAGTAACTTGATGGTGAAGCTGGAGTTGTAAAGTGGTAGGAGGATTGGAGGAATTAGTGTTCAGTTTCAATTAAAAGCTCTTATTGGAAGATGACTAAAATTTGAGATGGTAATGTTCTCTATTTGAATGCCTGTGTCTTACTATGGCTGTCCGAATCATAATCTTCTGTCCAACGGGAGGATTGCTGTGTTTGAGTCCCATTCTGGAGGTATCGCACACAATTTAAGGGAGTACTGTTCTCCAGCAATAAATTAGTCTGTGCTCTGCTGCCAGAATGAGTTTAAAATTTCCACTGCTGTTTGCAGGAGAAATCTCCATTGTGTACGTGCAATGTTCAGCTTTTATGTCACAAGGTAAGTCCCGATATCACTCCATGTAACCGTTATTTCATTTCCCACTCAAACTTCTGCTATATTGCCAGCGATGGACACAGTGAAAGCTGATGTTAAAGCTCTGCCCTGCTGGGTAATATAACACCTGCTTGCTGGCTGTTTTTTGTTATGCAGGGGATGAGTGGGGATCGATTAAAGCACCTCAGGCCAACCGCTTCATTTTCTCTCATGATGTGTCAAATGGAGAGATGAACATGATGGAGACCTTCATAACAAGTTTGGAGGAATTTGAACCTGAGTTGGTTGTCCTTTCGGGTCTGCACATGATGGAAGGACAGGGGAAGGAAGAACGAAATAAGAGACTCCAGGAGGTAAAGCAGAAATACACCAGTAAATTTGTTGTAGGATGATTGTCTCTCAATCAATTAAACCCAAAATGGTGTTACAGCAGTCTTCAGTCACTCTTCTTGGAAAGCCTTCTTTAGATATGTCATTCAGAATCTTCACAGCTGTTTTTTGTTCAGTTTTCAAAAGGAGCAAGTTCATTTTGGATTGTACCGTGAAGATCAACCTCCTGTCATGTAAAGCAACATTATTCTGTCTCCGAATACTTCACTGGTGCTGCTCCCTTCTCTGACAAACTGAAATTACAAAAAGAAGTGATACAGGTGCTTCATAAATGCAGATTGTTGCTCATAGACTCAGAATGTGTTGGGTAATAGCATGATAAACAATGTTAAAATATTTTACTTTGATAACAACCTGGTATGGTCCTGTAACCAATACTCAACTAAGATTTTAAGATGGGATTTAGTATTAAAATAAATGTTTATTATTAATGAGATAAACTAAAGTTGTACACACAAACCGGAGAGAATTGGCATAGAGAATGTGCATGTTATGCTGTTACAGGGTCTAAAACAGCTATTCAAACACATTATTTTTCCTGTTCCAATCTGTTTACATTAACACCTTCCACCAGTCTCCATTCTTCCCTCCCTGTCTGGGGAATTGTCCTTTTTTATCCATTTTCTCCTTTCACTTTTACATGACAATGTGTGTTTTTAATTAGAAACACCATTTTTCCCCTCTCTCCACTTACAGACCTATTCATTTTAACATTCGTAAGTTTTGTTTTCAATCTTGAGGTTTGATGCAACTACAATAAATGGTTCCTCAGTCATTTCAGAGGACTTCTAAGAGTTGACTTCATTGATCTGACCTTGTAGGTCAGACTAGATAGGGGTGAGATTTTCTCTTAGAAGTTTATTGTGAACCATTTGACCGGGGGAGGCAATATCTCTAGGCTATTAATCCAGCGGCCCAGATAATGTTTTGGGGATCTGACCCCAAACCCTGCCATAGCAGATGGTGAAATATGATCTGGTCGATAAAAATCTGGAATTTAAGTCTAATGATGACCATGTAACTGTTACGAAGTTGGGTACTGTATTCACGCATTGGAAGGCAGGAAATTGGAATGGTTGTTTAAAAAAAAAAATAGCAGGTAAGAAGAGCGCCTGTTTCCTTTAAGAGATTGTGCTTTGTCTGTGTTTGGAGGTTTACAAGTTCTATGCACAGAGAATGCCTGAATTGAAACATTTTGTATCAAACAGCCAAGGAGCATCTTTTACCAAGACAAGAAGTTTGAATTCGGCCAATAAATTTAAACCAAGCATAGCAATTAAACTCAGCAATTCAAAGCCAGTTGAATTTAAAAACGGTTACAGAGACAGTAGGAACTGCCGATTGCTGGAGAATCTGAGGTAACTAGGTTTAGAGCTGGATGAACATAGTAGACCGAGCAGGAAGGCTGGTGTTTTGGATCGAGACCCTTCTTCAGAAATGGGGGAGAGGGGGAGAGGTGGATAGAAGATGGATAAAGGAGAAGATAGGTGGATAGGAGACAGACAGGTCAAGACGGGTATGAAGCCAGTAATGGTGAATGTGGTGGAGTTAGGGAGGGGATAGGTCGGTCCAGGGAGGACAGACAGGTCAAGGAGGTGGGATGAGGTTAGTGGGTAGGTGATGGACGTGGGGCTTGAGGTGGGAGGAATGGTTAGGGAGGCGGGGATGAGCTGGGCTGGTTTTGGGATGCGGTTGGTGGAGGGGAGGGGAGATTTTGAAGCTTGTGAAGTCCACATTTATACCCTTGGGCTGCAAGGTTCCCAAGCGAAATATGCTGTTTCTGCAGCTTTTGGGTGGAATCATTGTGGCAATGCAGGAGGCACGGGATGGACGTGTTGTCCAAGGAGTGGGAGGGGCAGTTGAATGGGTTTGCGACTAGTAGGTGTAGTTGTTTGTTGCAAACTGAGTGTAGGTGTGCTGCAAAGCGGTCCCCATGTCTCCGCTTAGTTTCCCCGATGTAGAGGAGACCACAACGGGAACAGTGGCAACAGTATACCACATTAGCAGATGTGCAGGTGAACATCTGTTTGATGTGGAAGGTCTTCTTAAAGCCTGGGATGGAGGTGAGGGGGGAGGTGTAGGGGCAGGTGTAGCACTTGCTGCGTGGCAGGGAAAGGTACGGGGGGTTAGTGGGCTGGAGGGGTGTGTGGAGCAGAGAAGGGAGTCATGGAGAGAGTGGTCCCTCGGGAAAGCAGATAAGGGTGGGGAGGGAAAACTGTCTTTGGTAGTGGGGCCAGATTGCAGATGGCGGAAGTGTCAGAGGATGATGTGTTGGATTTGGAGGTTGGTGGGGTGGTACGTGAGGACAAGGAGGATTCTGTTTTGGTTGTTATTACAGATAGGGGCTGTGAGGGATGAGTTGTGGGTAATGCGAGATACACGGTCAATGGCATTTTCGATCACTTGAGGGAGGGGAGGTTGCGGCCTTTGAAAAATGGGCACATCTGGGATGTCCAGGAGTGGAATGCCTCCTCTTGGGAGCAGATGTGGCGGAGGCGAAGGATTTGGGAATAAGGGATGGCCTTTTTTGCAGGAAGGTGAGTGAGAGGAGGTGTATTCTAGGTAGCTGTGGGAGTTGGTAGTCTTGAAATGGATATCGGTTTCCAGGTGGATGCCAGAGATGGAGACAGGGGTCCAGGAAGGAGGGAGAGGTATCAGAGATGGCCCAGAATCCCCTTCCCCTCCCCCATTTCTGAAGAAGGGTCCTGACTCGAAACATCAGCTTTTCTGCTCCTCTGCTGCTTGGCCTGCTGTGTTCATCCAGCTCTACACCTTTTTATCTCTGAATTTAAAAACTGACGGCATTGTCAACATTGAACCAATGCTGAGTAAGAAATACTATTATGTCGTCATGGGTATAAAGATGAGGGCATTTGGAAAATCTGGAGAGAGCCAAACTTCAGCTGCAGCAAAAACAAGTTGACCATCTGAGATACAAACCTGGCTTTCACACAAGTTTTTGCATTCTCTGAAAAGACCCATCAAAGATACCACAGCATCTTAGCTGAAAGTCCAACTGTAGAACTTACAGGAAAACATCTAAGAAAGCAGAGTCATCGGAAGAAAGGCATTTGTGACGTGAAATGAACAGAAGGAAGATTGGTGATAAAATGGTGAAGACATAGACAGTGCAAACTTGCAGAGATTAAGTTGACCCAAAACGTCAACTTTCCTCCTCCTGTACGCTGCCTGGCCTGCAGTGTTCCTTCAGCTCTGCATATCATTGCAGGATTAATTTTCATGTTGGGACCTGGGATATAGCTTTCATTGATCCATATTGAAGCATTAATGCTGAGGTTCATCACAGATTTGCAAGAATTTTGTTACACCAGTATGATAATCAACAGTACTCCAATCCCTGTTTGTTAGATTTTGAAATATAATGTCTTTTCTAATTCTCCAAAACAATAGGTTAGTCTGTTAATCTCCGAGATTCCGAATGAGATTTCAGTGCACCTGGAGCTGGCCAGCATGACTGACAAGACGTATATGAATACCATCGTGGATCAGGTAACCATTATTTTCTGTGGTGGTGGGATCAAGACTCTGTAAGAATGTGTATATAGCTGATCAGATCATAAAGCTGCTGGATTTGGTCCCTGATGTATGCTGAGTTGCCTGATCTAAGCCAGTTCAGTTGACAAAATAAAGGTGATCTTGAGTCCTGTGGGCTAAGTCAGCTCAGGAACTTGCTGCTCTTTCCTGTGCAGCTGAACATCGAAAGATAGAAAAGTGGAGCAAGGGTAGGCCGTTCAGTCCATTCAGCCTGCTCTGCCATTCAATACAATCTTGGCTGATCCTTTGTCTCCATGCCGTAATATCTTACCCCATCACTTGACACCTTTAGTGTCTAGAAATCTTGCTACTGCTTAAATATGTTGTGTGACTTTGCCTCCATTGCCTTCAATGGTCAAAAATTCTACAGATTAATAACCGTCTGTGTAAAGGAATTTCACTTCATCTCAGTCAAAATGCCTCACTTTGTCCAGCCCTGTCATAATTTTATATGTTTTGATGAGATCCCCTTTCTTCTTAGCTTCAGTGACAATTATTACAGTGCAGAAGGGGGCCACTCAGTGAATCATGTCTGGGCTAAGTTGGCTAAGGTGCTTTCTGCTCTTTACCGTGCAGCTACTCTGATGGAAAATGCAACCATACTCGGCTGGGCATAGAGTCAGGGTTCTCTGCATGAACATTGCGTGTGTGCAATGAATATGCTGCAGATGTCATCATCTAGGTGGAGACATGAAAAATGAAAAGGTGCCCAGGATATTTCTTGCATGTGAGACAGGCTTCTGGAGACCAATACGGATTAAATTTTCCAAAAAAAATTTACCACAAATTTACTGCAAAAATGATTGCTACTTCAACCACACAGATTTGTTGGACAAGTGATTTTTTTAATGCAATAAATTGGTGTGGTTGAAGTAGCAATCATTTTTGCAATAAGTTTGTGGTTTGATTACTTACTGTTTTTTTTTGAGAACATAATTTACCAAAATTGGGTTCATTTTAAAACTTTTCTCGCCCTTCCTGCAATGCTCCCAGAACTCCTGCAGTGCACTGCTCTTTGATTTGTGTGCAATCACATGCACAGTGAGACAGCGAGAGAGAGAGAGAGAGACATGCATAGGGAGGCAGACAGACAGGCCAAGACAGAGCTGTGCAGGAAGGCAGGCAGATAGGCCGAGAGAGAGAGAGACACGCGCACACACACTGGGAAGCAGACTGGCCAAAAGAGAGAGAGAGAGAGACAGGGAGCCGGACACAGAGACACGCACAGGTAGGCAGACAGACAGCCATTATCTTCAGTCTTCTCCAATAATTTCATCCCCATCTGTGGATGCTGTCTCAGGCTGAATCAGTCTGCTGACAATTTTAACGAATGGTTTGAATCTGATCTAAGTTTCCTAATCTTATCTTCTCTATTGCAAACTCTGCACTCTTTGGCATGCCCTTTTCTGCTCCTGACTCCTGCTGGTGTCAAAACCCTCATCTAAACTTGATTTTTCATTTTTAGAATTATCTCCTCTGTGTGTTGGGCATACTGTTGGTTCATTACTCTGCTGATCAGCTTTTATTCTTCTTAGCAGGTTCTTACTATTGTAAACTCGATTGGCCTGAACGAGCAAGAGCTGCTGTTCATCAGTCAGGCTGGTTCAGGACCTCACTCTTTGCAGAAGCATTGGAATGGGGCTCCTGATGTTGGAATGGTTAGTGATATTATTTTCTGGCTTCTCAAAGAATATGGACGCACTGATTCACGCAAGGATTCGGATTTAACTCGTCTTCATTTCCACACACTGGCCTATCACATCCTGGCAACTGTAGATGGTTACTGGAATAATCAAATATCATCTCTTGTGGCTGGTGCGAGAGTTGCTGGGAATCAGGCATGTGGCACTGATGTGATCGATCCAACAAAAGTTGTCCTTGAATTTCCCAAAGAATTTGTTCTCTCTCAAATAGATGGATTGCTGAAGAGTAAGAAAGTGACTTTGAACCCAGCCAACCCTGTGCATATGTGGCACAGAGAAAACATCTCATT
This sequence comes from Stegostoma tigrinum, assembly GCF_030684315.1. Classification (NCBI taxonomy): domain Eukaryota; kingdom Metazoa; phylum Chordata; class Chondrichthyes; order Orectolobiformes; family Stegostomatidae; genus Stegostoma; species Stegostoma tigrinum. Next base: position 25,768,147 of record NC_081389.1, on the reverse strand, counting down.
TTTCATCACTCCTGTTCTGATTTGTGTCAATCCAGTAAGGACAGTGGGACTGGGTGACACTATCTCTGCAGAAGGGCTTTTATATTCTGAGCGGGTGTCTTTTCTGTGAACCTTACTGTGGAACAAGACAGAACAAAGCTCTGTATTTCAGGCTGTTTGTTTACTATGTAGGAATTGGGGTGGTGGTGGTGAGATACGACTCTAGAAGGAGCAGGAAGCACATTTGAGGCTTTTGCTCCTCTTAGACCAAAGCTTGATGTATAAAAGTTGACCAGGAATTGATCTAGTCGCTCCCTTTTCTTTTTGCTACTTCCATTGCTAATGTCCCTTAGTCTTTATTGTATCTGATACAATTTTAATATTCTTTCCATCAGGAAATGACTGCAAGTTCTAATTTCATGTTGTGTTAAAATCAACTTTGGAAATCTCAGTGGAGAGTGTTGTCTTGTCCGGGAAGCCATAATTTTGTGACTGGCATATTTTCAGTGTTGTGGGTTGCATGATGCCAATGTTAGATTCTGATCCTTCATCTTGAGAACCTGAGTACTGATCCAGCCCAGTGTGTTTGGGTGAAAATCTTCACCACTGACAGCTGTGGGGATCTTCAGTTGGTGGTTTTAATTCAATGGGTTTGTTTACAACACAGTGCTTCCCTCAATTTGACACTAATGAAGAATCTCATTCAGAAACCAAAAGATAATCAGTATGAGAGGTGGAATGCTCACTTGATTAATGCAGATGGGAGACTTTGCTGAGTTGGGAGTTGATGCATCTTATTGGGGCATTGTGGAGAAATCTTTAATACTGTAGTTGGATCTTGAAGTGCTTTATTTTGCAATCCCAGAGAAGATTGAATAAGCCTGTAGAGGGTGTACGCTGAAGACTTAAAGGGAAAGTTCAACTCCAGGAGAGGTTCTGGTCATGGTGGCTGCTTATACTCTTGTAAGTGAGAAGTTAATGTAAAAAAGGTACAGTTTATAAAAAAAAGTCTTTATTTGCAAAATGTGAAGATTCATTTAAGCTGTCGGTTTAGTGTGTCAATTTCCAGATCTGGAGAACAAAACACTTTCTTTACAGTCTATGCTCCTGTCTTGGTACATGATAAATACAATAGAAATTAGTTGAAACTGTTTTCTCTTCCTTAGCTGTGATAGCCCGATATCAATCAGTACCTCATCTGTGTTACATGCTCCAAATACTTCACCATAGATTTGGTACACCATGATGTAGAATTGTGCAGGAGTTTAAATGGTCACATTCTGATACATTTTATTGACCCTCAATGACAGAAATTCAACTGATCTTTCTTCAAATGATTGTTATACTGAATGGTTTAGGTTTTGTGTCTTCTGTAGGGTATTGGGTGAGGTTAATAATTTATATTTTTGTGCTTAACTAAATAACTACTAGCTAATAACATTGATTCAAGGAAAGAAAAATCTCTCCCAAAACAGTGGGATCCCTGAATTTCTATTTATTTAAGGAGGATTTGGTGAAATAAAGAGCAGCTGACGGGGGAACATTGCTGAGTTTTCCCTGTTTTTAGAAAGTGTTTGAACTGATTTTGATCATGATTCTAATTTTTAGCTATACTTGCTGAAGAGAAAATGTAGTTTTGCCAAGTAACAATGTAAATAAAGTTCCACTTCCCACAGAGGGATGCTGTCTTGTGTGGGGCTGAATCAGTTGACTGGGAAGTTGTAAAGTTTGATTTACAGTCTGTGTTGAGTCAGCTAATTGTCACAGTGGGGTGCAGCTATAGTGTTCTGTAGTTCATTCTGGACCAGAACAGAACAAACTGAGGTTTCTGATCTGCGTGGCTATTCTGGTATCCCTGGTGCAGACTCAGATTGTTGTTTAAGGGGCTGAATCAGGCTCGGCTGTTGTGTTCCACGGTAGAATAGCCTCCATAATAGAACAACAGAACTGCATGTGAGGATTGCGCGTTAGGGCTTGTGTAATAGAGGTTGGATGTCTGGCATAAATGAGAATCTGAAATTCAGCTTGTCTTCCTCCCACGATTCACCCCAAATTACACGTTATCCCTTTTGAGAGTAATAGTTGAAGCAGAAGTGAATGGCAGAATTAGTGGCGTGTGCAGGTAACCTCCCTCGCTGTGTGAGCTTTTGGGAATATTGCTAAATCATTGACACACTGGGGCTTAAACTGCTTCTTACTTTATTCCTTGGATTCTTGCAGGAAATTATTTCCACTTGGAAATATTGATTTGAGTGTTTTAATATTTGCTTTCTGCTTTTTCACTTGCTTAGGCAGTGAACTAAATTATTTGTTCTCCCTGTCTCCTAATTCCTTTTTTAAAATTTAAAAACTCCTGGATTGTGGCTGTGCTGTTACATTTTTCAGAAGGAAGAGAATTTTTACATGAGTTTTGGTGAATGTTCTGTTGGCCGTTCATTCCCCCTTTGCTTTTCACAGGCCCTTAGTGCCAGAGGCGTGTCTGTAACTGAAATTTCACATTGTGGAATGTGTACATGATAAAACAATTTAAAGTAAATTGTCTACTTAAAACAATTTTTAAATTGCTGAATTTCCAAGCTTATCAAACTATTTTCACAAATGCACAACAATGTAATCGCTTCGGTGCACTGTAACAGACAGTGGAATGATGTGTAATGCTGAGCATTTGTATAAAAATGAAAGGGAAAAATAGAATTCCTGGAACATTAATCGTGGTGCTGCAATGAAGTGTCCAACAGCTGATTGTAACTTTGGATCTGCATTGTAATACGAATTTGTTAGTAAGCTTGCCGTTCTTATTGTAGGCATTCCCCAAGTTGTGGGAATGTTCATTAAGCCCGGCAAAGTGTATCCTTCAGCATAGCCTGTTTGTACAGAAACACCAGAGGCTACATGCTGCTTGGGGTGAACTGGATCTGGTCTTTCTATCACCACATTGTCTACAGTTCTGGGCTGCCTGCACTTGAGAGCACTGTCGAAGATGGCTGCAGCTGAGCATAGCTGCTGTTTCTCTGTCTGTTTACCCCCTCTTGTGGCACTGCTGAGAACACAAGTTTATCCACAAAGGGCAGGAGATTTTTGGCAGGCTCATTGTTCAGCTAGGATTTGACCATGTGGTTATTTGAGCTTCAGTTCATTTACAAGGACCAACTTTTTAGTTTTCTCCATAATAGATGCATCGTTAGCATGAACACAACTTCTATGGTTTAAATTGCGGCAGATTTTGCAGAATGATGTTTGACACGGTTAACACTGATTGCTGTATGTTATCTTTCACATCTGTGTAAAGAGAAGCCTGGTGGTAACTCATGGGCGTTTGTTAAGCTGATTTCATGCCTTCTGTCTTTGATCAAAGTGCTGTTGTCAAACCTTACTTGAAAATCTGATTTTTTTTCTGTTGAATTTGTGGTTTAAGGCACTGTATCAATCTAGTGAATATATAACTTTTATAAAGCAAGATTTTGCAATAAATTTTTTCTAAAAATGTAGTGGTGAAAGCTGTTTTCTATTTGAGGAATGTGTTATTTGTTCAGTGGCAATGTTTGTAAATATGCTTTGGTTGTGTGCAATTCTGCATTGATTCTATCAGAACATGTCTGTTTGTCCATTATGTTCTGCCCCAAGGCCAGAACTGAAACATCAATCTCACATTGGCCTTCTGTGCTACTTATGAGGGAGGAATACCTGATGCAATTTCTGTTGCCTTTCTCATGGTTTTTAATCTTTATGCAGAGTAAAATAGCCCCATCCACCCTTTACTATGAAGTAGCTGGGGGCTGTCTCCTTTCATAAAATCCAAGTATCCCACTGGATTATTAATCCCAGTATTTTGATTTGGTACTTCATCTCTATTTAGAAGGCTATCTAGAGTGGAACCCAAATCATCATTTATCACTCCCTCTGGATGTTAGTCCAACTAGAGAACTTTAATCTAGGATTAACTTACACTGAGGGAGTGTGGCAGATTTAGAGAGCTAGCAGTTAGATGAGACATTAAACTCTTTCCCTAATCTGGTGTTTAAAAACAAAATCTTGCAGTGTTATTTGAAACTCAGAATGGCCATTCCAATGTCTGTCTCAAAAATAGCATCATTTAAAATAAAAAATCTTATTTTTGGATCTTATTAGGTAATGTTTCCAACATTAAAATAGTGGGTTGAAAAAGCCCACTTCATTGACTAAAAAGGTTTGGATTTGATTTTGCATTGTGAAATGCTCTGGCGTGATCCCAGGTTGGAATTGTTGGTAGATTCCCTAAGCTGACTGGGTCTTGAGTAAATGTTTTGTCTCCTTTCTAGGTAACATCTTCAGTGTTGTTCTGAAATGCTCTAAATTTATCTTATATAGTCTGTCGTGGTGGGCAGTCTTGTTCCCAGTTTTGTACTGTAGTGGCAAGTAGATGGGGTCTATTTCAACACATTTGTTTATTGCAATGATGGTTGAAAACCAGGCTTCTAGGAATTCTTGTGCTTGTCTTAGTACTAGCACAAGCAAAACAGTAACTTTGTCCCAGTTAAACTGATGTCCTTCTATGTTGGAGTGTACTGAAACGAGGGAGAGTTGGTCGTGTTGTTTTTCTGAGTTAGTGTTCATGTATCCTGGATGTGAGTTTCCTGCCCATCTGTTCTATGTAGCATTTCTCTCACTTGCTGCATGGTATTTTGTATGTAACAATTTTCCTGCTCATCCTCCCAACACACTGGTCACCCTACCCTGTAATAGAAACACATCAGAATTGACTAGAAGATTCTTACAACCTCTTGGAATAAGGACAACGCACAAACCAACAGCTACACTTCGCCAGTTACTCTGAAGGATGAAAGACCCCATACCCACAATGAGCAGGACAAACATATTATACAAAATACCATGCAGCAACTGAGAAACACTACATAGACAGACTGGCAGTAAGTTTTCCACTAGAATACATGAACACCAACTTGTAGCAAATTGGCATGATCAACTGTCAATATTTCAATAATCAACATTTCAAATCACTGACATAAAAGGACATCAGTTTAAATGTGACAAAGTTACAGTACTAGGACAAGCAAAACAAAGACGAGCATGAGAATCCCTGGAGGTCTGGTTTTCAACCACTGTTGCGATAAATGTTGAAATGGACCCCATCTACATCCCACAATGTTACAAAACCAGCAACTAGCTACACAACCACACTAGCTACCATGACAGAAGGACCCATGTAAATTCAGAATGTGATAGAACCACAGCCCTTCAAGAGAGGCTAAATAGCACTGAAGATGTCACCTAGAAGGGAGTCAAAATATTTACATGAAAACCCGTGTGCTTTGTGAACCAACCAACAACTTCAACCACAACCTGAGCTACAGATCTTCCTTAAAATGTGATCCCATCTTGATTATCCAAGTAATCTGATTGAATGGCTATGATGAGTTTGTCTAATTTAATGAAATGTTGAAGTTTTAATTCTATGTAACTTCTTTCAGACTCAGCTGATGCTAGGCCCCTGTGACTGTCTAGAAGGCTGTGATGAGGGTTAATGTGCTGAACTAAATTCTAAAATTGAGTTTTTATTGCTGTTAAAACAGGGACCAGAGCATTGAGTCTAGTCCTTATTGGTACTGGTGTATACTTCACCTTTGACTCCAGACCCACGTCTGTGGTACAGTAATCCTGCTCCACTCCTCGTCCGGGTTTTGGCGGCTGGTGATCCCGCTCCTGGGGGTATCCCGGTCCGGGTTTTGGCGGCTGGTGATCCCGCTCCTGGGGGTATCCCGGTCCGGGTTTTGGCGGCTGGTGATCCCGCTCCTGGGGGTATCCCGGTCCGGGTTTTGGCGGCTGGTGATCCCGCTCCTGGGGGTATCCCGGTCCGGGTTTTGGCGGCTGGTGATCCCGCTCCTGGGGGTATCCCGGTCCGGGTTTTGGCGGCTGGTGATCCCGCTCCGCTCCTGTGGAATCTCCAGTCCGGGTTGTAGTAGCTGCCCCCTTCCATGCTGGGTATTGTCCGTCGGTCCCGGCCGATCCCTGCTCCCGATCCCGGTTCCAATCGCGATCCGCGCGCTCTGCCCTTTCTCCCCCCGCCCCGTGCTCTGGGCGCGGGCTCAGGCTGGGGCTCGCCCCGCGGGCCCACCGAGGCCGCGAGGATGGCGGAGCCGGGACTGCGGTTCATGCTGGCCCTGGCGGCACTGAGCACGGCCACCGGCACAGGTACCGGGAATACCGGGATACTGAGGGAATACTTGGGGGGGGGGGGGAGATACTGTGGGAATACTGGGGATGGTTGGGATACTGAGGGAATATCGGGATACTGAGGGAATACCAAGTTGGGGGGGGGTTGGGATACTGTGGGAATACCAGGGGAGTCGGGATACTGAGGGAATACCAAGTGGGGGGGGGTTGGGATACTGAGGGAATACCGGGGGGGGGGGTTGGGATACTGAGAGAATACCCGGGGGGGCTGGGATACTGAGGGGATACCGAGGGAATACTGGGGGGAGGTTGGGATACTGAGGAAATACTGGGGGAGGGGGTTGGGATACTGAGGGAATATGGGGATACTGGGGGGAGAGGGTTGGGATACTGAGGGAATACTGGGGCAGGGGGTTGGGATACTGAGGGAATACCGGGGTGGGGGAAGTTGGGATACTGAGGAAATACCAGGAGGGGGTTTGGGATACTGAGGGAATACTGGGGGAGGGGTTTGGGATGCTGAGGGAATACCGGGGTGGGGGAGTTGGGATACTGAGGAAATACCAGGAGGGGCGTTGGGATACTGAGGGATTACCGAGAGGGGGGGGGTTGGGATACTGAGGGAATACCGGGATACTGATGGAATTCTGTGAGTGGGTTGTGATACTGAGGGAATGGCGGGAAACTGAGGGAATACCAGGAGGGGGTGGGTAATACCGGGATATTGAGGGAATGCCAGGAGGGGTTTGGGATGCTGTGGGAATACTGGGATACTGAGGGAGTACAGGGAGGGGGTAGGATACTGGGATAGTGAAGGGAATACCAGAAGTAGGGTGGAATACCGGAATACTGAGGAAATACCGGGATGGCATTGGGATACCAGGATACTGAGGGAATATCAGGAGGGCTCGGGTAATACTGGGATACTGAGGGAATACAGGGAAGGTGTTGGGATACTGAGGGAATAAGGGGAGGGTGTAGGATACTGGGATAATGAGGGAATACTGGGAGGGGATTGGGATACTGAGGGAATACTGGGATACTGAGGGAATACTGGGAGGGGATGGGGGATACCGGGATACTGAGGGAATACAGGGAGAGGTTAGGACACTGGGATAATGAGGGCATAGTGGGTGGGGTGGGATACTGGGACGGGATGGAATACCACGAGATGCGTTGGAATACTGGGAAATTATGGGAATATATGGAGGGTGGTGGAAATACTGAGATAATGAGAGAATTCCAGGAGAGGAGGGATTACTGGGATACTGATGGAATACCAGGTGGGGTTTGAATAGTGGGGTAATGAGGAAATACTGAGTAATGACAGAATGTTGGATTACTGAGTAAGTACAGGGAGGGGTGGAATACTGGGATACTGAGGGAATACTGACTGGGGATGTAGAATGCCGGGATACTGAGGGAATTCTGGGTGGGAGTGGAAAACTGAGGGAGTACCAGGAAGGGGTGGAATATTGGGATACAGAGGGATTACTGGAATGTGGTGGAGTAAAGGGATAGTGAGAGAATGTGGGGAGCGGGTGGAATACTGATGGAACACCAAGATGGGATGGAATACCAGAATACTGAGGAAATATGGGGAGGGGGTGGAATACCAGGATATTGAGAGAATACCAAGATACTGAGGGGATACTGGGATTGGGAGGGGTTGGAATACAGGGATACTGAGGGAGTAATGGGATGTTGGAATACTGGGATAGTGAGGGAATATTAGGATACTGAGGAATACCACGATAGTGACAGAATACTAGGTTGAGGTGGAATACTGAGATACTGAGGAAATACCCAGAGGGGCATTGGAATATTGTGTTACTGAGGGAATACTGGGAGGATTTGGAATACTAAAGGAACACTAAGAAGGGAGTGGACTATTGGGATACTGAGGGATAATGAGGGAATACTGGGAGTGTGGTGGAAATACAAAGATAATGAAGGAATATGAGGAGGGGATGCAATACCGGGATTCTGAGGGGATACCAGGAGGGGTGGAATACCGCGATACTGAGGGAATACTGGGAGGGGAGTGGATTATTGGGATATTGGTCTGGCAGTTGGACTGCCAGGAGTGGTGTGTAATACCGGGATACCCAGCAATTATGGAGAAGTATGTGGAATATTGGGATATTGAGGGAATACTGGGAGGGGGTTGGAATACCGGGATATGAAGGGAATACCAGGAGGGAATGGAATACTTGGGATGCGAGGGTGGAATACCAGGATAATGCGGGTATACGGAGAGGGTGATGGAATACTAGGGCAATAGAGAAATTTCGAGAGGGGGCTGGAATACTGGAAGATGGGGCAATACTGGGATAATGAAAAAGTACTGGGACAGTGGGCATATGGGATAATGAGGGAATACCAGGATGAAGGGAATACTAGGATAATGGGGGACTATCAGTAGAGGAGGGAGTAATACCAGGATAAAGGAGGAATACTGAGAAGGAAGGGTGAGGATACCAGGAGAGAAGGGGAGGAATATGGGGATTCTAGGAGAAGGGGTAATATTGTGATAATAAGGGAATACTGCGAAAGGAGGAAGAGTATATTGGGATAATGGCAGGATAGTGAGGGAATACTGGGGTAAAGAAAGATACTGGGAGAGGAGTAATGGGGGAATGGAAGGGGTGGAAAACCAGGACATGGGGAATACTGGGAATGGGTGAACAGTAAAATGTTGAAAGATCGTAGAGTTACCAGGAGAGGGGGCTATTTGGAATACTGAGATAGTGGAGGATTGTGGGAGTAGGGGAATACCAGGAGAAGTTGGAAGAGTAAATGGAGAATGCAGGGAAGGGTGAAGTGGGGTAATACCAGAATAATTGCAGAATACTGGGTGAGGATGGATACCAAATTAATAAGGAATACTGAGAGGGGACCAGTGGCATGCCATTATAATGGAGAAATACAGAGAGAGGGAAGAGGGGGAATTATGGAATGATGGGTGAATACCACAAGAGGGAGATAATGGGAGAAGGGGGAATATCAATTTAAAGAGGGAATACCGAGAGAGGAGGGAATACTGGGAGGGCGTAATTGGAATAATACGGGAACAGTAGGTGAAGAAATGAATGAGGGAATGCTGGAGAGATGGAATACAAGAATAATTTGAGTAAACTGCAGGAATACTGTGTCATGAGGAAATGCTGGGATAATGAAGAATTTCTGGGAGCGGGAGTGATTATCAGCTTGAGATGAAATAACAAGAGAGCAAAAGAATGAAGCTACAATGAGGGAGCACTAGGAGATGAAGGTAATTCCAGCATAATGAGGGAATACCGTGAAGGAAGTAACAGCAAGATAATGCTACTTTGAATATCGTGGAACTTCAGTATGTGGAATACTAGGAGAATGAGTGTTACCTTGAGGAGACATGTTGAAGTTGCACTGACAGGAAATAGCAGAGAAGAAGAAAACATCAGAAAGAGCAAATTGTGGACTAGTGAGGGAACACTCTGTAAGGAAGGAGCTGAGAATTTTAGCATAGCCCAGAATGAATGGAACATTGGGATTATGAGGGAACTCCAAAAATCTTGAGATGGGGAGAACAGACCAGGAAAAGGAAAGGGCTACGTATAATTTCTGGATAGTGAAGGCGTGAGGGTAGTGGGGTTGGGGGAACAGGAACTGCGTATAAAGGAATCGTAAAAAATGATAAATTGGGAATAGTGAGAACGGGAGTAGAGAGGAAATGTTGAAGAAAGAAACTGAGATTATGAGTAACAAAAGCAGAACCACCAAAAACCTGGATGGGGAAGAAGGGACTGGAAGAAGTGGCAGTAGTCAGTAATAACTGAGAAAGAGACTGGAGTGCCCACAGGCAGTGACCTTACACCCTGAGATTGGGAATACTGAGGGCAGATTCTAGAGATAGAGAGGAACAGACTAGAAATATCAGGATTAGTATCTGCCTGGGAATACTACAGGGCGTTGTTGGAGAGCACGATTGTGCTTGTTGGAAAAGTAAGGAAGAAAATCTGGAAAATAGAGAGAGAGAGAGAGAGAGAGACTGGAGATATCCCCGTGCTACCCCTCTCCTGCGAGTGTTTGATGGAGGACAGTGTAGAGGGAGTTTTACTCTCTGTCTAACCCCGTGCTGTCCCTGCCCTGGGAGTGTTTGATGGGGGACAGTGTGGAGCGAGATTTACTGTCTGACCAACCCTGTGCTGTCCCTGTCCTGGGAGTGTTTGGTGGGGGACAGTGTAGAGTAAGCTTTACTCTGTCTAATCCTGTGCTGCCCCTTTCCTGTGAGTGTTTGAATAGATGATTACAAATAACTGAAAGGTATTTTGAGTTGTGGTTCACAGTTTCTTGGTTGCTGAGCCCTGTGTGATGGCAGCTGTCACCTGCCATGTGTGTATTGCTGCTCTGTTAGAACTCAAGTACTTCATGTTTCACTCATTTTTGTCCAATTTTCTCACTCCTGACCAGAAAATACTGACTTCTGCAGGAATGAGTTCATTTCTTGTGTCCAACTGGCCAGTTGTGCGCAAGTTTAGTCAGTGAGTATAACGGAGTGTGTTCTAGTCAAGCCTAACTATTTCTAACTCAATGTCTATGCTGCCACAGAGTTGACTGGATGGTGATCAGGAGGGGCAGCCCTGACTTCAGGATCTGCTTCATGATAATTACTGTTTTTCTGCTATCACTGAAATTTAGCAATGCCAGGAATCAGATCAAGTTTAGGCTGGACGAAACTGCAAATTCTCACTGAGATTCTCACAGATTCTTAATTGGATCGAATGTTATAGGTTCAGACAGGACAATGGGGTTGAGAGACATATCAGACATGATTGAATGGTGGATCAGACGCGATAAACCAAATGGTCTAATTCTACCTGTATATCAATTGTCTTATGGTCAAATCCTTTAGAAGAGTCTGACAGGTAAATTAAATAATCCCTGCATTATCACTGGATTTCAATCAAGTTTAGCAGCTGGGGAAGAAATAGTGCTTGTAATTGATCTTCTCTTCACTTGTTATAGTTGTATAGGATGCTGGTGAGGCTACATCGAGAGTACTGTGTACAGTTTTGGTTTCCTTACTTGAGAAATGATGTACTGGCACTGGATGGGGTGCAGAGGAGGTTCACTAGGTTGATTCTGGAGTTGAGACGGTTGGCTTATGAGGAGAGACTGAGTATATTGGGATTACATTTGTTGGAATTGAGAAAAATGAGAGGGGAACTTATAGAAACATATAAAATTATGAAGGGAATAGAGAAGATAGAGGCAGGGAGATTGTTTCAACTGGCAGGTGAAACAAGAATGTGGAGGCTAAGCCTCAAAATAAGGAGGAGCAGATTTAGGACTGAATTGAGGAGGAATGTCTTCACCCAAAGGGTTGTGAATCTGTAGAATTCCCTGCCGAGTGAAGCAGTTGAGTCTTCCTCACTGAACGCTTTAAAGCTAAGATAGGTAATTTTTTGAACAGTAAAGGAATTAAAGGTTTTGGTGAGAGGGTGGGTAAGTGGAGCTGAGGCCAAGAAAAGATCAGCCATGGTCTAATTAAATGGCAGAGAGGGCTCGAAGGTCCAGATGGCTTGCCCTTGCTGTTGGTTCTTATGTTCATATGAACTGTGATGTACACCTCAAAACACAATTGTCAATCATGTCCTTCTAAACACAGGTTGTGTGCTTTTGATGCTGCAGAGCATGAATATGGGGGCATGTGGAGAGAGACAGAATTGTCACTGGCTGTGTAGCAGTTTGCACCGATGAAAGTAAGACTCTCACATTCTGAAAGAAAGTTGAATTAAATGGGCATTTTCCTAAAATATTTTAAAGTCATAGAATATGCAACACGGAAACAGACCCTTTGGTCCAACCCATCCATGCTGACAAGATATCCTAAATAAATCTAGTCCTATTTGTCAGCATTTGGCCTATATCCCCGTAAACCCTTCCTATTCACATACCCATCCAGATGCCTTTCAAATGTTATAGTTGTACCAGCTTCCACCACCACCTCTGGCAGCTCATTGGTTACACTCATCACTCTCTGCATCAAAAAAGTTGCCCCTTAGGCTCCTTTTATATTTTTCCCCCCCTCACCATAAACCTATGCCCTCTAGTTTTGAACTCCCCCACCCTAGGGAAAAGACCTTGTCTATGTACCCTATCTATGCCCCTCATTATAAACCTCTGTAAGGTTACTCCTCAGCCTCCAATGCTCCAGGGAAAATAGCCTCAGTCTATTCAGCCTCTCCCAAGAGCTGAAACCTTCCAACTCTGGCAACATCCTTGTAAATCTTTTCTGAACCCTTTCAAGTTTCACAACATCCTTCCTATAGCAGGAAGAGCTAAAGTGCACACAGTATTCCAATAGTGGCCCTAACCAATGTCCTAAACAGCCGGAACATGACCCTCCCAATTCCCATATTCAGTGCACTGACCAGTAGAGACAAGCATACCAAACTTATCCTGTCGACCTGTGACTCCATTTTCAAAGAGCTATGAACTTGGCACTCCAAGGTCTCTTTGTTCAGCAATACTGCCCAGGACCTTACCATTAAGTATATAAGTCCTGCCCTGATTTGCCTTCCTGAAATGCAGCACTTCACATTTATCTAAATTAAACTCCACCTACCGCCCATTGGCCCATTTGATCAAGGTCCTGTTGTACACTGAGGTGACCTTCTTTGCTGTCCACTATACCTCCAGCTTTCTGAGTGATCATTGGATTCATCATGAAACTTTTTAAAAAAATTGAAGAACTGCAGATGCTGGAAGCCAAAACATAAACAGAATTTGCTGGAGAAACTCAGCAGGGGTGGCTTCCTTCTGTGTAGCGAAAGCAGAGTTAATGACTCAGGTCCAGTGACTCTTCTTAAGAACAATGAAACTGTGTTTGTTGGTTTTATGGCAATAGCTTTATTAAAACCATTTGGCACCATTTGGTTGGATACCTAATCTAGCTTTCAGCACAAATAGTTGTCAAATGTTGTGGGAATGTTGATGCTCCGTCTGCTACTATTACTGATCCAGTTACTAATTGTAGGTGGGGTAGGGGGCGCGTTGACTGCTGAAGTGGTTCTATAAGTTTGCTAGATAACAAAGTTTGAAGCTGGATGAACACAGCAGGCCAAGCAGCATCTCAGGAGCACAAAAGCTGCTTGGCCTGCTGTGTTCATCCAGCTTCACACTTTGTTATCTTGGATTCTCCAGCATCTGCAGTTCCCATTATCTATAAGTTTGCTGTTGCAGTTTCCAATATCAGTTTCTGGTGGAAAATTCTTGGTTTCAGAGAAGCCTTGGTGGCACCTTTAAACTGAGAGAGAAGCCACTTTCTTTCAACTTTTGCATCTGAGCAGTGAACTTGATGCTGCAAAAGCATTGGGATATTCTAAAGACAATGGAATCACTTTCTAAGTACAACGCTTTGTCATCCTTTTTTAAACAGAATTCCATCCCTCATGTTCCTGAAAATGCTCTCACTGGAATATAACATGACAGATACTGCCACTTTGTCCAGATGCTTTACATTTGAGTATTGATGCATTAGACAAGACCATTAGACATAGGAGTGGAAGTAAGGCCATTCGGCCCATCAGGTCCACTCCACCATTTAAATCATGGCTGATGGGCATTTCAACTCCACTTCTCTGCACTCTTCCCGTAGCCCTTGATTCCTTGTGAAATCAAGAATTTATCAATCTCTGCCTCAAAGACATTTAACATCCTGGCCTCCACTGCGCTCCGTGGCAATGAATTCCACAGGCCCACCACTCTCTGGCTGATGAAATGTCTCCTCATCTCCGTTTTAAATTTACCCCCTCTAATTCTAAGGCTGTGCCCACAGGTCCTAGTCTCCCCACCTAACAGAAACAACTTCCCAGCGTCCACCCTTTCTAAGCCATATATTATCTTGTAAGTTTCTATTAGATCTCCCCTCAACCTTCTAAACTCTAATGAATACAATCCCAGGATCCTTAGCCGTTCATCGTACGTTAAACCTAGCATTCCAGGGATCATCCGTGTGAATCTCCGCTGGACATGCTCCAGGGCCAGTATGTCCTTCCTGAGGTGTGGGGCCCAAAATTGGACACAGTATTCTAAATGGGGCCTAACTAGAGCTTTATAAAGCCTCAGAAGCACATCACTGCTTTTATATTCCAACCCTGTTGAGATAAACGACAACATTACATTCGCTTTCTTAATTACGGACTCTACCTGCAAGTTAACCTTTAGAGAATCCTGGACCAACACTCTCAGATCCCTTTGTACTTCTGCTTTATGAATTTTCTCACTGTTTAGAAAATAGTCCATGCCTGTATTCTTTTTTCCAGAGTGAAAAACCTCACATTTACTCACGTTGAATTTCATCAGCCATTTCCTGGACCACTCTCCTAAACGGTCTAAATCCTTCTGCAGCCTCTCCACCTCCTCAGTACTACCTGCCTGTCCACCTATCTTCGTATCATCGGCAGACTTCGCCAGAATGCCCCAAGTCCCTTCATCCAGATCATTAATATATAAAGTGAACAGCTGCGGCCCCAACACCGAACCCTGCAGGACACCACTTGTCACCGTTGCCATTCTGAAAAAGAGCCTTTTATTCCAACTCTCTGCCCCCTGTCAGACAGCCAGTCCTCAATCCAAGCCTGTAGCTCACCTCAAACGAATGGGCATTACTGTTGAATCTGGTCTTTGTTGCAACCAGTGTGAATATTCTTTAACAGAAGTGACTGATCAGTGATTGGGAATGAGACCAGAACCGTGGAACTTGTTCCCCACCCTGTAAACTAACAACTCCTTCCCATAACTGTCTGCTGTGAGCATGTTTGAATGTCCTAAACTGCTCTGACCAGCCAACACAGGCTCAGGTTGACTTGTTGCTTCTTAACATCTGTGACATGACTCTCCACAGAGCTGTAGTCCCTGAGAGGTGGGTGAGGTGCTATACCAACTGAGATTAAGAAGCAAACAAAGCTATTCTGATCTTACAGGTGTCACAGTGCAGCATCAAGGAGAGAGAATTGTAGAACTGTTTGAACAAAAAATTTGCACTGGTGGAATCTGTTTGCTGGGTATTGTTCCTGTGAGCATAGGGAGGGTAAGCACACACACCTCAGAGATTGGACATATGCTGCAGCTGTTCCATTCAGAGGTGTTAATGCTCACGCAGTAACATGATAGCTACCTGCAGCGATCATAAAGGATAGCTGGTGATGGAATATTAACTGGATTGCTGAGTGACATAGGCACTGACGAGTTTTTGATCTTGTTATTGATTTAAAAATCTGCTTCATATTCCCACCTCTCAGGAACCCTGCTCAAAACACTTGTTTCAAATTAATTTATAAGAAAACTCCAAGCTGCCTTATTGGTCGAGTGAGTAAATGATAGTTGGTGGACAAGAAAGGATATATACCAGTTTTATTGAGAGACTGGTCTCAGCTTGGGCAGCAATTGGGTGTTAATTGTGCTTATCCTAGAGTTGGAGGGGAGAGGGGCAGGGGGTGATAAATGCTGAGCCAGAAATTCTTCTCCTGACATTGTGCCCCTGCCGGAATGTTTCCCCAAGGATAAGGAATTGGTCTTTGATCAGCTGCAATGTCCATAATAAAACATAAAAAGTCCTTGAATTTTTATAAAGCATTTCTTTACGCAGAGAGTTGTGAGAGCATGGAATGCGTTGCCAGCAGCAGTTGTGGAAGCAAGGTCATTGGGGTCATTTAAGAGACTGCTGGACATGTATATGGTCACAGAAATTTGAGGGTGCATACATGAGGATCAATGGTCGGCACAACATTGTGGGCTGAAGGGCCTGTTCTGTGCTGTACTGTTCTATGTTCTATGTTCTATTTCGCATCCTCAGGATGTTTCCAAGACCTTTATGTCCAGTGAAATACTTTTGAAATATAACCATCCTGGTAAATTAGGAAATGTGGCAGCTAGTGTGTGCACAGCAAGAATCCATGCAGCAATAACATAATGATCGTGTAATTTTCTTTTAAGTGATATTAGTTGCTGGACAGATATTATCTGAAGGTGCTGTGGAAAGCTCTCCTGCTCTTCTAACAGTGCTAAGGGATCTACCCTTCTTAACTTTCACCGTTGTCTGAGGCCTGGTGACCCTCAGGTTAAACCAACCCCAGTCACTTGTCTCTCACAAGAGAGTAGCTTTTCATTCTGATCGAACTATGGCAACTTCGCCTCTGATTTTTTTCCTCCTTTACCCTGTGAGGACAGGTAGGGTCTCCTCTGAGAGGCAGCAACTCTCAGCACTGGCTGCTTCGATTAAATGTTGAAGTTTGGAGTGGAACTTGAACCAACAACCTAATGATGCGCAGGCAAGAATGCTACACAGTGAGCTGTTACTGACATCAATAGAGTATAACACTGTGGAGAAGTGGCCGTAAGAAATGGTCTCTTAGGAACGAGAAATCAAAGGGGTAAAATAAATGCTGCTATTTCTGTGTATCATGCAAGGTACCTCTCATGTTTTCAGAATGTCTGTTTCCCTATCACCTCAAATTCAATTTAAAACAAGTTACCAGATTGCAAGATAACAAGGTGTAGAGCTGGATGAACGCAGTAGGCCAAGCAGCATCAGAGGAGCAGAAAGGCTGACGTTTCGGGCCAAGACCCTTCTAACCGTTTTCTGAAGGAGGGTCCAGGCCCGAAACATCAGGCTTCCTGTCCTTGTTATCTCAGATTCTCCAGCATCTGCAGTTCCTACTAACTCTATTACCAGATTGCAAATCTGGTCCTAAAATAAAACCACAGCTGTATAATGTGCTTTAGGCTTAGGCTCAGGCTGCTTCTCTTGGAGGTGCTGACTTTTCCTGGGATGTGAATCCAGAGATATCAACAATAATAGCCGTGTGAGGAGTGAGATTAAAGAACTGGCATCAACAAGTTGGAGGACAGCACATCCAATATCATTTTCTAACCAGATTCACTGGTTTAGGAGTGGCCTGTGTTCCTCAACTCAGGGAGATTTGCCATTTGAGATTTTTCCATCCCTATCTGGTAGAGAATTTTTTGAAATATTCCTCAGTCAAACTGAAAACGCCTGATCCTATCCCATATTCACACTGAGCTAGTAGATCACTGTCAAACAACAGCTGAACATTTTAATGGGACATAGTCATTGGCCAGGGATCTGGAACTTGATCTCACCAGTGAATGATGATTGAACACCCACATCAGGCAAAAGCGGAGGATTCCACAGTTATCTGTCCAGCCACAGTGATAGTTCTCCTACATAGAGTACCACAGGGTATCTGCATAGAAACTCTACCATACCAAAAGACAGCTCTTTCAGAAGGAAGATGCAAAAGGGAAAAGTGAACCACGATCATGGTGCTCTCTGTCTCTGAACAAACTTAAAAATGGGCTGAACCCTCCAATAATTGAGGTTAGTAAGGAGGAGGTGTTATCAATTCTAGAAGGTGTGAAGGTAGATAAATCCCCTGGCCCAGATGGGATTTTCCCGAGGATTGCCTGGGAAGCTAGGGAGGAGGTGGCGGAGCCTTTGGCTTTGATCTTTGAGTCGTCATTTTCTACAGGTTTAGTACCAGAGGACTGGAGGATTGCAAATGTTGTGCCCTTGTTCAAGAAGGGCACTAGAGATGACCCAGGCAATTATAGACCAGTGAGCCTTACATCTGTTGTAGGAAAAGTTTTGGAAAGGATTATAAGAGATAGGATTTATAATCATCTAGCAAGCAACAATTTGTTTGGAGATAGTCAAC
Source organism: Stegostoma tigrinum (assembly GCF_030684315.1). Taxonomy (NCBI): domain Eukaryota; kingdom Metazoa; phylum Chordata; class Chondrichthyes; order Orectolobiformes; family Stegostomatidae; genus Stegostoma; species Stegostoma tigrinum. The sequence continues at coordinate 25,750,274 of NC_081389.1, read as the reverse complement.
ATGGATTCATCAAGGGCAGGTCGTGTCTCACAAACCTCATTGAGTTTTTTGAGAAGGTGACCAAGCATGTGGATGAGGGTAGGGCAGTTGACATGGTGTACATGGATTTCAGTAAAGCCTTTGATAAGGTGCCACATGGTAGGCTGTTGGAGAAAATGCGGAGGCATGGGATTGAGGGAGATTTAGCAGTTTGGATTAGAAACTGGCTTTCTGTAAGAAGGCAACGAGTGGTGGTTGATGGAAAATATTCAGCCTGCAGTTTGGTTACTAATGGTGTGCCACAAAGATCTGTTTTGGGACCACTGCTGTTTGTCATTTTTATAAATGACTTGGACGCAGGCATAGGTGGATTGGCTAGTAAGTTTGCAGATGACACAGAAGTCGGTGGAGTGGTGGACAGTGTGGAAGAATGTTGCAGGTTGCAGGGAGATTTGGCTAAACTGCAGAATTGGGCTGAAAGTTGGCAAATGGAGTTTAATACGGATAAATGTGAGGTGATTCACTTTGGGAAGAATAATAGGAAGGCAGAATACCGGGTCAGTGGAAAGATTCTTGGTAGTGTGGATGTGCAGAGGGATCTTGGTGTCCATGTACACAGATCCCTGAAAGTTGCTACCCAGGTTGATAATGCTGTTAAGAAGGCTAATGGTGTGTTAGGTTTTATTGGTAGAGGGATTGAGTTCTGGAGCCGTGATATCATGCTGCAACTGTACAAAACGCTAGTGCGGCCTTACTTGGAATATTGCCTAAAGTTCTGGTCGTCCCATTACAGGAAGGATGTAATTGGAAAAGGTGGAGAGGAGATTTACCAGGATGTTGCCTGGTCTGGAGAGAAGGTCTTTTGAAGAAAGGCTGAGGGACTTGGGCTTGTTCTGATTGGAGAGAAGAAGGCTAAGAGAGGATTTAATGGAGACATACAAGATGATCAGAGGATTAGATCGGGTGGACAGTGAGAGTCTTTTTCCGAGGATGATGACTTCAGCTTGTACAAAGGGGCATAGCTACAAATTGAGGAGTGATAGATTTAAGACAGATGTCAGAGGCAGTTTCTTTACTCAGAGGGTGGTAAGGACGTGGAATGCCCTGCCTGCCAATGTAGTTAACTCAGCCACGTTAGGGGCATTTAAACAGTCCTTGGATAAGCATGTGGATGATGATGGGATAGTGTAGGGCGATGGGCTTAGATTAGTTCACAGGTTGGCGCAACATTGAAGGCCGAAGGGCCTGTTCTGCGCTGTATTGTTCTATGTTCTATGTTCTATAAACCAGCCGCATCAACAGCACAGTTTGAAACTAATACCAACTACTTCCAGTTTATAAAACTGAACAAACATTTGAAGAGAAGATAGGGGTAGAGAAGATTCAGACCTCTGAGATTTCTGGAAAGCAATGCATTGCAATTAGTTCTGGATTGGACATACATGATGGCTGAATGGCCTCCGCCCTGTCATATAAATCTGATGAGTCATTAGCACTGTCAAATCTGTAAATATGTTCCTCTGGTGCATGATTCTCCTGGTCCTAAAGCTAACAGTGTAAATTAATTAATATCACTAATGTTACACAGACTGTCTTCAGTTGTCAAATCTCAAATATGTGGAACTAAGTCCACAAAATTCACTGAGATATTTGGATGAGATGACTGTAGGATAGTGAGGAGAGTCACTGTGCAAATAATCACATTGTACAATGTAACACTGAATTATATCATTCTAATAGATTATTCCTATAGATTCTTAAATATCTGGAATTAAGAATCTAACAATGACTGTGAATCCATTGTCAATTATCATAAAATCCCATCTGGCTTACTAATGCCCTTTAGGGAAGGAAACTGCCATCCTTACCTGGTCTGGCCTACATGTGACTCCAGACCGACAACAGTGGGGTTGACTCAGTTAGGGATGGGCAATAAATGGTGCCTGGTCAGTGATGCCCACATCCTGTGAATGAATAAAGGAAAAAAAAATCAGCATTACATCCACATTTTTCACTAAACTACTGAGGGTAGTCCACAAGAATGCCATAATGACGTATACTGTCTCCTGTATCTTAGAATATCTTTATCTGGTAGAGAATTTCTTGAAATATTCCTCAGTCACCTGGCTACTCTCTGGAATTACTTGCACAAATTCATTTGATTGATTGATTTTATCAATTCCTGTCTCTCTCCAACTTTATCTCCTCTAAAGCCCCCATTAAAACCAATCTGTCCGGCCCTCCATTTATTTATTATTTTCTGAAGTGCTTTGGGACACTTTCTTCCTAGTTTCAAGGTGCTGTGGCATTATAACATTGTGTGACGAGTTCTGTCAGTAAATTTGAATGTGTGTGCTCTGAAAGCTTAGGAACTGGTCTTGAAGACGGATGGTTGTGTCAATTGACAGCTTTTGTGGACTGTAAGCTTGCATTGCTCAAATGTTTGTGTCTTCCAACTTGTCTTCCTTTGCTGTTGTTGCAGTTTCTACTGACTCTGAATGCTAACTCTTGGAATCATTCAAATCAAACAAGAATTCACTGAAGTTTCATGTCTCCAAGACAATGATCTTGTTCTTCTAGGCAGTTGTTACACAGTTAGTGGCTGAGAAAGCTGTTGCAAGAAAGACTGAGAATTGAGTATCCTTGTATTTCTTTGGGGCAGACGTGTTCTTCAGGGGGAGGAGGTACCTTTGGCATCAGTTTATTGCCCACCATCTGCCATGGCTTCATTTTCTTTCAGTTGCCAAATGCCATCAATGTAATTTGATCTGACCATTGATGTGCCATGTTCCTGATCACCTTCATCTGCTCCCCTGCCACAATCTAGCTCATTCCATAAATAGAAGTGACTCAAAGCTCCGCAGAGTGCGTATTGGCATGACTGAGCTGCAGTGTGCAGCTACACAGATTCAAATGTATCTTGAACGGAAAACAAAATCTTATATTTGGATAGCAGCTCTAATGTGGTAAAATGTCCCAAGTTGCTTCACAGGAACATTATAACATAAAATACAATATTAGGCCATATGAGGAGATGTTAATCCAAAAGTCCACTGGAGCAGTCAAGTGTGAAAATAGAGAAAGAATGAATTAGTGCTTTAGCAGCAGCTGCGCTGAGTTAGAGGCAGAGTCGAGCAACATCACAAGTTGGAAATAGGACGTTTTTAGTAAAGACGTAAATATGTAATTAGAAGCTTTTCTTGTGGACAAATATGACAAAATGCTGAGTAAGGTTTTTCTTTTATGCTGACGAGTTTATTATTTGTACTGACCTCTCATCTAACAGCGAAAGCATTCAGGCTTCATCAGAACTGGTAGGTGTCCACCCAGCAAGGTGGAATGATGGGAGAGTGAAATTTAAGACCCATGTGACTTGTGGAAATTAACTAGCAGCAGGATAATGGATTCACTTTGAACTTGGGTTGTGTATTGAAGATACTGGTATTAGTTATAGGAAGCCAATTAAGAATATTGCATTAAAAAAGGCAATTATTAAATTTTATTGACCCAAGAGGGATGTTTTGTGGTCAGTATTTGTACTAATAGTGAGATCGTACTCAATGACATGACTGTCTCCAAGCAGACAACATACCCCATGTTCTAGACTACCATAATCCCTCTAAGCTGCTCTGTGTGGAGCTTAGCTCATGGTCAATTCACTGTTTACTGACAGATTGGTTGGCAGTTTCTAGAATATCGGATTGTTAAGTCTTCACAACAAAGTGTAATTCCTTTCAAAAGATACAACTCTCAGTTTGTCTGTAGATTTTGGGGAGAGGATATGTAAACTGTTGTCAATGGCCTTTGATGAACTGTCCTATGAATGTATAGTGTTTGTTCCCTGGCTCAGCAGAGGAGGCCACTTTGTCTAATGATTTTGTCCTGTTGGAATCTTAGGCCAGTATTGTTAATCCAGGAACTCATGTTGAAGGATAAAACTAGAAACAATTTTTACGCGCTTTTCTAAGCATTGCAAACATGGAATTCTTCATTCAACAATCACCATTTCAGTTTGTTCTTTTTTGTCAAAGCACAAGAGAATCTGAACTGATGCCCACCACCTGCACACAGTTAAATACAATTCGAGCACAAATATTGAACTTGTCAAGCACGGTACTTCACCTTCAAAACCTAGGTGTGATACAGCTACTGGCCTTGAAAACATAGGTTTCCCTGCTTGAGCTTCAATCTGTTACAATCACAACAAACAGTAGTAGATCATTAAGTCCCTCATGCCTGCTATTCTAGTCAGTAAGTTCATGGCTGATCTGTTTGAGTTTTCAATTCACATTGTCATCTACTGCTGAAAAAACTTGATTCCCATACCTCGCAAGAATCTATTCCCCTCTGTTTAATATACTTCAACACTCCCTCCTCCCCTCTCTCGTCTCCTCCACCCATTGCTTGTTGCTGCACTCATTATGGTTTTAGCTAAATTGTGCTGAGCTCTTAAGGAACAGGTGAGGTTGCCAGATGAATTGGAATACACACTGAGCCCTGCCGGGATAGAGAACTGGCATTATTGGGTTATTGTTTTGCTTCAAACTGTTGATTCCAGCTGAATCCACTGCTGTATGTTTCGGTCTTGGTTGTGAAAAAGTCTTTGGCAAACTATTATTAGGAGACGATACCTGCTGTTTTTATGATCAGGTGGAGGTTCCTGTGTCAGAAATGGGTCTCTGATATCCGATGTAAACTGATGAGACTTGCAGAATGCAACCGCCTTCAGTTCTGCTCTGGGTCTGAGTGGAGTTAGCTGATTGTGAGTTGAAGAAGTGTAGGACATCTCTGAGATTGGTCCTTTTCACTGCTGTATTTTTTTGAGTGTGTGTGTAGATTGTGTGAAGAAAATATCTGTGAAAAGTCTGTGATAGAGTTAAAGAGAGATCCTGCTAAGAGTCACTGTCCAGGCCCATGTTTGTAAACTAGTGACTCAGTCAGAGTCAGAGGGTGGCAGGTATTCCTGAAATCCACCCCAGTTCGAACCAGTAGCACCAGGAAAGGAGGGGATTCAGTTGTCAGAATGAAGGTCAACTGATTTCACTGATTATTTATGATACAGAGAAGTAGAGACTGTAACCTGGAAACTGTATTTCCTGTGAGTTAAGGTGTGGAATGGAGCATCTGCTCAGTTTAATTTTGGACACACACAATATTCTAGATCTATTTAGAAGGTTGTTTAAAACTCCTGTGTGTGGGAAAGGCCGCAATTTAATGTTTTAACATTTGAACAATCAGCGTCTCCTCCTTATTCGAGTTGTTGTATGTAACCATACTAAGCTGATGTCTAGCTTTAACACAGGAATGACCTGGTTAGATTCTGCAGTTTGTTTCTGAGCCCAAGTATAGAGTTCTGTTGCTTCACATGTTTGCACTGGCTCTGTGATTTAAATTCCCGCTTAGTGTTTGAGTCTCTCAAGGAACAGTGAGGAACCCAGGCTGCGAAATGGCTTTGATCCTGTTAAGTGAATGTAGGGACTGGTTCACTGAGTGGGAGAGTGAAGGAAATTTGTGGAAGGATTTGGGTTAAAAAAGGAGTGATGGCAGGCAGATATTTTATTGGTTGTGTGGTTCAATTCTCCATTCACGAGGAGCAAAAAATAACTGGTGTCTGTACAGCCCCTTTAACATGGTGTAATGCCCCAAGGTGCTTCACGGGAACTTTGTTCAGCAAACTGTGACATCTAGTTAAATAAAGAATTATTAGATCAGATGAATAATAGTTTAGTTAGGAAGGTTGGTTTTAATGGAGAGTCTGAAGTAAGGAAAGTGAGGTAGAGAGGCAAAGAGATTTAAGGAGGAAGTTCCAAACCTGGGGGCTAAGCAACTGAAGACACAGTTACCACTGATGGACTAAAATCAACATGGATGTGAGTTTGCTCGCTGAGCCGGAAGGTTAGTTTTCAGACGTTTCGTCACCATTCTAGGTAACATCATCAGTGAGCCTCCGACGAAGCGCTGGTGTTATGTCCCGCTTTCTATTTATCTGGTTAGGTTGGAGTTCCGGTTGGAATGCCATGCTTCGAGGACCCAAACCTAACCAGATAAATAGAAAGCGGGACATAACACCAGCGCTTTGTCGGAGCCTCACTGATGATGTTACCTAGAATGGTGACGAAACATCTGAAAACTAACCTTCCGGCTCAGCGAGCAAACTCACATCCAGAACCTCAACCTGAGCTACAAATCTTCTCAAAACTCGCTAAAATCAACATGGTCTGGAAACCAGAATTAGTGAGTGCATATATCTCAGTGGGTTGTGAGCTGGAGGACACTAAGGATTTCAGATGGGTGAGGCCATGGAGGAATTCTTACAAAATGAGGATTTTATCTTGTTATCTAAATGGAGAGAAACTTCAGAGTGCTTTGGTGCAGAGGGATCTAGGTGTCCTTGTGCATAAATCACTGAAAACGAGAATGCAGGTATAGCAGGTAATTAAGAAGGCACATCGAATTTTGGCATTTATTGTGAAAGGACTAGAGTGTAAAAGAAAGGAAATATTGCTGCAACTGGACACTGCACCAGTGAGACTGCACCTGAAGTATTATGTACAATTTTGGCCCACTTACTTGAGGAGCGATATACTTGTATTTGAGGAGTTCAAAGAGATTCACTAGTTTGGTTCCAGAGATGATGGGATTGTCTTAAGAGGAGAGATTGAGCAGTTTAGGCCAAAACTTCCTGTGGTTTAGAAGAATTAGAAGAGATCTAATTGAGGTCTATTAATAGCTAAATGAATTTGACAAAGTCGCCTTAGAAAGGATTTTTCCTCACATGGGGCAATCTCAAATAAAAGATCATAGTTTTAGGATAAGCAGTAGCAGATTTAAAGCAGAGATGAAGAGAAATTATTTCTGTCAAAGGGTCATGAATCTGTGGAATTCACTACCCTGTGGTTGACGCTGTGCCATTGAGTAAATTTAAGGAGGACGGTTTTTAATTAGTAATGACTAGAAGGGTTATGGAGAGCAGGCAGGAAAGTGGAGTGGAGGTCAAGTTGAGACCAGCCATGATTCTATCAAATGGCAGTGCAGGATTGAAGGACTGAATGGCCTCCTCTTGCTCCTAGTTCTTACTAAAATCCAGCTGTTGTTTGAAAGGGAGCCAGTGGAGTGAATGGGACTTGGTGCCATTTAAGACACATGAAGCTGAGGTTTGACCTTAAATTTGCAGACAAAATGTGGGACATCAGTGAGGAATGTCTTGAAATAGGCATGTCTGGAGGTAAGAAGTCATGAGTGAGCGATTTGGCAGCAGGTGAGCCATGACAGAGCAGGTTAGATACTCATTCAGAGATAATATTATACACCTCTGGAGCAGATGAGACTTGGACTCAGACCTCCTGGTTCAGGAATGGGGACGCTACCACTGAAATAGAAGAGTCCTCAAGGTCAGTGTTACACTATTAGTGGAAAACTGATCGGACGGTTGTGAGGTCAGAAGCTCATTTCAGGATCAAATGCAATACCAAGATTGCAAACAGACTGTTTTAATCTGAGGCTGTTGCCAAGGAAAGGGATGGTGTCAAAGCTTAGGGAAGAGTTGGTAGTAGGAATTGAAAATGATGGCTTCAGTCCTCCTGACATTTGATTGGAGAAATTGGATGTTTCATAAGCAATCTGATAAATTAATAAACGTGGAGAAGTCGAAAGAAGTTGTGGTTGAGGTACAACTGCGTGTTGTCTATATACATTTGTAAAGTTACACTAAGCTTTTGGATGATGTTGCCAAGGGGCGTGTAGGCAAGAAATATGTGAGGCTCAAGGATTGATCTTTGGGAGGTGCTGGAGGTAGTAGTGTGGAAGCAGGAGGAGATTTTATTGCAAGTGATGGAATGGAATTGTGGGAGATATAGCAGTTTGGATCGGAAATTGGCTTGCTGAAAGAAGACAGAGGGTGGTAGTTGACGGGAAATTTTCATCCTGGAGACCAGTTACTAGTGGTGTACCGCAAGGGTCGGTGTTGGGTCCACTGCTGTTTGTCATTTTTATAAATGTCCTGGATGAGGGCGTAGAAGGATGGGTTAGTAAATTTGCAGACGACACTAAGGTTGGTGGAGTTGAGGATAGTGACGAAGGATGCTGTAGGTTGCAGAGAGACATAGATAAGCTACAGAGCTGGGCTGAGAGGTGGCAAATGGAGTTTAATGCAGACAAGTGTGATGTGATGCACTTTGGTAGGAGTAACCGGAAGGCAAAGTACAGGGCTAATGGTAAGATTCTTAGTAGTGTAGATGAGCAGAGAGATCTCGGTGCCCATGTACACAGATCCTTGAAAGTTGCCACCCAGGTTGACAGGGCTGTTATGAAGGCATACAGTGTTTTAGCTTTTATTAATAGAGGGTTCGAGTTCCGGAACCAAGAGGTTATGGTGAAGCTGTACAAAACTCTGGTGCGGCCGCACTTGGAGTATTGCGTACAGTTCTGGTCACCACATTATAAGAAGGATGAGGAAGCTTTGGAAAGGGTGCAGGGGAGATTTACTAGGATGTTGCCTGGTATAGAGGGAAGGTCTTACGAGGAAAGGCTGAGGGACTTGAGGCTGTTTTCATTAGAGAGAAGAATGTTGAGAGGTGACTTAATAGAGACATATAAAATAATCAGAGGGTTAGATCGGGTGGATGGGAGAGCCTTTTTCCTAGGATGGTGACGGCGAGCACGAGGGGGCATAGCTTTAAATTGAGGGGTGAAAGATATAGCACAGATGTCAGAGGTAGTTTCTTTACTCAGAGAGTAGTAAGGGAATGGAACGCTTTGCCTGCAACGGTAGTATATTTGCCAACTTTAGGTACATTTAAGTCATCATTGGATAAGCATATGGACGTACATGGAATAGTGTAGGTTAGAGGGGCGTGAGATCAGTATGACAGGTCGGCACAACATCAAAGGCCGAAGGGCCTGTACTGTGCTGTAATGTTCTATGTTCTATGTGATGCTTTGGCTGCAAATAGATAAGAACTGAACCTGGTGGGAACAGTTTAATACAGTTGGTAAACTGGAGGAAAGGGTTGTGGTTCTTCAACCAAAGACTAGACAGCTGGAGGAGGATGGGGAGGCAATATTTACCATGGACAGGATACCAGCTTGATAAGAACTGTTTTGATGCTTAGGCAAATTGCAAGGATTCAAAGTTCTGGGAAGGAATGGAGTGTACTTCAGAGGTGACAGCAGCTTCCTTTGGGGAAGAAGGGGAGGTTATATTAGGTGGATAGAATATTTTCTTTTTGAGGTCAGGGTAATTTTGGAATTTTAAAGGACCAGGGTCATTACTTAAAGAAATCATTGGCTCAGAAGGGGTCCAGGAAGGGAAGATAGTGATAATTTTAATGGGAATTGAATTCAGGCAACATGGGGTGGGTGGTGGAGATGAGATGAGCTTAGCAAAGGCGAGGCAGGAAAAAAAAACATTTCAAAAAAACGTAAGTTCGTGGTTATGGTTAGGGGTGTACTGCAAGAGGTTTGGCCCGATGGCCTAATGGAAGCGAAGGTCACAAAAAAAGTTCCTTGATTGGATTGTCTCAATGGCAAAACGGAGTGAGGCTGTTATTGGTGCCTGTGTCTTTAGTATCAAGGCCCTAAACTCTGGATATCCCTCTTCATGTCGCTGCTCCTACAGCATACGCTTGATTTTCTCTTTGAGCAAGCCCTGATATGTTCTGTTTTGGTTTAGTGTTGGGATTTTTCCCGTTTATGCTCCTGCAGAATACCTCTAAGTTCAAAATTCTGTGTTAATTCTGTTGTGTGCTTTGCAACTTTTGATTCTACTTGGGTATTTAGTGTTTTTGCACAGAAAAACATCCACTTATTCTTTCTGAGGGAGCTATTGCAGTGCTTGAAGGCTTTTGTATTTGGCTTGTGGAATGAATTAGAAAGGAAGCTGGGGATGTTGGAGCAAGGGGCACACAGTCCCAGTCTGTTCAATCATTAAATGCCTTTTTCACTTTTGATCCTGCACACACCAGTCCCCAGGTTTATACCTGGTCTGTGACTAATCTCATCTGGGGCTTCAGTGTTCTTGGTCTACAGAGGAGCAATCACTTTTAATCCTAACTACTAACCAGTGAGTGCTGCTAAAAAGTGTGTATGTGGGAATATGAACAAACTGAGCTTTGGGCCCTCCCTTAAGGACAAATTGACCCATGAAGATTGGACACTTGGTAATCTTCTCACATCATGCTGGGTGCGCTGGGCGGCACGGTGGCTCAGTGGTTAGCACTGCAGCCTCACAGTGCCAGGGACCCGGGTTCAATTCCAGCCTTTGGCAACTGTGTGTGCGGAGTTTGCACATTCTCCCCGTGTCTGTGTGGGTTTCCTCCGGGTGCTCCAGTTTCCTCCCAAAGTCCGAAGCTGTGCAGGCTAGGTGGATTGGCCATGCTAAAGTTGCCTGTAGTGGCCATTGCCCGTAGTATTCAGGGGTGTGTGGGTTATAGGGGGATGGGTTTGGGTGGGATGCTCCAAGGGGCAGTGTGGACTTGTTGGGCGAAAGGGCCTGTTTCCACACTGTAGGGAATCTAATCATTGAACTGTACCCTTTAATAATCAACAGGAAAAACACAAAAGCCCATTAAATTGCTTGAACTGGTGTTAAAATGATTTGCTGTTGCATGGACCGTATGAGCTGTACCCTCCACAGCAAAGAGCCATTAGCTCATTGACATGCATGAAATTTGTAGAAGGAGATAGGGAAACTGTTAGAAGTTTTTAAAGTGATCATGACTGCAACAAGGTCTTACTGGGATTTCCTGTCTATGGGAGCGCTTGTTAAGGCTGCCAACACAAATCTGATCCCCCCCCTCAAAGATAGGTGCAGACTGAAATAATGAACAAAAAACAGTGAGAGAGACTGAAGTTGAGGTGAGTGTCTGAAAATCAGCTATTTTTAAACATTGTTTGTTCACAGTCAGCTACAGGCCCCTCCAGAAATCAGTCATTCATCAAACTTTCACTCTTGTTTTCTTTGGAAATACAGGCAGGCCTGTTGAACGATGCCAAGAGCCACAGGCTGTGAGTTTACAACCTGGACACACAAGCCTCTCTGTGTGCTGGCCTCTCATAAAATGCCCATTTAGAAACCAGTGTGGAAAAAATTGCGTTTGAGATCTTTTCAAATGCTGGATAGCAATTAAGTAGTAAAGTGCTATTTGTTTGAGATTGGCTGGTGGGAAGTTACCCTCTGTACTTTAATAAAGCCCTGAAGTAGATTAGCATACGACTTTGCTTTAGACATGTTTTAAAGAACTGTTACTTTATGAAGAAGAAAATATGTGGGGCCTTCAAAGTATTCCGTGTGAGGGAGGAATGTTTGAGCAGGCTGAATCTGCGTAGAAGGTCTCAGTTTGTGTTGGGAGTTTGGAGCTCTGTTTACAGCTGTGCAATTGTTTTGAAGTTACTGAAAGTTGGAACTGTTGCCAAATACATTTTACGTCAACTCAAATTGTGAGCAGTTCACCATGCACACTGTAATTAAAAAATTGTTCTGGAAATGTGTGCTTCATTAGTTGAGCTATATTGGAGAGACTTTTGGGGAAGTAGATCATCCAGGATTCCTGATCTCAGTGGCTGAAAACATGTGGCTATTGGATGAGGGTAGGTCTATGCTCCGCTATGAACCTTCCCGTTTGAATGACTGACTGATACTGATGAATTGATACTTGAATCATGGTACAAGATTGCTGCCAGCACTTTGTGATCCAATATTTCAAGAAGTGGACAAGACCTTTGGCATGGATTCGAAGAACAGAAATTGACAATAAAATTGTTTTGAATCAAGTTGACATCACCTTGATAGAGGCTGTGAATATGCTCCATACAATTGTTGGAGCTTGTCTGATTTTCAAGGAACGATAGTGAATTTTGGAGAAATTTTAAGGATCTTGGTGACAGCCCACTAAAACTTATTTTTTATCAACCTTACAGCAGAAACATTGTATGCAGAACTTTTAAAAATAATTTTTATCATGACAACAAGAAGTCTTTTCAAAAATAATGTACATGCATAAATATGCTGTTTCTCCCACACTCCCTGTACTTTCTTTCTTTAGACTGTTGGATTTTGTTTTGGAGGTATGTTATGTAAACTGCAGAGATTGTTCTGGATTGAGAACCCAACAATGAAGCCCTCTTTCTCAGCAGCTTAAGTGTCACTGGATGTGTAACAGTGTAGTCACTGTTTATTCAGGTAAGGGCTTCTTGCTGTCTAACTGTACAGCACTATTTTCTCACCAGGGTAAGACTTCTATTATGCCCCTTTATGTAGGGCAGTTAGGATCTTGTTGAGGAAGACTGTGGATAAATGCATTGCATGTATTAGTTGTTGTTGGTTTGTTGAGGATGGCTGCAGTGGGAATATTGCCAGTGTGGTTTTCCAGAAAACACAAGATTTGGTTGAGGGGCAACTCTAGTGATGGGATCCTGCTGCGTCATGCTCATGTACAGTTGGACAGGCTATGGAACTGGTGGGATTTGTGCTGCTGCCATTCTCGTGTAGAACATGAGACATGGAAATGCTGGAGGTGTACGCTGGTTTAGAAGGATGTGAGATTGCTCTTCCTGGAAACCATTTCCCTATAACATATATTTAATGCTGCTCTTTTGAAGTCAAAAGACACACGACACCAGGTTACAGCAGAGCCTGGTGTTGTGTGACTTTTGATTTTGCCCACCTCAGTCTAAAACTGGCATCACCACATTATGGCCCTTTCGAAAACATTGTTGTATTTTTACGATGGTCCCATTTTGTCTGGTTGACCCAGAAGAGGGAGGCAAGTTACTGCTATCCTTTGTTTCAGCATAGAAAAGTGGAAACATTATCTTCACGACTCATGTGCCATGGGAGGTGCAGGCAAATGAGAGCAAAATGTGAGCAAAGCTGGGTCAGAGGAAAGAATGTTGGCCTCTTGGGAATGCAGTGCGGGTTTGGGTGAACTTTGTTTTTGTTCCGTAAAATTGATGTTCCAATAAGCTGATCTTCTGTTCAGTTTGTTCCATTAAAACAATCAATGTTTTATGATTGAATAAATAAAAAATTCTGGTGGTGTATGCGCTGAGTGTAAGCTGGACCTAGAGTAATTTGGGAAATTCAGCCATGTACCTCCACTCACTTAATCAGTTCCGATTTACTGATGCCCACAAAGAGGCTGTCTTTTAATTAAATAAGACTACTTCTTTTTCAATGACATTGTTGTTTACTTGGGTACTGTTGCATGGTTCAGTGTGAGCTTCCTGGAGTCTTGCCCGGGGCCTGGTTATAGTGTCACAATGGCTAGTACATTCACTGACTGACCCAGAGGCTGAGTAGCAATCTGTGTGTCTGACATTTGCACAGGCTTTCGGGATAGAAGCTGCCCTTTGCTGCTTGTTTAAGAATCTGTCCCTTTTCTATGTCATTGTGAAAACTCAATTCCTGCGATAACCATCTGTTCTGCTATTTACTGTTCATTCCTTAGGCCTGCACCCGTTCTTCCTCCCGAGATTAACAGGAACCTAGTGCCTTGTTGCTGTGCAGGCTTTTCGGATGATAGATTCCCAGGTGACAAATGCAGAGAATACGACTGTGGTAACCTAGTAACTACATCCATTAATGACCTGACAGTTCCTAACCTTTGACCTGGTCTCTTGGGAATATACAGCGGTCCTCGGCAGTTAGCTAGCTTGACATTTCTTACAGAGAGCCAGGAAGAGAACTGGTGATATAACCTCTGTCAGCCTCAAATCTTGCCCATTTCACTGAGACAGAGCATTTTGAAACATGAGAGAAAGAAGAAATATGCAGGGGGTCTGAATATTTGCAGCATGGCCAAGCAGAAACATTGTCTTTGTGGCTCATGTGCCATGGGAAGTATGGGAGAATAAGAACAAAATGTGAGCAAAGCTGGGTCAGAGCAGGGAATGTTGCCTCTTGGGAATGGAATGCTGGATTGGGTGAGCTTTGTTTTCATTAAGTAGAATTGATGTTCCAAGAAACTATCCTGTAACCTCCCCCAACCCTGCTGACCACAGTGTGTCTGTGAGCCCACACCCCATCCCCACTCTCCACACTGTGCCTGTGAGCCTCCTCCCCCGCTGAGCACAATGTGTCTGTGAGACCCCTCCTCACTGACCACAGTGTGACTATAAGGTCCCTAACCCACTGTCCACAATGTGTCTAATGAAACCCCCTCCCCCACTGACCACAGTATGTCTGTGAGACACCTCCCCCGCTGAACACAGTGTGTCTGTGAGACCCTTCCCAATAGACCACAGTGTGACTGTGAGCCCCCTCCCCCACTGACCACAGTGTATCTGTGAACCTCTCCCCCACTGACCACAGTGTATCTGTAAACCCCCTCCCCCACTGACCACAGTGTGTCTGTGAGCTCCCTCCCCCACTGACCACAGTGTGCATGTGAAACCTGTTAAAAGAGGGGATTTTCTCTCATAGATAACAAAGTGTGGAGATGGATGAACACAGCAGGCCAGGCAGCATCATAGGAGCACAACAGCAGACGTTTTGGGCCTAGACCCTTCATCAGAAAAGGGGGATGGGGAGAGGGTTCTGAAGTAAATAGGGAGAGAAGGGGAGGCGGATCGAAGGTGGATACAAGAAAGTTGCAGTGGGAGAGAGATTCCCTGTGGTTTGTCCTGAGGGAGGAGGGTGACTTCTTCAGGTTAGGCATCCCTGGAAGAGGCTTCGCAGTGAGGTTAAAATTGTATCAGAGATAACGGGAACTGCAGATGCTGGAGAATCCAAGATAACAAAGTGTGGAGCTGGATGAACACAGCAGGCCAAGCAGCATCCTAGGAGCACAAAAGCTTACGTTTCAGGCCTAGACCCTTCTTTTAGCATTTGGTGATTATGTCACATTGTTACCAACTGCAGAGTAATAGCTGTTTCACAATTTGGTAGCTTGTCGGCTGCACCTAGGTCTTTGCTTGAGTTAGAAGTTCTTCTTTTTGGTATTTTTCCCCATTTGGAGAATATAAGTAAAAAAAGAAACCTGTGTTCATTTTACACCCTCTGTGGGTGAGAAAGGGATAAACCTGACTTTGCTTGCAGGCCTTCTGGCGGTCTGAGTTCAACTGCTCTCCTAGGACAGTGACAAGCTGCAACGTAAATAAAATCCAAAGGCCATTGTTTTACAGGTTTTCAAGCCGAAAGCACCTCCTGACAGCTTGTTTCAAAGGGTATACTATTCAGCTTCTCCGAAAGTTGCATGACATTGTGAAACCAATAATGGGGTGCCACACAGTTCTAGGTTTGATCTTTAGAGTTGCTCCAAAAAGAGCACAGAAAAAAACACAGAGAATGCTGGAAAAGCTGAGCAGGCTTGGCAGCATCTTTGGAGAGAGAAACAGACTTAACATTTCAAATCTGGTACAGCTGTTCTTCAGAACAAAGATTTCTGAGGAAGGGCCTATACCTGAAACGTAGGCTTTCCTGCTCCTCTGATGCTGCTTGGCCTGTTGTGTTCATCCAGCTCTACACCTTGCGATAACACATATTGTACATTGTTTTCAACACAGCAATGTCCAAACTTCCACTTTTCTCAGTTTATACTCCAGAAGGATATGTACCTCGTACAATTTAAAGAGCTTTTCTGTGTAATTGGTTCTGTGACTGGCGAGGGTTTACCTGTTCAATAATTATGTTTCGAGACGCTGATTAGCTTTTTCTAAGCTATCATTAGGGTAAATGGTTATAAGGATGTGAACTCAAGTCGACTACCCAAACTGAAGCAAGTGATCAGGAGATTACAGTCAGTAACTCTCTCGATTATGGGGAGGGGTTACATACTTTGGGGTGAGTGATGGAAGAAGGGGATTTCCAGTTGAGAAGATGAGGAGAGTTATGTGATTGATGTTGGGGAGCAGTTACACTGTTGGTTTGGGTGTGGGAGATGGGTGGGAGTTACGATGGGGAAGAGGAATAGAATTTACATCATGGGGGAGGAGATACAGGGTGGGGGAGGGTGAGTAGGGTTACACGTTGGGAGGGATTTACACAGTGGGGAAGTGGTTGTGCTGTTGGGGAGAGGATCACCTTGCACAATAGGGTGAGGCAGCGGGAGAGGTGTTATATAAAAGTAGAGGGAAGGAGTTTTAAATGGTTAGGGATAGATTACACAGTTTGACGTGGGGAGAGGCTGATCTCAGTTTGTCGAGCACAAGGACAACTCTGTGCTGAGTCGCTGACAATGATCTTATGACTGCTGGCTTCCTTCAGGCAATTGACTTCAACATGTCCTTCTAACCAGTTGACATGATATGGGAAGGGAAGAGATCAACACTGTTGGCCCTGGCTTATTAATTGGGCTGTAGTGATACTTACAGATAACCAGGAACTGTTGCCGGCAGGAGAAGCTTTGGTTAATTTAACTTCACTTCAGTATAGAACTTAATGAATTATGAATGATTGTGAGACTGCTCTGCCATCCTGCTGGTCTCTGCAGCTGATTAGCCTCCAGGAAATAGGCTGTGGAAGTTTGTAAAGTGAAAGGCTTGTTTTGATTTAATTTGCAGAACTGATAGACTGAATGTTGTTCTTAAGGTGCCTCTTAAACCCAAGGCATCTTTGTTTGATACCTCCAGGTCCTTTTGGGTGAAACAGTGGCTCAGTGGTCAGCACTGCTGTGTCGCAGTGCCAGGAACCTAGGTTCAATTCTATCCTTCGTCAGTTGTCTGTGTGGAGTTTGCACATTCTTCCTGTGACTGCATGCGTTTCCTCTGGGTGCTCTGGCTTCCTCCCACAGTCCAAGATGTGCAGGCTAAGTGGGGAGGCCATGCTAAATTGCTCATTGTGTCCAGAGATATGCAGGCTAGGTAGGTTATTGCAGAGTTACAGGAATAAGGTAAGGATGTTGGGATGGGTAGAGGGCTCATCCTGTGATTTCAGTAAGATTTTGATATTGTTTGTTAAATTGGTCCTTGGCTGTTCAGGACTGAAATCCAGAAACATTTCATGAAAGGGGGATAGAAATTTGGAACTTTTTCTCCAAAGGGCTGTGATTGCTGCAACAATTGCAATCTTTCAAAGCTGAATTTTGATAAGATTTAAATGTTATTTGAGATAGGAAAAGGATATTGTCCAGGCATCAGAACCAGCTCTGTAACTTGGTTAGATCGTCACCTTAACTCCATTTTCCAGCTGTTGTTCCATTTCTTATGTTGTTCTCAGTGAATAAAGATTTAAGTGTCCTGATTTCACTCAATAGCTGATCACTAACTTTAAGGTAGTCTCCCAGTTCTGGAATCCTCCCCCAATGGAAAGAGATCCATAGAATCATAGAATCCATACAGTGTGGAAACAGGCCCTTTGACCCAACAAGTCCACACTGACCCTTGGAGCATCCCACCCAAACCCATTCCCCTATAACCCACACACCCCTGAACACTATGAGCAATTTAGCATAGCCCATCCACCTAGCCTGCGCATCTTTGGACTGTGGGAGGAAACCAGAGCACCCGGAGGAAACCCACACGGACACGGGGAGAACGTCTATTTCTACCCTGGTAAAATCATCAGTAACATTTATAAGGACCTCAATCAAATCATACTTCAACATCCTAAACTTTGCAATGTTCCCTCATAATTTAACCTATAATATCATTTCGCGGAATCTACATTGTACGTTTTCCAAGGTTAATGTATCATGTCTGAGATGTGGTCACTGTTGGCCTGAGTTTTGACCATAAGATGCCTCAACTTTCACAAAGCATTGCATCCAAGATTCCTTGAGATAAAGGCCATTGTTTAATTGGTTTGTTTCTTTTATGCTTGTTTTTATGTTGTTTTGGTTTGTTTAATTACTAGTTTTTAGTAATGTATAGGTGGTCATGAGGTGCACTGGGGTGTGTCCCTACCTCTGAACCAGAAGTTCTGGGTGTGAATTCCACTCCAGGATTTGTTGCCCAAGGTGGTCGAGTTTATAATGTGGCCAAACAGGTTGAGTAACAAGTTGAAAATACTTCCAAATTACTACAGTGTCAGGCAGTAAGAGTAGGAGAGATTCCTGGTCACCGTGTGATGGAAAGAAATTGCGGCCCCTTCTATCACAATCTGTAGCTCCCTACAACAACATGCTTGTAAAAATATGTATATGTTGCTACAATGACTCAGTTCTTGTGGGGGACTCAGTTGACTGGATGGCTGGTATGGATCAGATTAGTGTTAACAGTTCTATTTTGAGATTTGTTCCCCATTTAGGCCACGGTGGATTTGGGATCTGCTTCTTTGCGCTCCCCATCCTGGAAATTGTGGCACAGTGGGGTAGACCTGTCATTGGAAGTAGAACTGAAGAATAAGTCATGCACATATGAATGCCAAAATCTTACTCTTCCATAATTTGTAGTTTTTCACTGTTACAAAACTATTCCAATTTGTGTTTATCTGGATCTTAGACTTTCTCAAATTGAGCTGTCTCTTTGCCGCAGTTTTGTCTACTCATAGTTCAATGGGTTACAACTGTCAGCTCTAATCAATATTACTTAAGGCTGTTCACTATCACATACAAACTTGAATGCGACTCTCTATTCCTTCCACATGAAAGCAATGCAGCGTGGATACCAAAAACGTAAAATAAAAACTGAAATCTCTCAAAATTCTTGGATGGTGTACCAATATCTCTGGGAAGAGAAACAGAGTAAATGTTTCAATGTTTCTGAGCATTGCAGTACCTTCATGCTTTAGCTTTATTCCTTTGTTCAGTCACTGGCGGAAAGCTGAGAGCCCAGAACTGTGGGAGTACCACATGTCACATCCCCACCAATCAGAGGCAAGTGGACCCTTTAACCCCATGAGGAGATAGTAGGAACTGCCGATGCTGGAGCCTGAGACAACAAGGTGTGGAGCTGGATGAACACAGAAGGCCAGGCAGCATCAGAAGAGCAGGAAAGCTGACCCCATTATCTGTCTCCTATTTCACAATCAATCAACCTGAAAAAAAGGGCCATTGTGAAAAATTGTTCAAGAGCATTATTTAGCTGTAAAGCAATTAAGATGTCCTGTAGCGAAGAGTCTATTTAAATGCAAGCTATGTTTTTTTTCTGTCTTTTGTTTTACATTTATTCAATGACTGGCTAAACTGGCTTTTCTTGCCCATTCTTAATTGCCCTGAAGAAGCCAATGAAAAGCTGCCTTCTTGAATTGTTGCAGTTCTTTGGGTGTCTTTACATCTACAATGCTGTCAGGGAAAGAGTTCTAGGATTTTGATCCAGCCACAATGTGGGAATTGTGATATAATTCCAAGTCAGGATAGTGTGTGTCTTGGAGAGGAACTTGCTAGTCGTGGCAGAGTCACAGGTTTAGAAGGTGCTGTTGGAGTAGCCTTGCTGAGTTACTGCAATATGTCTTGTAGATGGGACACTGCTGCATGATATTGTGATGGTGGAGGGAGTTATGGGGTACCAATCAATTGGGCTGCTTTGTCCTGGATAGTGTTGAGTATCTTAAGTGTTACAGAAAAATAGAATATATGTTGCATCTGCTTAAACCCAGGCAAGTGGTGAGTGTTCTGTCATGCCCCTTGACCTGTGCCTTGTTAGATAGTAAGAGACATTAGGCAGATAGGAGCTGATTACTCCCCACAGAAATTTGTAACCTCTGACCTGATGTTGTTGCCACAGTTTTGATATGGCTGGTTTATGTCAGCTTCTGGTCAGTGGGGCAATAACTCCAGGATGTTGATAG
Source organism: Stegostoma tigrinum (assembly GCF_030684315.1). NCBI lineage: Eukaryota > Metazoa > Chordata > Chondrichthyes > Orectolobiformes > Stegostomatidae > Stegostoma > Stegostoma tigrinum. The sequence goes on along the minus strand of NC_081389.1, from coordinate 25,730,632 downwards.
TGGGGTATTCAATGATGGTAATGCCATTGAGTGCCCAAGGGATGATGGTTATGTTCTGTCTTGTTGAAGTTGATCAGTGTATTCAGTAACAAGAGAATGTAGAGAACAGACCTACACCCTCTGAGCCGCTGGATATTGTTCTAGATTTTGCTTGCTACAAAGTGGATGTTAGGAAGAAGCTCAGAAACCAGTTCAACTATAGCTCTGTACCCCAATTATGGTAGCATATGGCAGAGAGAGAAATGTATTCTGTATCCATAGAGAAAGGAGAAATCATTCAGCTATCTGATCCCCTTGGGACTTTGCTGCAAATTCAGCTCTACAGTTCAGTTAGTATTTCAAGGCTGTATGTCATAATGACCAGAATGTGGAGGTGCTGGTGTTGGACTGGTGGGGACAAGGCCAGAAGTCACACAATACCAGGCTACAGTCCAACAGGTTTATTTGGAATCATAACCTTTTGGAGCACTGCTACTTCAGGTGAAGTGAAGAGAAGCACACAGGCTCAAAATTTATAGGCAGAGAGATCAAAAGACCACACAGATGGTGTTTGTAAAGTGTCAACAGGCTGAATAACAACTCCCTGCAAGTGATCAAAAGTGTCACATGGTGTGAATAAAGTGTTAACAACTGAATAGCAAATGAAGGGATAACCAATGATCGAATTAATTGAGGCAGAGAGATAATCCATTAAAATTTAAAAATAAGATGGTGCTGGAGACAAACCAGATCGCTAGAATAACATTTTAGGTATAGGCATGGGGGAGGTGATGGCCTAGTGGTATTAGCATTGGATTGTTAATCCAGAGACCCAGATAATGTTCTGCGGGCCCAGGTTCAAATCCCACCACGGCAGATGGTGGAATTTAAATTCAATAAATATCTGGAATTAAGAATCTAATGATGATCATGAATCTGTTGTCAGTTATTAGGAAGAACCCACCAGGTTCACTGATGTCTTTTAGGGAAGGAAGCTGCCATCCTTACCTGGTCTGGCCTACATGTGACTCCGGACCCACAACAATGTGGTTGACACTGAACTGCCCCCTGGGTAATTAGGGATGGGCAATAAATGCTACCTAGCCAATGATACCCACATCCTGTTAATGAATAAATTTTAAAAAAAGACATGTCGAACCAAAGTATGAAGTAATCCAAAACACTACAAACTAATTATGGTAGAGAGATCATGACAACTTATCAAGATGACCATTTCAATTTGTTGTAATTATCCCTCTGCCTCAAGTAATCAGATGAACAGCACTTGAAAGCTTGTGATTTCAAATAAACCTGTTGCACTATAACCTGGTGTTGTGACTTCTGACATGATGACCATAAAATGCATATCCTCTTGGTTCCGCTGGCTGTTAACCAGCTCAGTTAGCATCTCTGAGCAATCATTACTGACATTATAACTCCAATTTAGTGTGAGATTTTCAATGGAATTAAACTCTGTTGATCAACAGTTGAACAGATCACAGTGTCAGTTCCTATACATTTTCCCTCCTTATTGAATGCTGTGTCAACAGTTCTACATGACTTGAATCATTTGCAGGTGACTTCCTGATGATTAGCAGAATAATCAAGGAGTTGTTACTCTTTCAAACCCTTTTCTGTAGGTGCTAGCCAGCCCAGCTCAGCCAGTGATGCTTTTAGCTCACAGTCAGAGATCTTGAGCTCAGGCCCTGCAGCAATCCAGACTAACATGTGCAGTGCTGTGCCTGGGGAGTGTTACACCACCAGATGAGATGTTAAATCAAGGTCCTAACTTCCCTTCCAGGTCAATGTAAAAGATCTTGTGGCACTTTTTGAAGAGCAGGGAATTCTCCCAATACGATGGACAATATTTATCCCACAAATACCATTATTTTGTCATTTATGTCACTGAGATTAGTGGGATCTTGCTGTGTGCAAATGGTTGCTATATTTTCCATACTGCAACAAAGACCTCGCTCCAAAACTGTTCAGTGGCTGGGGAGAACTTTCCGGTGTCCTGAGGTTTTGAAAGGCGCTAGAGAAGTGCAAGTTCTTTGTGTTTTAAATGTTAGGAAGTTCAGCTGTGCACATGTTTGTAACCTGCCCTCACATGCCTCCTACCTCATGCCCCTCTTTATTCCAGTCTCAATCTCCTTCGATATTCTTTTCTCTCACTCCCACATCTTTCTGTATGTTTGGGTATCACTGGTGTGTCTAATCCTGGTTTCAGCAGCCAAATGGATTCAAAGTGGAGTGAGGAGTTAGTGAGTGGCAGAGAGACTTGCTTTAGCAATGTGGGCAGCTGCAGATATTGTGGCTGAATGGAATGAATTTTGAGCAATGCCTTCACCAATAAAGCTAATAGCTAGTGTTTGAACAGCAGTGTCTCAGTAAGTTTTGCCTTACTGCAGTGCTAACTGAACACCTTGGTCACCATGGAAACGTCTTTGCTGGTCCATGGGTGTCATGCTGGGTTTGGATCTGTTTGAGTTCACACCTCTTAAGAAATCACTTGTGAATCATAAATATCACTTCATCCAAGAGCTTTATTTCATTTCAAAAATACACTTCATTCATAAAAAAATCTTTCTGTGTGAACAGTCATAATTCTATGCAGTCTTTACATATGGAAAACAAATATACTTAAGGCATTTCTTACTTATACTGGACTATATTCACATGCATTTGAGGCACTGGGAGAGTCCAATAACTGAGTGGATCCCCGTTGTGCTTCAGCAGGAAGAGCTATGGGGTGGCAGTGTGACTCAGTGGTTAGTACTGCGGCCTCACGGCGCCAGCGACCCAGGCTCGATCCCGCCCTTGGGTGACTGTCCATGTGGAGTATGTACATTCTCCCTGTGTCTGCATGGGTTTCTGCTGGGTGATCCTGTTTCCTCCCATAGTCCAAAGATATGCAAGTTAGGTGGATAGGCCATGCTAAATTACGTGTAGTGTCTGGGAATGTGTAGGTTAGGTATGTTAGCAATGGGAAATGCAGAGTTACTGGAGTAGGATAGAGAGATGGGTCTGGATAGGATGCTCCTCGGAGGGCTGATGTGGACTTGTTGGGCTGAGTGGCCTGTTTCCACACAGTAGAAATTCCAAGTTCAGACAGTGGGTCTTTCTCCACTGTGCCTTGGCAGCAGCTGCCCAAAGCTTTAGTGCGTCCCTTGGAACGTGCCACCCTACAACACTTGGTTGAGGTCAACTCCTTGTCTGGAAGATCAACAAGTTTCTTGCAGACCCAAGAGCATCTTTCACTGAGTTGATGCTCCTCCAGGAACAGTCGATGTTTGTCTCGATGTGTGCATGGGGAAGAGACCATTGAGTCCAGTGTCATGGAACTGCTTGGGAAGAAATTCAACAAAAACCACTGCATCTCTTTCCCGATTTCCATTGCAAAGGCACATTCGAGAATGAGAGATATAACAGTCGCTACCCACCTGTCCTTCGAGGACAGCATGCGGTGGCACAGAGTGTATGGGCATACATGAAGGATCTCACAGGTAGTCCCCTTTTCACCACCAGCCAAGCCATATCTTGCTGCTTGTTAGAAAGTTCTGGTGATGAGGTGTTCTGCCAAGTAACTTTGACAGAGAGTGGTGGGTTTGTGGAATTCATGCCACGGAGTGCAGTGGAGGCCGGGATGTTGGATGCCTTCAAGGCAGAGATCGACAAATTCTTGATCTCAAAAGGAATCAAGGGCTACGGGGAGAGTGCAGGGAAGTGGTGTTGAAATGCCCATCAGCCATGGTTAAATGACGGAGTTGACTTGATGGGCCGAATGGCCTCACTTCCACCCCTATATCTTATGGTCTTATGGACAGTCTGCTGAGGAAACCATGCAACAGGATCCACCTTCTCCTTTTCCCTCATGATATCGAGGATGCTATGTGCTGACCACTTCCTGATGGGTTTTTGAGCAAAGATGTGATCCTTTCCAAATTTCTCCACGGAGGTCAGGTGATATGGAACAGTCCAACTATTTGGAGCATTCCACAACAACAAAGCCACACCCGCCCTTTGCCACACTAGGAACAGGTAGAACCTCAGTATGTAGTGACATTTAGTGTTTGCTTACTGAGGGTCTATGCACAGCTTGATGCAGCTACACACAAAAGGAGCCATCAGGATGTGGGTTGCTTTAGCTATATCCTTTCCCCTGTCTTATCCAGAGTTTTGTACACGGTGTTCCTGTGGACATCGTCTGTCTTTGACCTCACATAAATGGATGGCTTGAGTGACTGCAATGGCAAAGATCCAGGGAATAGGCCAGGCCTCCGCCACAAACAGCAACAGAGAGAGTATCTCACACCTGCTGACCAGTTATGTTTGTGTCTCAGGTTGGTAGGATGCACCTCCCAAGTTTTGGTGCACATCCATCCCCCCACCGCCGACAAACGAAATTCCCAGCAGATGTTCATGAATATGTGCACTGACAGCAGATTTGAACAGAAAACCAAGACGTTGTCCATGTACAGGGAAGCTTTGACCTGCAGGCCTCCGCTGCCTGGAATAGTCACCCCTCTCAGACTCGCATCTTTCCTGATGATTCAGCAAAACGCTGTATGCAACACACAAATGAGTTGGGAGAGAGTGGACAGCCCTGCCTGACTCCATATCTGATGAGGAAACTTTATGATTCCCACCCATTTATTGAGACTGTGCTAATGATGTTCATGTAGAGCAGTCAGATTTATTTGTGAATTCCCTCCCAAAGTCCATTTTTGGAGACCACATCCCACGTGTGCATGTGTGATATGCTGTCAAAGGCCTTCTGGTCCTTCTTCACCCCTTCCCGCCCATCCCACACACACACACACAGTCACAAACACAGACGATCGTTTCTCTGATAAAAGAAACATGAATCATCGTCCTTCAAGGTGTGGGTCCCAGACTGGAAGATTTATCTTGGAGTTCACTGAGGCAAAGAGAACAGATTGCTGGTTCCTCACCTCCTGGAGATCCACCATGGTATCAATCCCAATCGTCTGCAGCAGGAATAGGTTCTACATCCTATTCTGGAGTTTGGACATATTTCCCTGCCTGTTTCTCTTCTTCTGACCTCCTTTGAGGATAAAGAAACTCTTGATATTCCCCTTGACAGTTTTTCACTAGTTTGTTAGAGACTCAGAGGGTCTTCACTGTTCTCCAACCCGTGCAATCCCTTTTGAGCTCCTCAACATTTTTTGGGGTCAACAGTTTCATATTCAGCTTTTGGATTTCCTTGCCAGCCCACTGGCCATCCTGTGTGTGACAGGAAGCACTGGTCAGAGAGGAACACCAACTTGACTTCAGTAGATCTGACCAAGAATATGTGGGAAGCAAACAGGAAATCTATCCTTGACTCGATAGTCCTGTCTGGCCACGACCAGGTATATCTACACTGCGGTCCATCTGCTGGCCAGCTGAAATCATTGTGCAGCTTGGCGACTCCAACTGTTTCCATCAGGAATCTGGACGTGGAGCCCAGTTCGCTTCCAGCCCCTCTGGATCACCCAACCGCGCGATGATGCATCTGAAGAAAGTAAAAAGATGCAATAATTATACACAAGTGTTTACAAACCTCAAATTTTTTTTCCTGAAATCCTGTTGTCATTAACTATCATTGGAGTTAAAATAAATCAGGATTGGTCACCTTGTGCTGGTACCCAATGACCTTCTGTGCAGCTTACATATTCTGAAGCTTAGGAACTGCATGGTGAGTTGTTACAAAGGCCACTATTCCTACACATACATGCCATTAGCTCCATGGATGTCGATTTGCTCCAGTATGTGGTTAGACATGGCCTGGTGAGCTGGAAGAGTATAAGTATTGGGAGATTGAGAGCTGCACTCCAACCTTTGGAACGGGAAAGGTAATGGCTATTCAAAGCAGAAACTGAGCCCATTTCTTTTCTGGAGGGTTGACTGCTGTGTTGATGTGTTACTGGATACAGCTAGCCTAAGTATCACGAGAACCCTTGCACACAGTTTCCTGTACCATTCTCGTCAACTTGCTGTCCTACAAATGTTGGCTTCTCCCTTATCCTGTCACAGACTAGATGCAGGAATGATATTTTTTATCTCAAAATATATTTTAATCATAAAAGAATTTTTATATACGTACATTGTCCCTAAAGCAGTTTTGAAATTTAAAAAAACTGGATGTAGGAATATTTCAGACTGAGATTGGGAGAAATGTATTCATTCAGGCAATGGTGACCTTGTGGAATTCTCAACCACGTAATGTGGTGGAGGCATAGTCTTAAATAAGTTTATTTATAAATGAAATAGGTTTCTGGAGGCTAAGGGTGTCAAGGGGTATGGGAAAAGAGCATGAGGGTGTTATTGAGGAAGAGAACCAATCGTGATCATGTTGAATAGCAGAACAGGTTCAGTGGCCAATTCTTGCTTCTGTTTTCTGTGTTTATACCTGTCTTTCTCAGTTTAAAGTCAAGTATGATTCCAGAATGAAAACTGAAAGTGGACTTTTTGATGAATGGACTAAGAATCTCAAATGGTATCTTCAGCCTGTTGTGTTTGACTGGCAGGTCTGGTTTCTCTCACGCTTTAGTTGTTTCCTGTTCTGATCAGGAATTGGGATTGTTCTTGAGCTTGTTTTAGATATGATTTTCAGGAGTTGAATCTACCTGGAAGACTTGGAGAGATTGTTGAAGAATATAGAAATCGGATTCTTCTCTGCCGTCTCATTACTGATTGAGTTATTTGCATTAGTAACTGCTGAGAAACTTAATATTTGCAACAGACTTGATGGAATCAACTCAGCCCTGACCTAACTGAAGCCTGAAAAGATTACTTGTACTTTTTCATGCTGCATTTTTTATTTTATTCATTCATGGGATGAGGCAATTCTGGCTAGGCTGGTATCATTGCTCATTCTGAAACCCAGGGGGCAGTTAAGAGCCAACCACATTGCTGTGGGACTGGAGTCACATGTAGGCCAGACCAGATAAGGATGGCAGTTTCCTTCCCTAAAGAACATTAGTGAACCAGAGCGGCTTTTATTAACAATTGGGAATAGATTCATGGTGATTATTAGACTCCTAATTCCAAACTATTATTGAATTAAAAGTCTACCAGGATTTGAATCCTGGTCTCCAGAACATTACCTGGGTATCTGGATTAACAGTTCAGCAATAATACCACTAGGCCTTCACCTGCATTGCCCTTGGCTGCAAGGTAATTGCAGACTATGATGCTCATTTGGCCTATTTGAACTCATAACTCCAAGGCCACCATTGTTTCATATACTCTCATGCTTTGTGAATTTAACTAACACAATGAGGACAGCGAAACAAGTCTGGTTTCTTCACTCGGGCCATGTGGTTCTCTGTTCTCTTTCAGGAGCTGATTTTAGCAAGCAAGCCCCGAGGCTCAGTGCCCAGCAACCGACATGAAAGAAAGAAACTCCTTTACGATGAGGCCCATGGGGCGTGCACTTATTCAGAAATGTATTTTAGGTGATCATTATCCTTTGATTTGTGACCAGTTCAATTCTTATTAAAATTCACTTATATTTCAAGGAAAAGAGGAAAAACAAAGAGTATGTTGCACCAACAGACTAGAATGTGGTTGGTCAAGATTGTGCTGTAGTGATCTAGAAATAGTTTGCATTCTCTAGCAGCCACAGCATGCCGTGATCCTGCTGAATAGATCTTTCCTGGAAACTGCAAACTGCAAGTATCTCCGTTAAACAACAGAAAGTTCATTCAGTCACAAAGACAGGTTTGATGTTGTCTGTAAGGAATTAATGGAGTTGATACTATTAGTCTCCAAAAATTATCTTGGAGAGAGAAAATGCTGGCAAGAGGACCAATTCTTGGCATATATTTTTTGAGAATTGAATTGTGCAAAATTTGCATTGACCACTGAGGAAATCTGTATTGGGCCTGGTTTAGTATTTGTCTTGCTCTGTCACAAGTAGAGTGGAGGGAAATGATAAATAAGCACTTTCTTTTAGCTTTGAGAAATTGCGAATTCTGAGTACATTTTCCCTACTTCTTAAAATATTTCTGTGAATTTCATTGTGTGCATCTAGGTTTTTGAAATTTCTTTCCGTTGCATTAAGGAAGTTTGTTTGGGTTTTATGAATCTGCAAGGGAGACTCGGATGCATCTACACTCCTGTGTGGTTGGGCAGCTCAGTGAGTGCTATGCGAATGCAAATATTAATAACATCTACTCCATGTGATACTATGAATAATGCTGATATTGACCGTAGACGAGTTTGAAGCTTTTTCTGTTGTTCTAAATTCACAAAATGTATGTGGACTACTGATAGTCACCTGCTTTCAGACTGGAAATGCTCAACTTTCTATAGTTCTTTGTTTCACAACTTAGGCTGTCAGCAATTAGCCTTCTCTGCATAAGCTTCCCAGTATTTCAGTGACCAGGACCTGGGCAAGAGTACTGAAAGTGCATCTTGACATTCACTTTGGGCTAATTTAAAAATATAACGTACCTTTTGAGTTTGTTTTCACTATGCTTCATAACATACCAAGATCTGGTGCACCTTCACACTTGCCTGGATAGTGATCAGCCAGTGCTCTTTCTCCTGGTGCATAGCAGCTGGTATACCTAAACTATTTGGAATTGCTTGTGCCTATTTACTGTTTTATCTGACTGCTTTTCAGTAGCTTTGAGCTTCCTCATCATACTTCACTGCAGCCTGGGTTTAATACTCTCAGGAAATCTGACTTGTTTTTGATAGAAAATGACATGCATTTATGTAGCACCATTAACATATTAAACTGCCCCAAAATGCTTTACAAGAGTCTTATCAGTCAAAATTTGACACCAAGTCTTAGATATTAGGTCAGAGGACAAAGTTTGGATATGGCAGCAGAGTTTTAGATGGAGTCGGGTTTATTGGGGTAGAAGATGGCAGACTGGCTATAGGTGTTGGAATAGTCTGGTGTAGAGGAGACAACCATGTGGGGACAATGGTTTCAGCAGCACATGAACCAAGGCAGGGACTGAGTCAGATGATGGAGGTGCAAATTCACCTTGGAGTCAAATGTGAAAGCAAGGTTTCAATTGGTTTCATTCGGCCTCTGGTATCTGTAGTGTGAGGAGGTGAAGGTGGGGCATAGAGATTAGAGGTTTTGGTTTGGACCAAAGACCTTTGCATTCCCAGTATTCAGTTGGAAGTAATTTACTGGATGTCATATAAACATTGTAACAAATTACAGAGTGGGTAGTCAAGCAGTGTGGTGGTGAGATAGAGCTGGCTGTTGTCAGCATCCACAGGAACCTGACTGTGTTTTCAAATGATGTTGCCGAGGGGCAGTATGTAGATGGGAAATAATTCAAGTAATGATTGTAAGTTCTAACAATACAGACCTCAGCACTGACTCCGGGGAATGTGCTATTCTGTGTATCTCGCCAGCACCTTGAAGGGGCAGGGTGGGGTGTGCGTTTGGGGGGTGGGGGAGGGAGCAGTGCAGTGAGAAGCGGGTAGAGGGACCGAAAGTTATTTATTTCTGGGATCTGATTGCATGGGGATCCTGTTTTTAAGCCATGCAGTTTTGCAGTCATCCAAGAGGCAAGTCTAAATGAAATAGAGCTGTGCTTAAACAAAAGCAAAGCTGTGTCTGCTGCAGGAAGTAGACAGGCTCCACCCCACCCCCCAATTTGAGGTCCCTCACTGACTAAAAGTAACCATGGAAACCTTAGGCATGTGTAGCTTTATTCTGTTTCATTAGCCCGTGGATATGGGTTTGTTAGATCCATGAAACACTGCATTGCCTTTATTCAGGAGAGAGAGATTCAGAGAATGTGTACAGAAAGGTAGGGTGTGCAGGCAGGTTGGGAAGAGGCAACTGAGAAAGGAAAGGTTTCAGAGAGCTGACCAAGAGGTCCCTGAAAGGAGGTGACCTTTACAGAAAGGGAGTGAGCTTGATACTGAGAGAACATGGCTGCTCTCAGGGAAATGTCTCTAATATGGGATTAAGTTGTGATTTAAATGCCAATAATGTGTGATGGTGCGTTTGTTCATTTTCATGTTCTGTCCATTTGAAAACTATCCCGCATTAAAAGAAGATAACAAAGTGTGGACCTGGATGAACACAGCAGGCCAAGCAGCATCTTAGGAGCACAAAAGCTGACGTTTCGGGCCTAGACCCTTCAGCGGAAAAGGGGGGTGGGGAGAGGGTTTTGAAATAAATAGGGAGAGAGGGGGAGGCGGATCGAAGATGGATAGAGGAGAAGATAGGTGGAGAGGAGACAGACAGGTTAAAGAGGTGGGAATGGAGCCCGTGGAGGTGAGTGTAGGTGGGAAGGTAGGGAGGCGATAGGTCAATCTGGGGAGGATGGACATGTCAAGGGGGCGGGATGTGGTTAGAAGGTGGGAAGTGGAGGTGCGGCTTGAGGTGGGAGGAGGGGATAGATGAGAGGAAGGTCAGGTTAGGGAGGCGGGGACGAGCTGGGCTGGTTTTGGGATGCAGTGGGGGGAAGGAAGATTTTGAAGTTTGTGAAATCCACATTGATATTTAACTGCATAAAAAGAAGATTTACTCACTGTTCTAAATATGAGAAGTGTTAGCACAGCATAGTTTGCATGTTATTCTGTTGTTGAGAATGGGAACAGTTTAATGTAATGAACAAAAAATTCCTCAGTGCGAACATATCAGTTTAAGAGGTATGGTTGCATTATCAATGCACAATAATGGGTTGTGAGTTTAATTTGCACTCAGAGGCTTGAATGCATGAATGTATAGCAGTAATGACTTGTATTTTATAAAGTGTCTTTAGTGTTATTTCATAGGAGGAATTATCAAATACTAAGCTACATATGGAGTTTATAGGTTAGCTCAGGAGCTCAATCAAAGAGTTCGATTTTAAGCAATGTCTTAAAAGAAGAGTAGGGGAGATAGAAAAAGTTTAGGGCATAGGGATAACTCTAGTGCAGTCAAGGAGGAGTACTACATGGATAGAAAAATCTTCCTTCAGGTGAAAGAACTGAATTTCCTTCTTGGATACAGTCTATTCGCGACTATGTTTCACTGCATCCCTGGTCCAGTTGAGATTGAGAAGCTGAAAATGGTTCAAAATTTGATGTGCATTGTTTCCCACTGATCGCTGGAAAAATTCACATTGTAAGCTGATATTGAGTAAATTGACGGATAAAATAAAGAGGAGTTTTAGTAAAGCGAGGAGAAACTATTCTCAAGCGAAACCAAGTTGGTAACCAGCACACACAGTTTAAGGAATTCGGCAGAAGAACTAGATGATAAATGAGAAGTTGTTTTAAGGCAGTGGGCTGTGTATTCTGAACGTGCGGCCTGAAATTGCCTTGGAAACAAATTCACTACTAACTTTCAAGGAAGGTATTGCACTAATACTTGAAAAGGAGATGTTTGAAGCTCAATGGGGAAGAGATGAGAGAGTGGGACAGATTGGATAGTTCTTTCCCAAAGAGCTAACACAAGCATACTGGGCCAAACAGGCACTCTCTGCTTGGTATGATCTAATGATAAATGCACATTTGTGATTTCAGAAGCATCTCGTAAAAACTGGACATTTTTTCCCCTTTTTTCATGATATGTGGATATCACTGGCAAGGCCAATGTTAGTTTCTCATCACTACTTGTTCTTCAACTGAGTAGCTTGCTCAGCTAGAGGGCAGTTCAAATTCAACAACAGTGACTGTAGTCATATTTAGGCCAGACCAGGTAGTGATAGCAGATTTACTTCTCTCAAGTGCGTCTAGAAAATGGGATAGGTTTTTATGATAATTGATGAAAGCTTTATGGTTACCATTCAATTTCAGATTGAAAGTTTTTTATTCATTAAATTCCATCAGTGAATCCAGAGCATTAGCCTGGACCTCAGGATTTTTAGTCCAATGATATTGCCATGAGACTGCCTCCCTCAGGGTGATCTTTGAAATTGCAGTTCAACTTTTAGTAGGGGCATAATGTATTGACATCGCAACTGTGTATCTTCCTGGGCTGCTGCACAATGAATGTTACATTATATAGGGGCACCTGTAAAACTGAAATCCATGTCTCCTTTCATTTTAAGATGCCTCAAGTTGTTTTTATTGGGGGCATTGTTATTTGCCGGTTTATGATTTGTCTAATAATAAGTAGTTACTTTCACACGAGCTTTTGAAAGCAGATAAGTGTAGACAGTCACTTAGGCATTATGGATGGTAGCTACATCTTGGGTCATGAATAGATTGGGTGCATTAATTCAGACAGCTTTGAGCCATAGCAGCACTTGGACTTTGTACACTTGTACAAAATAGTGGCAGAATCAGCCCAGGCTCCAGCTATTCTTCAGGATACAGCGACTCCTTTTGAAATGCTTACATGTGTTAATGTGGCCTGAGGGCTTTGGCCACATCAAAGATCTTGAAAAATGCCCATATTACAGAGGAGGAGGTGCTGGACGTCTTAAAATGCATAAAGGTCAATAAATCCCTGGGAGCTGATCAGGTGTACCCTAGATATCTTTGGGAAGCTAGTGAAGTGATTGCTGGGCCCCTTGCTGAGATATTAGTTAATGTGGTGCCACTATTTAAGAGAGGTGGTAAGGAAAAGACCAGTGAGCCAGAATTGCTGGTGGGCAAATTGTCGGAAAGATTCCTGAGGGACAGGATTTACATGTATTGGAAAAGCAAGGACTGATTTGAGATTATGAACATGGCTTCGTGTGTGGGAAATCATGTCTCATTAACTTGATTGAATTTTTTTGAAGAAGTAATGAAGAAGATTGACTAGGACAGAGGATGTGATTTATGGACTTCACTAAGGTGTTTGATAAGGTTCCTCATGGTAGACTGGTTAGCAACGTTAGTGCATACAGAATGCAGGGAGAACTAGCCATTTGAATATAGGATATATGATATAGAACTTACTCAAAGCTAAAAAACAGAGTAGTGATGGATGGTTGATTTTCACACTGGAGACCTGTAACCACAAGGATCAGTGCTGGGTCCACTGCTTTTCGTCATTTATATAAATGATTTGGATATGAACATAAGAGGTATGGTTAGTAAGTTTGCAGATAACACCAAAATTGGAGGTGTAGTGGACAGCGAAGGTTACCTCGCAGTACAACGGGATCTTGATCAGGTGGGCCAATGGGCCGAGGAGTGGCAGATGGAATTTAAGTTAGATGAATGTGAGGTGCTGCATTTTGGAAAGACAAATCAGGGCAGGAATTATACACTTCATGGTAAGGTCCTGGGGAGTGTTACTGAACAAAGAGACGTTGGAGCACTGGCTCATAGTCCCTTTAAAGTAGAGCCGCAGGTAGCTAGGATAGTGAAGAAGGTGTTTGGTATTCTTACCTTTATTGGTCAGTGTATTGAGTATAGTAGATGGGATGGTCATGTTGCGGCTGTACAGGACATTGGTTAGGTCACCACCGGAATGTGCAATTCTGGTCTCTCTGCTATAGGAAGGATATCGTGAACTTGAGATGGTTCAGAAAAGATTTACAAGGATGTTACCAGGGTTGGAGGGTTTGAGCTATAGGGAGAGGCTGAATAGGCTGGGGCTATTTTCCCTGGAGCATTCAAGGCTGAGGAGTGACCTTACAGAGGTTTATAAAATCATGAGGGGCATTGATAGGATGAATAGACAAGTTCTTTTGCCTGGGCTGGGGGAGTCTAAAACTAGACAGCATAAGTTTAAAGTGAGGGGCAAAAATTTATAAGGGACCTAAGAGAGAACTTTTTCATGCAGTAGGCTCCGTATATATGGAATGAGCTGCCAGAAGAAGTGATAGAAGCTGGTACAATTACGACATTTAAAAGGCATCCTGATGGGTAAATGAATAGGAAGGGTTTAGAGGGATATGGGCCAAATGCTGATAAGTGGGACTAGATTTATTAAGGATATCTGGTCAGCACGGACAAGTTGGACTGAAGGGTCTGTTTCCATGGTGTACAGCTCAATGAATCTATGACCCTATAAATGTGAGTTGATGTTTGGCTGACCAGTCAGATACTGTTGGCGCAACAAGGATTACTGACCAGACAGGAGAGCAGAATTTACTCTTTTAATGTGTGTAAAGCAGGTGCAGTACTCTAGCTCGTAAAATTAAAACCTCATTGTGTTCCATCTGGATATCTGATTATTTCAGTAACTCAGAAGATCTCCATTTGGGACAGCACACTGTTTATTCCATCACCCTTCCTGTCTTCATTATCATCAGTGTGAAACTTGTGAGATGCCATACATTGTGTCGAAGTCTTTGACCTATTTTAAGAAATGTCCCAAAACACAGTCCTTTTGGCCTTGTTTTTGGTATTTGAAGAGTTTCTGATCTTGATACTGTCAGGGAACACTGTCGGATTCCTGCATCCTAGACTGTGTTAATGAGCACTAGCCTGTCATCTCCTCCTCTGCTAATAAGTATTCATGCTTTGGCTGGTGTTGGGTGTTGTGACTGCTCTGGGACTGTGCTGAGTTTCTATGTCGCTGTCCCGATATAAGTGTGTCATTTATCTCTGTCTGCTTCCTCACTGCCACTGTTTGCTGGAGGGATTCTGTGATCATACTGTGATGAATATTTAGCAGAGGGAGGAAGTCGCATTTGCCTTGCACTGTTCTGTAAGGAAGAAGAAAGTAACTTGCTTGACATCGATCTATATTCTTTCTGATGATCCTGCCCCTTGTATACATCCTGTGAAGTACTGACCCTTTGCTGGCCTGGTCGTGTAGACACCGATGCCCCCACTGCAAATGGCTGTTTCATCAGTGGGGACAGCAGATGTGTGAAGAATGTAGGTTCAGTGGAATACCATGTTTAACCCAGTCGTCTTTTTGTGTACTATCTAGACACAAGTGCATTTTTTCAAATTGTTTGAGGGTACGTTTTCATTTTGGCACAACTGAGGCACTTAGAGAATTTGGTATTTAATGTTTTGTCTTTCAAAGTGGGTTTGTGTCTCTAAAGATGTGTCCATTTAGTGTACTGTATGAGGACACTGTGCGCTCGCGTGGGTGTGGGTGTAACCAGCCTCTGTGTGTCTGTTGATAGGATCCTAGAAATAGCAGGGTTGATATAGTCTATACTGCCTATGTAAATATTACCTCTACCTCTTGGGATGACCTGTTATTATTGTAGTTTTCTCACTTCTTATGCGACTTCATATCAAATACATATCTCTTATATAATTCCTTTTAAATTAAGTACATCTGTTGTACATTTTCCTGCCTATTCCATTTTTACCTTCCTCTACAAGCTGATAAATAATAATAATTGATCATTTCTACAAGTACTAGATGGCCCCTTCATTCCTGTGTATTGCCATTGTAGGCTGATTAAATATTGGCCGTGGAGCCTCAACAAATGCATAAAATGTTTAATTCCTCTGATATATAAAAATCTTACAATTCTGCTTTCGGATTTAACTGAATGAGTTGTGAATAGTATTGGTCTCTGCTAGTCTGCAATGGATCTCCATTGTGACAACAAAGCTATCATATCTTAATTCATCTCTGAGAGACTTTGCCTGAACACCATCTTTAATTTTAATGGAATTGTTTTCTTGATAATTGGAACAACTTCCTTGCCTTAATATTGCGTTGGTTTCTTTCTTATTGCGTATTGTGTGTTTATGTTTGTACAGTTTACTGCGGCTGCAGATTTAAACCATGGACTCAGCACGAGGCATAATGGGCCACAGGATCAATCTTACTCACAGGAATAGAAGCAGGCTTTATGCTTGTGTCACTGGATTTGGGACTTGTATTTGGAGAAGTTGAGGTTTGTGAGAACATGCTGTTGGCATTAATTCCGGGCTTATGTTTGTCTAGAGTCAATGTGATGGTGTGGCTGCTGAGTTCAGTCCACCCAGGTTACTGATAGTTCCTGCTGGGCCACAAGTGCTTTAACAGGTTTGTGTTCTCATTCTGACTGATAAGAGATGTGGAAGGAAATATCAATGAAATATTTCCTGTTTTTCTTGCAATAAGTTCCTAATTTGAATGGCATGTACAAGTGAAGAGGAAATGTGGATTGAACACAAACATCAGCACGTGGCTGACAGCATGCGCCCAGCTGAACTCCACCTCATCCCACATGCTCCAACAAAGTCTGGAGCCCTGCTGTGGCAGCAGATCACTCCTATTCACTGTTTCTGGAGAGATTGTATCAGCTCTATACACATACGTGAGAGCCAGGATCAACACTAACACTGCGACTGTGTGTAAAATCGAATGGGTCCTTCAGAATGCAAAACATTGCTGTTCCTGCACTATGCAGAGAATATTTTTTGTACTCTAATGGATGGGCAAATCTTTGCACCCCTTCCCCTGAAGCCTTTCCCCCTTCCTGAGAAGTTCCTGACTCCTAGCTGGATTCCCTCTTGATCAGTGAGTGTCAGCACAAGGTCACTTGTTGCATGTCAGTGTGAGCCCCCAGGGTTTTATAGAACCATGGTTGGCTCCATCATTCTCCATAAACACATTGGCTTGTTTATATGCAAGGGATATAAAACAACATCTGAAATCTGAAACAAAATAAAAAATTTAGATATGATTCTCCTCCAACACTCCTTTATTGCCTAGCTCATAGAACATAGAACAGTACAGCACAGAACAGGCCCTTCAGCCCACAATGTTGTGCCGACCATTGATCCTCATGTATGCACCCTCAAATTTCTGTGACCATATGCATGTCCAGCAGTCTCTTAAAAGACCCCAATGACCTTGCTTCCACAACTGCTGCTGGCAACGCATTCCATGCTCTCACAACTCTCTGCATAAAGAACCTGCCTCTGACATCCCCTCTATACTTTCCACCAACCAGCTTAAAACTATGACCCCTCGTGCTAGCCATTTCTGCCCTGGGAAATAGTCTCTGGCTATCAACTCTATCTATGCCTCTCATTATCTTGTATACCTCAATTAGGTCCCCTCTCCTCCTCCTTTTCTCCAATGAAAAGAGACCGAGCTCAGTCAACCTCTCTTCATAAGATAAGCCCTCCAGTCCAGGCAGCATCCTGGTAAACCTCCTCTGAACCCTCTCCAAAGCATCCACATCTTTCCTATAATAGGGCGCCCAGAACTGGACGCAGTATTCCAAGTGCGGTCTAACCAAAGTTTTATAGAGCTGCAACAAGATCTCACGACTCTTAAACTCAATCCCCCTGTTAATGAAAGCCAAAACACCATATGCTTTCTTAACAACCCTGTCCACTTGGGTGGCCATTTTAAGGGATCTATGTATCTGCACACCAAGATCCCTCTGTTCCTCCACGCTGCCAAGAATCCTATCCTTAATCCTGTACTCAGCTTTCAAATTCGACCTTCCAAAATGCATCACCTCGCATTTATCCAGGTTGAACTCCATCTGCCACCTCTCAGCCCATCACTGCATCCTGTCAATGTCCCGCTGCAGCCTACAACAGCCCTCTACACTGTCAACGACACCTCCGACCTTTGTGTCGTCTGCAAACTTGCTGACCCATCCTTCAATTCCCTCGTCCAAGTCATTAATAAAAATTACAAACAGTAGAGGCCCAAGGACAGAGCCCTGTGGAACTCCACTCACCACTGACTTCCAGGCAGTGGCAGAGTGCTTGTTTCTCCTAGGACCCTTCCAGTTCTTGACCCATGTGCTGACCTCAGCTACACTGCTCCCAGAGAGGATCAACTTCCGCTTGTACGCTACGCCCATCTCGTCTTTTCCACCACCTCTTACCCTCCATTGCCAACTGTCGCACTGCTTCTCTGACATCTAGACTTAGATTAGCTGCAGTTTCCACTTGTTAAAAACTAGGAAGCAGAAAGCCAACTTCATCATAAACTCTATTCTCATCAATTTTTTCTACCACCCCAGTCATTGACTCGATCTGAATCAGACATTTCACAACTAAGGTGTGTTACACAACCCTAAGCTGACTTTCCTGACACTATACACGCTCCATTTTCAAATCCAACTGCATCTGCCACTGCAACATTACCTGACCTTGCCCCTGCTTTATTTACATTTTTAAAAATTCAATCTAAGGATGTGCAAGGTGCTGGCAAGGCCAGCATTTATTACCTGGCTGTAATTATTTTGAAGAATGTGGTATCGATAACTTTTGGCTTCAGTGGACAGCTCAGAGTCATCTATAATAAAAAATGAAAGAACTGTGGATACTGTAAATCAGGAGCAAGAACAAAGTTGCTGGAAAAGCTCAGCAGGTCTGGCAGCATCTGTGACGGAAAAAACAGAGTTAGCGTTTTGGGTCAGGTGAGGAAGGGTCACCGGACCTGAAATATTAACTCTGTTTTTTCCTTCACAGATGCTGCCAGACCTGCTGAGCTTTTCCAGCAGCTTTGTTTTTGTAAGAGTCATCCATGTTGTTGTAGATCTAGAGTCATGTGTAGGCCAAACAATGTGAAAGGATGGCAGGTTTTCTTCCTGAAAGGCCTTTATTAATCAGCTGGGCTTTTATGATCAGCGAGTTGGTGAACTTCCATGCTGTTGTTCATTCCGGACAAAGTTATTCTAATACTCTCTTGTTTGACTTCACATTATCTACCTTTTGTAAACTTTAGGTCATCCAAAACTCTGCCAATTTCACACCAGTTCACTGCAAACCTCACTTTGGAACTATTTTGCTGTTTCTTCGTAATCACCAGATCAAAATTCTGGAACTCTGTCCTTTACAGCGATATGGGTATACTCCAGCACCTGCTCCAGGGCAGTTGAGAGTGTGCAGTAAATGTTGGCCCAGCCACCGAAACCCACTTCCTCTGAAGGGGCTTTTTTAAAAAAACTAAGCCCGGTTAATCCATGCCTTTTGTATTTGCTGATCTACCTCAGCTCCTGTTCTCTAAATACCTTGATTTTAGAATGCTTATTTTTGCATTTAAAGCCCTCCATAGCCCCTAACCCTTATCTTGCTTATCTCGTGACTTATTGAGTTTTGCCAGCTCTTTCTACTTCCTCTGATTATTGTAACCAAGTTGCCCTCAGACCCTGTGTTGTTGTCATTCAGAAGCTACTCTTTTCCATCCTGCAGTTTGCTTCACAAATATTTTCCCATGATGGGCCGGTTTCTGTACAGTTTATTTGGAGATGGAGTTGGGGTTATTCCTTTGTAGATCATCCGATGTGTTCAGAAAAACGCCCACTATCCACTTTTTAGCTCCATGTTAGCTTGACATCGTTTCTCGGAAAAATGCTAGAGTTCATTATAAAAGATGTAATAGCAGAGCACTTGGAAGATAGTGATAAGATAGGACAGAGTTGGCATGGATTTACAAAAGGGAAATGTGCTTGTCAAATCTGCTGGAATGTTTTGAGGATGTAACTAGTACAGTGGATAAGAGGTAGCGAGTGGATATGGTTTACTTGGATTTTCAGAAGGCTTTCAATAATGTCCCACATTAGAGATTAGAGTGTAAAAGTAAAGCAAGTGGAATTGGTAGTTATGTTCTGAAACAGATTGAGTCTGAGTTGGCAGACAGGAAGCAAAGTGTAGGAATAAATGGATCTTTTTATGAGTAGCAGGGATCAGTGCTGGGATCCCAGCTATTTACAACATATAATTTCATCATTTAGATGATGAAATTAGCATATCTCAGTGATGTGATCTCTCCCACATGTGCAGATGACACAAAGCTGAGTGGGAGGGTATGTTACAAGGAGGATGCAGGGGAGCTTCACTGTGATTGCATAAGTTGATTAATTGGGTGAATACATGGCAGATGCAGTATAAAGTGGATTAATGTGAGGTTATCGACATTGGTAGCAAAACAGCAAGGCAGATTGTAATCTAAATTACAACAGATTAGGAAAGGGGAAGGTGCAGTGAAATCTGTGTGTCCTTGTAAACCAGTTGCTGACAGTAAACATGCAGCAGGCGGTGACAAAGGCAAATGGGGTGAAATCCTTCATAGTGAGAGGATTTGAGTACAACAGCAGGACGTTTTGCTGCAATTATACAGGGCCTAGGTAAGACCACACCTGGAGTATTGTGTGCAGTTTTGGTCTCCTTGGTTGAGGAAAGATGGTCCGGTTATCGAGAGAGTACAACGAAGGTTTACCAGACAGATTCCTGGAATGGCAGAACTGATATTCGGTGAGAGACTGGATTGTAATATGATCACTGGAGTTTAGAACAATGAGAGAGTTTCAGACAAACTGCTAAAATTCTAAAAGAATTTAACAGGGTAAAATTGGGAAGGAAGTTCTCTGACCAGGCAGTCTACAACCAGAGGCCACAGTTAAGGATGAGAGGTAGGCCTTTTAGGACAAAGATGAGAAGAATTTTCTTCACCCAGAGAATGATAAGCCGTGGAATTCTCTGCCACAGAAAGTGGTTGAGGTCAAAATATTGAATGTTTTCGAGAACTAAAGGAAACAAAGGATAGGGGGGAGAAAATGTGAACAGGGTACGGAGTTGGATATTGAGCCATGATCACATTGAATGGCAGTGTAGGCTTGAAGGGCTGAATGGTCTCCTCCTGTACCTTGGCTCACTCTGTGTTTCTACAATGAATGAGGAGCATTTCTTTGGGACTGCTAGTTTGACACCTGAATCCTGTGAAAGTAATGGTTTGCTCCTTGTCCCTAAACAATGATTGACAGTCAAAAGAAGGGTGAAGGGATGAACCCAGAGAGTCAGCCTGCGTCAGGATAGAAATGTGGTACAGAAAATCACAGGTACAGCTGTCACAGCTTGGATTATAAACCTGTGCTTTGGAAGAGGAAGGGAATAGAAAGAAAGATCTTGAATTTATGTAGCACCCTTACATACTCTTAAGCTGAATTAAGCACTTTTTAAAAAAGTGTAGTCACCTTATCATGTGGGAAACATTTCTGTCATTTGCAGACAACAGGATTCCACAATAGCATTGCAACGATGATCAGGTAATCTGTTCAGTTCAGGCTGTGTAAGTGTTGGTTCTTTGCCCGGGCAGCACGAAGAATGAAGGATTTTGTTGTGGGACAATGAACTGGATATTTCCAGAACTGCAGTCCAACTAGCAGCTTCTCACAAACACATCACTTTGCTATGAAGAAGAATCAGAAATCAGCCGTGATAGTAGGTGGTTATCTGGATACAGATGGGGAAATTCAATTGGCCAATGGCATGAGGAATCTAGATTTCAATACAAAAGATATAAGCAGAGGGTGTAAGACAGTGGACTTGAGTGTTGTTCCCAATGTGATGCTAGTACCACACATATTTGATTGATAGATCCCATTCTTTTCCCATTTTCCAGCCTTCTTGTCTTGAATATTTCTCCTAAAGGTTGATGCTCTGTAAAGATTATATGCTCCTTGTGTCTAATAATGCTGCATGATGTTGTATTTAGTGATTTTGGGAGTTGTCTTTAATCTGAAGATCACCCTATCAGCACGGCCAGGAACACTCAACCCTGCTGCTTGGAACGAATCAGACTTCACTACTGCATGAGTTACACTGAGAGTGAATTCCATGTGAAGAGTCAGTGTCAGGGCCCCAGAAAGCACTGGACATGAGGGCAGTATAAATATGACTTATTGATGGATCTGTGCTGCATGTTTTGATAGTGGCAGAACATGAATCTCACCATGTTCTGATACGGATGAACTTGTTAAAAATAGAGCCTAGCCAGAGTTGATTTACGTCTAAACTTCCACAGATTGAAGAAAAGGAAAGAGAGTATTATCCACAGGGACAAATGTAATGTGTGGCGTGCAGTTCTGCCAAACACTTTGTTGTGTTTCAGTCCCTGTGATATGGGTGGCACGGTGGCTCAGTGGTTAGCACTGCTGCCTCACAGCGCCAGGGACGTGGGTTCAATCCCACCCTCGGGCAATTGTCTGTGTGGAGTTTGCATATTCTCCCCATGTGTGTGTGGGTTTTCTCCAGGTGCTCTGGTTTTCTCCACAGTCCAAACATGTTCTGGTTAGGTGGATTGACCATGCTAAATTATCTATAGTATCCAGGGGTGCCTCCATTAGGTGGTCACACTTGTGAAATGCCGGGTTGTAGGGAAATGGGTTTGTGTGGATGCTGTTCGAAGGGGCAGTGTGGACTTGTTGGGCTGAATGGCTTCTTTCTATACTGTAGGGATTCTATGATATCAGTTAAAGAATGAAGGATGATTCTAATTCATAGTGCTGGGAAATACCAACTGTGGAAAATACTGAAATTCATGACATGCTGCTCAGTTTACATTATAGGTTAGTAGGAGGAACCCAGACCATCTACAAATGAACCTCTCAATTTGATTAAATAGGTTTGTTTGAATATTATTAGAGTTCTCTAGTTAACCTCACTCTGTGATTCAGTTCCATGACCGACCCCTTCTTTATCTGTTCTCTGTTACACGGCTGTATTATGTAAAGAATTCCATCTTTTTAAATCTGTTATGCCCCGCTCTCTTTTCTAATGCCTTTGTCTCACTTTTTACTCTTTCTTGTTACTATTTAATTCTCAGTTTCCCTATACCACCTTACTCTCTTTCCACAGTTCATCTCTTTCTTTCCACTTCATGCTTTTCATTCTAACGTATGATCTGCAAACTGTGCCATGTTCATGTCAGGTGATGCTTCAAGGTGTAGATCAATGGGTTGTTTGGTGGCTTGCACACTTGCTCTGATGCCTTTGCCTCTGCCCATTCCTAACAACGCCTGTGATGTGTTCTGAGCTTTGCCTACTTTACTCAGTCACAAGCCAGATTCTTCTTGATTGACATGGATTTTTGATGACCTCTTTACAGCAGCTTCAGGAAACAATCCTGAAGTGTTTCTGCCTGTCCTCCTGGGTGTCTCTTGCCACAGCCGGGTTCTGAGTGGAGTCTGGCATACATATAACATGTCTTGTCCATTGGGGCTGGCTTTGAGTAATTAGCACCTCAGCAATGGCCTGGTTTCCGCCCAACACTGTAGTTTTCTGCTCTATCTCTCTCCCTTGCTGTTCCTCCCGGTTCTGTCTTGTGTGTACTTCAGTCATTGGTTAGGTCCTCTCAATTTCACTGCTTCTTCCCATTGTTATAAAGGCCTCAGTGTTCCAATCACACAGCTTCAGTAAGCCTATACTGCAGCAGGTACTAAAGATGGGCTGCTCAGAGCTTTGTATTCAATGTTCTGATTATGTCTATTCTCAGCAACCTTTGTTCTGTGGAAGTGTTGTCTCCCAAGGGCTTGTTGTAACAGTGGAGTGATTTTAATTGTCAGCAAGTACCATGACCTCAAGTCTGAAAAACGTGGTCAGGGTAAGAAAGTATTAGTTCATTGGTTGTAATGTAGTGAGCTCTTCATTAAGGAGCTGTTCAAGTACAATTAACCCTAACTGAGTTCATCAGTTCTTGAAATGTCAATGAGATGATGTGTTTATCTATGGGCATATGAGACCATCCTCCCCCACCCCTCACTGAATGTGAATTTTAATCATTGCTAGTGGGTTGCAATGCCATGTCCCTGTGAGCATTGTATTAGAGCCAGCTGGAACATTCTGGAGAGTTAATGATTGCTGTCTGAGATTGCACAGCAGAATAAGACACCAGGGTGAAAGTCTGTCGATGCCTGTGGAGCTGTACCTCAGCAAAGTGCCAGCACCTTCATGAGAGGAGAAATCTGGTTTCAGAGGTGATGCTGAGGAGTGAACGAATGAAGGGTCTGAACTGTCAGACAACCAAGATGTACAATGAATAAGTACGGAAGCTGTTTAGTTCGCATGCCTTCGTTGCGCAGACCTTTGAGTGTAGGAGTAGGGACGTCATCTTGAGGTTATATAGATTGTTGGTAAGATCCCTTCTGGAATACTTTGTGCAGTTCTGGTCACCCTGCTATAGGAAACATATTAAGCTGGAGAAGATTCAGAAAAGGTTTCACAGGATGTTGCTGGACATGGAAAATTTGAGTTGTAAAAATAGGCTGAATAGGCTGGGATTTTTTTCACTGGAGGGTAGGAGGCTGAGAGGTGACCTTAAGATGTTTATACAATCATGAGGGGCATAGGTAAGGTAAACAGCAAGGTTCCTTCCCCTAGGGTTGGGAAGTTCGAAACTACGGGGCGTATTTTCAAGGTGAGAGGAGAAAGATTTAAAAAGGACACGTAAGGTAACTTACTTACACAGAGAGTGGTTCATGTGTGGAATGAACTGCCAAAGAAAGTGGTAGATGTAGGTACAGTCACAAAATTTAAAAGACATTTGGATAATTACATGAATAGGAAAAGTTTGGAGAGATATGGGCCAAATGCCAGCATATGAGACTAGTTTAGTTTGGGAATATGTTCAGTGTGGACAAGTTAGATCAAAGGGTCTGTTTCCATGCTGTATGACTCTATGATTGGTGCCAATCAACTAAAGAAAGCATTTAGCTTTCTGAGGTACAAGGAGCAATATTGATTGGGGCAGAAAATGGTGTATGACACCTGATGGAAGGAAACTGGAAGACTGTAGCGAGGACTCTTGGGGTGATCCTTTCAAAAGCTTGTCACTGTTTGATAGAAGTAATGTGAGCATGTGCAGCTCTTATTGAAACTGGCTAACTTTGTTCTGTCACTCAAAGTGTTGTGACTCCCAGATATCACTTAACCTTAGTGCTGCCTCAAAAGCTTCCTGTTTCTAATTCAGTTCTCATCATTTCAAAATCAAACCTTCACCGAGTGCTCTTTAAGAGAACCTATCAACTGTCACTGGAAGATATAAGCAATGATTTAATTAGTATATCTGTACCTTACATTATGTAAAAAAAACCTCGCATCATCCAAGTCGAAGAGCTGACTGAGTCTGAGTATGAGGCAGTTGCAGTTGTAACAGTCAAGACACACCAGGTACAAGCTGGGAGATGTTGCTGTGTGAAACCCTGTAAGGGGATTACTTAGATGCTTCTGTATTTTGAATCCAGATCGCTTATAATGTTCGTCAAATGACTCCTCCAAGTCGATATATTGCGTTACTAAAGTTAATCTGATTCCCTCACAAAGATGCTCTCTAGACAGAATGTCCAAGATGATAGCGAGTTTTGAGAAGATTTGTAGCTCAGGTTGAGGTTCTGGATGTGAGTTTGCTCGCTGAGCTGGAAGGTTAGTTTTCAGACGTTTCGTCACCATTCTAGGTAACATCATCAGTGAGCCTCCGACGAAGCGCTGGTGTTATGTCCCGCTTTCTGTTTATTTGGTTAGGTTTCCTTGGGTTGGTGATGTCATTTCCTGTTCTTTTTCTCAGGGGATGGTAGATTGGCTCCAAGTCAATGTGTTTGTTAATGGAGTTCCGGTTGGAATGCCATGCTTCTAGGAATTCTCGTGCATGTCTCTGTTTGGCTTGTCCTAGGATGGATGTGTTGTCCCAATCAAAGTGGTGTCCTTCCTTATCTGTATGTAAGGATACGAGTGATAGTGGGTCATGTCGTTTTGTGGCTAGTTGATGTTCATGTATCCTGGTGGCTAGCTTCCTGCCAGTTTGTCCAATGTAGTGTTTGTCACAGTCCTTGCAAGGTATTTTGTAGATGACATTCGTTTTATTTGTTGTCTGTATAGGGTCTTTTAAGTTCATTAGCTGCTGTTTTAGTGTGTTGGTGGGTTTGTGGGCCACCCTGATGCCAAGGGGTCCGAGTAGTCTGGCAGTCATTTCGGAAATGTCTTTGATGTAGGGGAGAGTGGTTATGGTTTCTGAGCCCGTTTTGTCTGTTTGTTTGGGTTTGTTGCTGAGTAATCGGCGGACTGTGACAAACACTACATTGGACAAACTGGCAGGAAGCTAGCCACCAGGATACATGAACATCAACTAGCCACAAAACGACATGACCCACTATCACTCGTATCCTTACATACAGATAAGGAAGGACACCACTTTGACTGGGACAACACATCCATCCTAGGACAAGCCAAACAGAGACACGCACGAGAATTCCTAGAAGCATGGCATTCCAACCGGAACTCCATCAACAAACACATTGACTTGGAGCCAATCTACCACCCCCTGAGAAAAAGAACAGGAAATGACATCACCAACCCAAGGAAACCCAACCAGATAAATAGAAAGTGGGACATAACACCAGCGCTTCGTCGGAGGCTCACTGATGATGTTACCTAGAATGGTGACGAAACGTCTGAAAACTAACCTTCCTGTCCAAGATGATATTTACATTATCGAGTCTTCTGTCACAAAAGTGACATGATATTCTACCAAAATAATTGTATTCCCTGTCTCATTGCTACCGTCTGAGTCAGTATCTCTGAGCATGAACAGCTCATATTGAATATAAAGTCTGGAAAGACTTCTTATGTGTAATTTGAACTTTGTGCTGACCTGCTTCTGTTTAATCCAATTCCATTTTAACATGGGCATTCAGAGATAGTAGGGACTTCAGATACTGGAGAATCTGAGATAATAAGATGTAAAGCTGGATGAGCACAGCAGGCCAAGCAGGAAAGCTGACGTTTCGGGCCTTGACCTTTCTTTTTTCTGAAGAAGGGTCTAGGCCCGAAACAACAGCCTTCCTGCTCCTCTGATGCTGCTTGGCCTGCTGTGTTCATCCAGCTGTACACCTTGTTATCTCTTAATATGGGCATTGATGTTTTTGAGTGATGAGGCAAAGGAGGGAGTGGTATTGATTGGGCCAGGAAAAGAAAAAAAGCCCCTCAAACATTTCGAAGGGCTTCAGATACAGTGGGCTACTCTGAAATAGAAGTGATACTGTAATGTTAGCAAATGCATCATCTATTCTGTGTACCATCACATTCCACAGATTCTACTTTGGTTTTGTTTGGTGAGAAAAGGATGTTGACTGGGGACACTGTACAAGTAGTACCATGAAATCTATAATATCCTCTGAACAAGAATGTGGTGTCCTAGTAAAAACTACTAATTATGTGATGACAAATTAGAAATTTACAAGGCAGTGAGAGAAGTTTTATTATGAGAGAGAGTGGTATATGATCCTGATTCTTCCCAAAAGCCTTCAGCATTATCTCCAGATTTTTTTTCCCTTATTCATTCACGGGATGAAGGCATCACTGGCCAGGCAGCATTTATTGCCCATCCATAATTGCCTAGAGGGCAGTTAAGAGTCAACCATATTGGTATGGGTCTGGAGTCACATGTGGGCCAGACCAGCAAAGGATGGTGGTTTTCTTTCCTAAAGAACCTGATAGGTTTTTCCAACAATTGACAATAGATTAATGGTCATCATTAGATTTTTAATTCCAGCTATTTTATTGATTTCAAATTCCATCACTGTTGAGGCGGGATGGAGGACAGTTCCATGCTTACCAACCTTGAGTACACCACCTTGATGAACTTTCATCATTATTCCCTTGCATTAAGACACACTATATGACTGTTTCTGAAATAAGCTTAATTCTGTCCTTCATGTTTTAATTCCTGTTTACGAAGCTGAAGGCAACCAACGTTAGATTGGCCAAAATATTTTTTAACGTAAGTTGCTTGGAATGAAGACCCATGGGAGCCTGAGAGCTTTTGAGCAACCAAAGCGGTATCTGGAGAATGTTGTGTAGATGGCCTTCACTATCCTGTCCTCCAACCCAGCTTTTCACAGCTTCTACATCTTGGGTGGTACCAATTGTTTTGTCAAAAATTAAGATCACCATGACAAAAGCAAAACACCACTTTTTCTAAAGAGTGTATGTTTACATGGATGTGTGTTTTAGTATTATACTACCATTTTTAACGACGTTTAAAATTGCAGTGATTTTGTTGAGAATACGTTTTATTAGTAAATTATAAAAAATAAAATGAGGTAATGATTTAGTCAGGAGTGAGAAGGCTGCAGGGCATTACATTTGCAGGCATGTCATTTCTTGGATTGGCACTTAGTTTATCTACCCATCCCACAGGTGAGGTACATACCACTGCTCCAGCTTTTACATGCTGCATCATATTGATGATTTACAGGGAATGGAAAAAAATTTTAGTACAAATCTTCACTGGATGTATGTCTTCATTCTTCCCACACCACTTGATACACTCCGCTCTTAAAGCTGCTGACTCTCCCTCGGGCACAGTTCCTAATGATGCTGACTCTCACTGTGACACAGTTCCTGAAGGTGCTGACTCTCACTGTGACACAGTTCCTGAAGGTGCTGACTCTCACTGGGATATAGTTCCTGAAAGCGCTGGCAGGTAGAAGGTTTATGAAAAACGACCGTAAGCTCTTCAACTATGGAAGATAGTCTCTTTATCCCCACCGAGATGCTTGATCCAAACAGGAATTACCAGGACTAGGCTCTTTGTTGACACCTTACCTGAGCACAGGCTGGTTGTGGAATGTGGAGATTGGTCATGTATGGGACTTAGTCCTGGACTTCAGTTATTCTCTGATGGAAACTGAAATCATAGGAAAAGTCATATTATGACAATATCCATGGAGAGAAACAGTTCACGTTGTGCTCTTCCATCAGAATTAGGGAAAGTTAAAAATGTAGTGTAATATTACATTTTTAATTGTCCCAGTTCCAGTGAAAGCTTGGGGATATTTGCCCAGTGACATTACCACTTCATCACCACCACCCCCACAGTAAGGATATTTCAGCCACTGGACCATGAAGGAAGCAGAATGGGTTAAGAGTTCCAAATATTATTGTAGAATTATCTTGCTAAGAGCCTGGCAGTTATTGGGAGGGGCAGTTACTGGGGAGGATTATGTCACTGACCCAAACACCCTTGAATTCTCTGAACTTGCAGATTGGTTATAAGTCTAAAGGGTTTGTCTGAAATTTGATAAGACACTGGATTAGTTAAAACAAAGTGAAATAGAGAGTTATTAGGAACTGCCAATGCTGGAGAATCAGATAACATGGTGTGAAGCTGGATGAACACTGCAGGCCAAGTAGCGTCAGAGGAGCAGGAAAGTTTGACATTTCGAGTCGAGAACTTTCTTCTGAAGAAGGGTCTTGACCTGAAATGTCAAATTTTCCTGCTCCTCTGATGCTGCTTGGCCTGCCGTGTTCATCCAGCTTCACACCGTGTTATATCTGAAATAGAGAGTGTTTAGAGCTGCTAACAAGACCCAGTACAGTACAGTGGTTAGTGTTTAATCGTGGTGTCTAATGTGTTGATTATTTCTTGGCGAAATGCTCGAGGGGCCAAATGACACATTTGTAGTGAGAACAGTGGCTTTATTTTACATTAATAAGTAAGTGTCAGGCTGCATCTCATCTTTCTATGTGTTGAATTTTTAGCTAGGAGAAACATAGCCTCAATATGCATCTGATTTGCATTTCTGAGGTGTGAATGGTGCTTTACGTTGAGTTTTGCTACAGCCTCCAGTCATACCTGCAAATCTCCGTCCTTAATTATTTCACTCTCTTCCCAAACACGTTTTCCATTTCCATTTCTTCTTCCTGTTCATCCTGAAAACTGTTACCTTTGCAGCAAGTATAACCCCCTGTCGTCCTGCATAAATGTGAGCATGATGATTAGTAAAGTGACACTTCAGTCTTAAGGAGCTAGACAGTGGGGCAACAAAGCTGATTTCACCTTCTTGTAGCACCCACACATTGGCACTAGTAATGAACTCGCTGGGTAGCTACTAGGAATGAGTTTTGGTCACTTCCCCATCCTCTTTGTACTGAAATAAACGATGGCTGCAGCTGAGGTCAGTTAATTGTGCAGGGATTTGGCACAGTGTGAGGTTCCTGGGCCTTTGCTATTCTGAATCACTTGATACCACACAGGGCAGTGCATTCATTCACCAGGCAATGTGAGAATTTCAGCTGACTCCTTCGTTCTGAGAGAAGTGTCACATTAGCTTGTTTCCTGGCTCATTGAGGATTGTGTTGTAATGCTTGTGTAGATATCACTGTCTGTTTTCCTGCGCAAGTTTGGACAATTTTCATTTACGCATAAGATGCTTATTTTGAAGAAACATTGTAATTTTTTTCTCATTTAACGTTGCTTCTCCATTTCTCTGCAGAATCTGTGATCCGAACGTTCACCCCTTTCTACTTCACGGTGGAGCCAGCAGACACGCTAGCGATACGAGGGGCCTCGGTAATACTGAACTGTTCAGTGTTTGCTGAACCCAGTGCCAAAATTGAATGGAGAAAAGATGGGACATTCCTAAACCTGGCTTCAGATGAACGCAGGCAGATACTTCCAGAAGGTTCACTGTTGATACGGAGCGTAGTCCATTCCAAACACCATAAACCTGATGAAGGATTTTATCAGTGTGTCGCCACAATCGATAGCCTAGGTACAATTGTGAGTCGGACAGCAAAGGTGACAGTGGCAGGTGGGTACTATTACCTTCAGAGGTCACTCCATTTACTCTGCAATTTGTGCTACAGCTGAGCTACTTGGTTACTCAACATTGCCATCACCTTTTCCAATTTTGAATCTTTGCCATGAACATGCCTAGAGCTTCAACTTCTAAATCCCATTCCTGGACTTGATATAATGATTGTCGACCCCTTTTGATTCAAGCAGATTAAATGTTGCCTCCTCTCATCCTTCCTTATTACCGGTGTTCTGTGCAACAGGCTAGTTAAACTCTGATTGCACTTGCATTTAACCCATGGCTCCTGCCAACCTGTGGCTAATATTTCTTGACTCTACCACAGGGGGCAGGTGGCAGAGGTAGGGGTAGAGTGTGAAAATGAAATCTCTTCCTCTGGGTGTCTCAATGGCTGTTAGTGCTTTCTTTGTGTATGGAGGGTGCTCTCCTACATTGTGCAGAGCACAAGAAGCTGATCCAATGACAATAATACCCATCAAAGCAGTTACTCACAGGCTGTTGCTAGAGCTCAGCAATTTACCAAAATATAGGGAACAGTTTAAGTAAAATTTTCTTAGGCTTTTGGGGAGTGATGCACTTAATATTTGGTCCTTTTTAGAGATGAAACACACACATTCTCTGGTTAACTTTACCATTAGACCTTTAAGAGTGTCACACAGATGATTCCTGATGTCCTAGGACCATCATGTTGTCTGTAGTAACCGGAACTGTGATAGACTTACTAAAAAGCAGAGCAGCCTCAGGGACCACAATTGCCTGTCCCTTGACCAATACTTTCCAATAGCTACCTACATTGGCCCTCTACAAGTGTCAATTTAGACAATGAGGTGTCTAACATTTCATCAGTTTAGCACTCAGATTAGCTGTCGTGTTTCAGCTGCTGTTTTGATTAGTGCGGAGAATGGAGTGAATGTGGAGCGTCTGTTCTGTGTGGGTCATTTTCATACTGTCTGGTGAATTTACTGGTTGAAACATGTGAATGCTATAGCATGTGGAGATTACAGTCAGACAAGGAAGACTGTGCAGACAGCAGTGCTATTCCTGGTTGAATAATTCAAGTTCAGTGTGGTTTTTGTGCATTCATTAAGACAGCTGAATCCATCCTGAACCCAGTGAATATTTATGTTCTGCTCAGACATGTAAAACCTTTTTCCCTTTTATTCTGGAATTTCTCTCAACCTACATTGGGTTTTGTAAATCAGACAGCATTTGAATTGAATAAATAGATTTTAAAGTTATTGAGTGTGCTGAGAGTTTTCTCAGTAATTTAATGTAAATTGTGTTTGGAACTCATTTTCACACTATGTCTGGCATGTTACTGAACAGCAAATTGAGCTCAGACTTTGCTCCTATCTTACACAGGGATACTGGAAGACTTTGATGGAACTTGAAAGTGTGCATGTGATTAGTCTGTAGTAAATTGTACAGTGTTGCAGGCATGTTATTGTAGAAATGATTGAACTGAATATAGTAATGATCATATGTCTTATCAATCTAATATTTTCAGGATAGTACCAATTCCTCTATGATGTGTTGAAAGCAGTACTGTTAGTTCTGCACAGCTAATCATCTCACTTCAGTATTTTGTCCCTTTCCTCCATCACCGAGGTAGCTGGTTTCTGTTGTTGATAGGAACCTGTTGCTTTCCATGACATTGTCCAGTCTTGCTTGCCCAAGGAGTTACCAGATTTGCCACCCTGGTTGAAGTATTCATTCTGGCATGACTATGAACAGGCTCTAACTTTGAAATTCTCTCGTTCACATGTCATAGGCCACACTAGAAAATGCCATCTCACAGCCCTTGAGGCTTTCCACACTGTGATGGAAAGCGGTAGATTAAGAATGTTTTATTGAAATAAGCTGTAAGGTTTTTTTAATCCCTTTCAGCCAGTGTTTGAAATGCCTACTTCTGATGGATCTTTAATTCAAATGTTCTAGAAATTTCGACAATTTGTTGAAGCTTTCCATCTCACCTTGATTTTGCAGTGAGTATACATGTTCTTTCTGTCTGCAAAGAGCAGGGCCCTGATTATGAGTATGTGTCATCCAGTATGTACAGTGTGCCACATTGTGAGCTCAACTGACAGTCCTAAATTGGATGTCGTCATCATCATACTTCACGTTCAGGCTTATCCAACAATTGTAGTCCAGTAGCAGAATCATGTCTAATGTTAGAGACTGTGTTGTGAGTTTTGTAAGTGCCGACTCGTGGGAAATGTCAGTATCTTGTTTGAACAGCTTGTTGTGGAGAGTTGAAGGGATATGCTGTTTGACATGATTTGCCAGATTTTGTGATTTACATCTACATACTTGATATTACACCAGCACTAAAATTTATATACCATCTTATTCATTTAGCAGACAGAACTTCTTATTCGCTTTTGATAATTCTGACAGTTGCTCGCAAGCTTGCCTCTGGTTTAGAATGTTAATGTTTCCAGAAACTGGAGCACATTGTCCCAGCTCTCAGTCCAGTGTACAGAGTCTTGTAGTCCCTTGTTGAGACTTTCAGCTCAAAATATTGACTCTCTTTCATATTCTCCAAAGATGCTGCCAGACTTGTTGAGTTCTCTCACATTTTCTGTTTATATTTGAGATTCCCAACATCTGCTCTATTTTGCTTTTATTTGCGTATATAATAGAATGCTGCCTATTAGGATTTCATGGTTAGAAATGCAAGAATTGCGTCAGAAATATTTCCATAATTAAACATACACATTTACACAGAATTTTGCCACATCGATTAACATGTCTCAATTCACATCACATCCAATACATTGCTACAGCTATAGAGTCAGTATTGTGTTGGCATTGTCCTACTGCATTGTATACAGAAGGACCCAATTAAAAGATGGAAAATTTTAACTCACCTGTAGGAGCATTCACTCAGGCCCTCAGTTTGATGTGTCAAAAAAAGGATGACACCTCCAACAATGTGCTACTCGTTCAGTATTGCACAGAATCCAGATGAGGTGACTGTGTACATCTCAGTTGTGTAGAACACAATTTATTCCACAGTTTTTGACATTTTTTGAAGAAAAACATTGCAGGTGTTTTGTGCATTCGATTTGGTGTGTTGAATTCTTACCCAGGAGTATCAGTTCCAAGAGTGATTCGAAGCCGTATGGAGCAGAAAGTCACAGGTTCAATACCCGCTGTCTGCTCGGGTTGGCTCATCGCAGCTGACTAACAGAAGAGGTCCTATCATCATTCTCAGCAGCCGTACGCTGGAGGGTTTAAAGAAAAGGGTCCCTGCAGCTGATCACAGCCCATTGACTTTTACAGGAACATTCTTCAAGGGAAGGATAAGATTGAATTCAATTGTATAAAAGGAATTGCATTCAGATCTCCTCAGAAAAGATGTGTTGACCTCAGAGTGGGTGCACATTGAGAATGACACCAAGGTTAAATAGATTAAGTGTCAAGGAGAGCTTGCACTCCCTATGTTCTATTTCTTTGAGTATAGAAAATTGGGAATGATCAGAGTGATATATTTCAGATGATTAAAGGATAAATAGAGGGAAGCTATTTTCTCTGGTATAGGGAGAGTCTATGAAAGGGACCATAATCTTAAAATTAGTGTTTGGCTGTTTGCAGTCAGAATCAGAACTGAATTCAGAGTTGAAGACATTGGTCACAGGTTTCTAGATGCCCAGGTAATTTCCCATCAGAAGTTTGAACATCCTAAGTCAATTCCCAATTAGCCGGTAGATCAAGACTTTTGAGCGGACCCATAGCACTTTCTGGGCACATTACTACAAAAATTATCTTGCCATTTGGAAGATCTATGCTCAGGAGGTCTTGTTTTTAAGATGGAAATGTGAATTGTTTTCTGTGAAAGAGTCATTAGTGTGGAATTCTGTTCCCCACAAACAGTGGAGCCTGGGTCATTGAATCTACTCAAGACTGAGTTTGGTACTTTTTGATTAGCAAGGGAATTGAAGGAAATGGAGGATAGGCAGGAGGGTGGAGTTGAGATCACAGTCAGATAGTTGTGACCTTAGTGAATGACTAAAGACGCTCTTGGTGCTGAATGACCCAGTCCTGATCCTAAGCCTTTTATTCCTTTCATCAGTAAACATTTCTTCATTGAAAAGGTTGTAGGAATTTGGAATTCTTTCCCCATAAATGTTGCTGAGCCTAAGAGTTAATTGAAAATTTACTAAACTGAGACTCATTCTTTAATTATTACGCTAGTGATTTATTAAAAGTGTTGAACTGAAGGTGTGGTAAGAGATGGACAAGCCATGAATGACCTCTTCTTGTCTTATGGTCAGCAACGATGCTCTGTGCTTTAATTGGCTAAGAGTAGTCAATGTGTAGGTTCACAAATGAAGAATAACAGTTTGGATAAAGTGGCAAAATATAGTATCTGCAGAGCTGAACACCAACAAAAAATATTTGTGAAATTATAGTTATAGATTCTGACAGTGGGTTTTTGCGAAGGCCCTGCCAGAATTCTGATGACTGTGAACACAGAGCTAGAGTCCTTGACCCAGCAGCATCTGCCAACTACTTCCCACCTACGATGTGTCTGCAGTATCTAATTACTGTCAGCCTTGCTTTCACTGTGTGAAAGGCAACAGGATTTTCAGTTGCCAGGTTACCAAAGAGAAAGAGAATGAGCTGATGCTGAATATTTCGAATTCAGTAACTTCTGTGTTGTATTGCTTCCTAAATCATAAGGATTACATTTCACACATATTTCAGTAGCTGTAAGGCAATTTGAAATGTTCTAAGGTTGTGAAGTGTGCTATATAAATGCAAGTCTTTCTTCACTGAGCTTGGAAACTTGCTAATTAGTGGAATATTGCTTGATATTAAAGCTGTTTCTACTTGCTAAGTGAGACCCTGTAAATTGCTATGACTGAAAGGAGACACAGCCAGAGCTCCTTGAATCTTGTGGCTGGTAAACTTTATAATGGTAGACCTTTGATACTAGACATTTTATGGTCACTTTGCAGCTGGCTCCAAGAGAGTGGTGCTTCCTGAAACTGACAGTGTTTAGATGGAAAAGTGATTCACTGTTGCCTGCTGATTTTCACTAAACTTACTTAGAGAGTTACTATCACTAATTATAGGAAAAATCACGCTTCTAATTTGTGATGTATTTCAGTGAAATATTCACAGTCAATTTTAATTGCTTTCTCCAGTGATAGCTGTAATTATCTCAGCTCCAACTAAACATGCTCCATTCATTAATACAGTCAAATTTTGAAGAAAACCTATCATTTTATTATGGACATTGGACAGTTTTAAGTGACTCATTATTTCCGAGGGTCTCCAAACCTTTGGTGCTGTTGCCTTACCTTCAATGGAATCTCAAGACTGCTTCTGGAATCATGATTGAAACATAAGATCTTGATGGGAGTCTTGACAAGGTGATATAGAAAGGATGTTTCCTCTTGTGGGAGAGTCTAGAATTGGAGTCACTGTTTAAAAATAAGAGATTGCCTTTTAAGACAAAGTTGGGAAAATTGTTTTCTTCCAGACGGACAATTGTCTTAGGAACTGTCTTCCTCGAATGGCTGTGAAGGCAGAGCCTTTGGTATTTTCAAGGTGGGGAGGGGAATGGATTCTTGGTAAGCAAGGGGATGAAAGGTTATTGGGTAGTTGGGAATATGGAACAAAAACAAAGTTGCTGGAAAAGCTCAGCAGGTTTGGCAGCATCTGTGGAGGAGAAAACAGAGTTAACGTTTCGGGTCTGGTGACCCTTCCTCAGAACTGATGGTGGCTGGGAAAACGTCAGTTTATATGCAGAAAATAGGGAGGTGGGTGGGGGAGGGAGTAAACAATAGGATAGGGCCCAAAGAGAGAGAAAAACAGTTGGACAGACAAAGGAGTTGCTAACCATCAAGCTGGGAGGGTGAATTGTAGTTAATGGGGACTGTTTGTGATTAACAACAGGGGGTGTGCAGTGGCAGGCTGTGGTAACAAGGCCTGGTGTGTGTGGTGGGGGGCTGGGATATGGGGGAGTTTAGGCCCTAAGATTATTAAACTCAATATTGAGTCCGGAGGGGTGTAGGGTCCCCAAGCGGAAAATGAGGTTTTGTTCCTCCAGCTTGCTGGCTTCACTGGAACACTGTAGCAAGCCAGAGACAGAGATATTGACTAGGGAGTAAGGTGGTGCTTTGAAGTAACAGGCAGCAGGTAGTTCAGGGCCTTTTTTGTGAGCAGAACATAGATTGTTCTGTGAAGCAGTTGCCAAGTCTATGCTTTGTTTCCCCAGTGTAGAGGAAACCACATTGTGAGCAGCAAATGCAGTAGACTAGATCCTTGGAAGTGCAAGTGAAGTGTTGCATCACCTGGAAGGTATGTTTGGGCCCTTGGATACTGGGGAGGGAGGAGGTAAATGGGTAGGTGTTGCACCTTCGCTGGTTACAGGGGAAGGAGCCGTAGGGCTGTGGGGAGGTGTTGGGGGTGAAGGAGGTATGGACCAGGGCGTCCCGGAGGGAATGGTCCCTTCGGAAGGCAGACAAGGGAGGGGAGGGGAGTATGTGTCTGGTGGTGGCATCTTACTGGAGGTGGGGGAAATGGCATCCAATGATCTTCTGTATGTGGATGCTGGTGGGATGGTAGGTGAGGATAAGGGGGACCCTATCACTGTTGTGGGAGGGAAGAGAAGGGTTGAGGGCAGAAGTGCGGGAGATGGGTCGGACCCGATTGAGGGCCCTGTCGACAACAGAGCTGGGGAATCCTCGGCTGAGGGAGAATGTGGACATTTCGGAGGCTCCCTTATCAAAGTTGGCCTCATCTGAACATATGCGACAGAGTCGGAGGAACTGAGAGAATGGGATGGAGTCTTACAGGAAGTGGGGTGTGACGATGTATAGTCCAGGTAGCTGTGAGAGCTGTCAGGATATTAGTGGTCAGTCTATCCCCAGAAATGGAAACAGAAATATCGAGAAAAGGAAGGGAGGAGTCAGAGATAGACCAGGTGAGAGTGAGGGCAGGGTGGAAATTGGAGGCGAAATTGATGAAGTTTTCCAATTCCCGACGAGAGAGGGAAGCAGCACTGATGATATCATTGCTGTATCAGAGAAAGAGTTGTGGGTGGGGTCCGGAATAGGGCTAGAACAAGGAATGTTCCACGTACTCCATGAAGAGACAGGCATAACTACCTGAAGAAAATGAGAATAGTTGAAAGAGAAGTTGTTGAGGGTGAGGACAAGCTTGGCCAAGCGGAGCAGGATGGTGGTGGGTGGGGATGGTTTAGGTCTTTGCTCCAGGAAGAAGAGGAGAGCCCTAAGGCCCTCCTGGTGGGGAATGGATGTGTAAAGGGATTGCACATCCATGGTAAAGAGGAGTGGCTGGAGCCGGTAAACTGGAAGCTTTGAAACTGGCGTAAAGGCGTCAGATGAATCATGGATGTATGTGGGTAGGGATTGGACCAGGAGGGAGAAGACTAAGTCAAGGTAGGAAGAGATGAGTACTGTGGAGCGGGAGCAGGCTGAAACAATGGGTCTACCTGGACAGTCCTGTTTGTGGATTTTTGGCAGGAGGTAGAAACGAGCTGTACAGTGTTGGCGGACTATTAGTTTGGAAGCGGATAGGGGGAGATCACCGGATGAAATGAGATCAGTTACCGTAGTGGATACAATGGCCTGATGTGCCATGATGAGTTCATGGTCCAGGGGAAGGTAGGAGGAGGTATCTCTGAGAGTTGGCGCTCAGCCTCTGCAAGGTAGAGGTCAGTACGCCAGACTACAACAGCACCACCCTTAACGGCAGGCTTAATGACAAAGTCAGGGTTAGATCTGAGTGCACAGAGTGCAGTCAGTTTGGAGGGAGATAGGTTGGATTTGGTGAGAGGGGCAGTGAAATTGAGGCTACTAATGTCACGTCAACAGTTCTCAATGAAAAGATCGAGTGCAAGTAAAAGGCCGGAGGGAGGGGTCCAGGTGGAGGGAGAGTGTTGAAGTTGGGCAAAAGGGTCTATGGGAGGGGGAGGGTCCAAAGAAATGAGCACGGAGGCGAAGACGGCGGAAGAACAGATCAGCGTCATGTCGTGCCAGAAATTCGTTAAGTGGGGACGCAGAGGGATAAAGCTGAGGCCTTTGCTGAGTACAGAGTGTTCAGCATCGGAGAGCGGAAGGTTGGGAGGGATGGTGAATACCTGACAGGAGGTGGGGTGTTTGGGGGAGGAGATAGAGTCAGAAGGAAAGGAAGGAGAGGTAGGTTCCAGAGAACCATGGGTATTCTTGAGTTGGTACATCTTCTGGGCCTCATGCCTGGAAGGAAAGTAAAAAGTTTCTTGGTAGCAAGACGAATGAGCTGGAGGATGAAGTGGAACTGCGGATTGGTGCAGCCCTGAGTCAGTGTATTACGATGCTGCTGGAGAGAAAGGCTGAGAGTATGCATCTGCTGCCGCATGGCACTGAGTGTGGGTCTCAGGGTGCGGCGAGAGCAGCTGTCCGTGGAACGTTGAACATCTCGGAGGTATCTGTGATCCTGGGAGGATTCAAAACATGAGGGATGAAACTTCAGTTGGAATCCACATGGGGTGAGTCTGAGCCGGAGGCTGTCACTGAGGAATGTGATATGGCTGTGGAAATGAGTTTTAGCAAATACCTGGTCAAACACCAGGAGTGACAGTGAAATTAAAGTCGGTGAGCAAGAAGAGAGATTGGAACAGAAATCCCGTTGGAGAGAAGAGCAGAACTTCTTCAAGATGGGCATGCCTGGAAGAGATGTGACAGTGAGTTAAATACTAAATAAAAACCAAAAGAACTGCGGATGCTGCAAATCAGGAACAAGAACAAAGTTGCTAGAAAAGCTCAGCAGGTCTGGCAGCACCCTGTTGCCTGCCACTTCAATGCACCACCTTGCTCTCTGGCCAATATCTCTGTCTCTGGCTTGCTACAATGTTCCAGGGAAGCCCAGTACAAGCTGGAGGAACAACACCTCATTTTCTGCTTGGGGACCCTACAGCCCTGCAGGCTCAATATTGAATTCAATAATTTTAGGGCCTAAACTCCCTCAAGTCCCAGCTCCCCCACCCCACACACCAGGCCTTGTTACCACTTAGCCTGCCACTACA
This sequence comes from Stegostoma tigrinum, assembly GCF_030684315.1. Classification (NCBI taxonomy): domain Eukaryota; kingdom Metazoa; phylum Chordata; class Chondrichthyes; order Orectolobiformes; family Stegostomatidae; genus Stegostoma; species Stegostoma tigrinum. The sequence goes on along the minus strand of NC_081389.1, from coordinate 25,691,464 downwards.
CATCCCCACTGTTGTTAGTCACTAACAGTCCCTATTAACAACCATTCACCCTCCCAGCCTGATCGTCAGCAACTCCTTTGTCTGTCCAACTGACTTTCTCTCTCTGTGAGGAAGGGTCACTAGACGGGAGACGTTAATTCTGTTTTCTCCTCCATAGATCCTGCCAGACCTGCTGAGCTTTTCCAGCAACTTTGTTTTTGTCCTGATTTATAGCATCTGCAGTTCTTGTGGTTTTTATTTATATGGGAATATGGACTTGACTTTGCAATCAGGTAAGCTGTGATCATTTTAAATTTTGGAGCAGGTTTCATGAACATAATGGGGTATTCCTGCCCTTAACTCAAATGATCATATGTAATTAACCTGAACATTACTCTTACTGTTTCCAGCCTTAGAGCTGACTAACACTGTGAGCCTTGGCCCTTTACTTGAGTTTTCCAATGGTAAAAGTAAGCATCTGAACGATGGAATAAAGCCACAGAGTTTAAGAGAGTTTTCACAACATGGCCTATTGTATCCACACTAGTCATCCATTTATTCTAAACCCATTTTTCAGCACCTGGCCTGTAACTTTATGTGTATAGCATTTAAAATGCTTATGTAAATTCTTCATACATGTCTTGAGGATCCATTCCTCGACGACCCTTTTCAGGCAGTAAGTTCCAGAAATCCATTACCCTCTGGGTGAGAAAGATTTTCCTCCAGTCTCCTGGTCCTTTCCTTTAACCTATGCCCCTGGTTATTGATCCCTCTCTACTAAGGGGAATAATCTCTCCCATAGTGTCCAGGGATGTGCCGCTCCACACTCCCCTCCAGCCCCTCCACACCCGGCACTTTTCCCTGCAACCCAACCAAGTGCTATACCTGCCCCATACCTCCCCCGTCACCCCCATCCCAGGCCCTAAGAAGACCTTCCACATCAAACAGATGTTCGCCTTCATATCTGTTAATGTGATATACTGTATCCGCTGTTCCCGTTGTGGCCTCCTGTACATCAGGGAAATCCAATAAGTCTACGCTCAGTTCGCAACAAACAACTACACTTCCCAGTTGTGAACCATTTCAACTCCCGCCCCCAAAAGATGCAAAAACAGCATCTCATAGTTCGCTTGGGAACCTTGAAGCCCAGTGGTATCAATGTGGACTTCACAAGCTTCAAAATCTCCCGTCCCCGACCACATCCCAAAACCAGCCCAACTCTAACCATTCCTCCCCCCTCAAGCCCCACCCCCATCTCCTACCCACTAACCTCATCCCACCTCCCTGACCTGTCCGTCCTCCCTGGGCCGACCTATCCCCTGCCTAACGTGGCTAAGGGATTGGTGTGGGAAAGAGGGATTTCACTACATGGGGCATTGGCATCAGTTTTGGAACCCGCAGGGGGTATCTGTACCGTTGGGACGGTCTCGACCTGAACCGATCTGGAACCAGTGTTCTAGTGAAAAGGATAAATAAGGTGGTCAGTAGGACTTTAAACTTCTGAGTCGGGGGTGAAGGGAAAGTGAAAGATACAGGGAGTATGGAGTTAAATGGAAAGACAAGCAGCAGGACAGCATGTGTACAGCTGGGTTTAAGCTCAAGGCAGACTAGGAATACAGCAAAAAGGAAGGATAACTTAGGACATCTTATGATTTCCAGTATCTCTGACCATGATCAGAAAGTTAGCATTAAAGCACTTTACCTAAATGCTTGTATCATTTGTAACAAAGTAGATGAATTAGTGGCACAAATCATCTTGAATGATTATGATGTGGTAGGCATCACAGAGACATAGTTGTAGGGGGTTCAGGACTGGCAGTTAAACATCCAAGGATTTACATCTTATCTAAAAAACAAGGAGGTGGGCAGAGGGGGCGGGGTTGCCTTGTTAGTTAAGAATGAAATTAAATCTATGGCACTGAATGACATAGGGCCAAAGGATGTGGAGTCTGTGTGGGTGGAGTTGAGGAACCGCAAAGGCAAAAAAAACCATAATGGGAGTTATGTACAGACCTCCTAACAGTGATCAGGACCACGGGTGAAAGATGCACCAGGAAATAGTTCGGGCATGTCAGAAAGGCAAGGTCACGGTGATCATGGGGGACTTCAATATGCAGGTGGACTGGGTGAATAATGTTGCCGATAGATCCAAAGAAAGGGAATTCATGGAATGCTTACAGGATGGCTTTTTGGAACAGCTTGTGATGGAGCCCACAAGGGAGCAGGCTATTTTGGACTTAGTGCGATGTAATGAACCTGACTTTATAAAAGATCTTAAAGTAAGGGAACACTTAGGAGGCAGCAATCATAATATGGTAGAGTTCAGTCTGCAGTTTGAAAGAGAGAAGGCAAAATCGGATGTAATGGTGTTACAGTTAAATAAAGGTAACTATAGGGACATGAGAGAGGAACTGACGAAAATTGACTGGAAGCAGAGCCTAGCGGGGAAGACAGTAGACCAACAGTGGCGGGAGTTTCTGGGTGTAATTGAGGACACAGTACAGAGGTTCATCCCAAAGAAAAGAAAGATTATCCGGGGGTGGGGGGGTGGGGGGCCGGGAATTAGATAGCCATGGCTGACAAAGGAAGCCAGAAAATGTATCAAAGAAAAAGAGTCAGCCTATAAGGTGGCCAAAAACACTGGGAAATCAGAAGATTGGGAAGGCTACAAAAACATACAAAGGATAACAAAGAGAGGAATAAGGAAGGAGAAGATCAAATATGAAGGCAGGCTTGCTAGTAATATTAGAAATGATAGTAAAAGTTTCTTTCAATACTTAAGAAACAAATGAGAGGCAAAAGTAGACATTGGGCTGCTCCAAATTGATGCTGGAAGGCTAGTGATGGGAGATAAGGAAATAGGTGAAAAACTTAATAAGTACTTTGCGTCAGTCTTCACAGTGGAAGACATGAGTAGTATGCCAACAATTAGGGAGAGCCAGGGGGCAGAGTTGAATATGGTAGGCATTACAAAAGAGAAAGTGCTGGAAAAGCTGAAAGGTCTAAAAATATTGATAAATCTCTTGCCCCCGATGGGCTGCATCCTAGAGTTCTGAGGGAGGTGGCTGAGGAAATAGTGGAGGCTTTGGTTGTGATCTTTCAAAAGTCACTGGAGTCAGGGAAAATCCCAGATGATTGGAAAATCGCCGTTGTAACCCGCTTATTCAAGAAAGGATCAAGGCAAAAGATGGAAAATTATAGGCTGATCAGCCTAACCTCGTTGGTAAAATTCTAGAATCCATCTTTAAGGATGAGATTTCTAAATTCTTGGAAGTGTAGGGTCTGGTTAGAACAAGTCAGCATGGGTTGAGTAAGGGGAGGTCGTGCCCGGCAAACCTGTTAGAATTCTTTGAAGAGGTAACAAGTAGGTTAGACCAGGGAAATCCAGTGGATGTTATCTCTCTAGACCTCCAAAAGGCCTTTGAGAAGGTGACTCACGGGAGGCTGCTGAGCAAGGTGAGGGCCCATGGTGTCCGAGGTGAGCTACTGGGTTGGATTGAGGATTGGCTGTCTGACAGAAGACAGAGATGTGGTATAAAAGGCTCTTTTTCGGAATGGCAACCGGTGACAAGTGGTGTCCTGCAGGGTTCAGTGTTGGGGCCGCAGCTATTCACTTTATATATTAATGATCTGGATGAAGGGACTGAGGGCATTCTGGCGAAGTCTGCCGATGATACAAAGATAGGTGGACAGGCAGGTAGTACTGAGGAGGTGGGGAGGCTGCAGAAAGATTTAGACGGTTTAGGAGAGTGGTCCAGGAAATGGCTGATGAAATTCATTGTGAGTAAATGTGAGGTTTTGCACTTTGGAAAAAAGAATACAGGCATGGACTATTTTCTAAACGGTGAGAAAATTCATATAGCCGAAGTGCAAAGGGAGCTGGGAGTGCTAGTCCAGGATTCTCTAAAGGTTAACTTGCAGGTTGAGTCCGTGATTTAGAAAGCGAATGTAATGTTGTCATTTATCTCAAGGGGGTTGGAATATAAAAGCAGTGATGTGCTTCTCAGGCCATATAAAGCTCAAGTTAGGCCCCATTTAGAATACTGTGTCCAATTTTGGGTCCCACACCTCGGGATGGACATACTGGCACTGGAGCATGTCCAGCGGAGATTCACATGGATGATCCCTGGAATGTAGGCCTAAAATATGATGAACGGCTGAGGGTCCTGGGATTGTATTCATTAGAGTTTAGAAGGTTGAGTGGAGATCTAATAGAAACTTACAAGATAATGCATAACTTAGAAAGGTTGGATGCTGGAAGGTTGTTTCTGTTAGGCGGGGAGACTAGGACCCGTGGGCACAGCCTTAAAATTAGAGGGGGTCAATTTAGAACGGAAATGAGGAGACATTTCTTCAGGCAGAGAGTGGTGGGCCTGTGGAATTCATTGCCACGGAGCGCAGTGGAGGCCAGGACGTTAAATGTCTTCAAGGCAGAGATTGATAAATTCTTGATCTCACAAGGAATTAAGGGCTACGGGGAGAGTGCGGGGAAGTGGAGTTGAAATGCCCATCAGCCATGATTAAATGGTGGAGTGGACATGATGGGTCGAATGGCCTTACTTCCATTCCTATGTCTTATGGTCTGATGGTCTTAACTCCCCACCTTCACTGGCTGTAACCCCGCCTCTTTGACCTGTCTGCCTCCTTTCACCCAACCTTCTCCTTTAACCATCTTCTATCTGCCTCCCGCTCTCTCCTTATTTATTTCAGAATCCCCTTCCCATCCCCGATTTCTGAAGAAGGGTCTCAACCCGAAACATGAACTTTCCTCTGATTCTGCTTGGCCTGCTGTGTTCATCCAGCTTCACACCATGTTATGTCAGATTTCCAGTGTCAGCAGTTCCTACTGTCTCAGATTCACTGATGTTGTTTCCCCATATTACCTCATCCTAATGATTTCTAATTTGTGAATTTGGGCCAACAAGTGTTCATGGGCTAGTGGACAGTACAGACACCAGATCTATGCATAGCTGACACTGAAATTGGAAACAATAGTTAGCATTTAAGAAAAGGGATTTTGGACTGTTCTGTTTCACCCACATTGCCATAACCCAAAGGCCTCAGGGTAGTTGTAGCACCTGGCTCAGATGACTAATCTCTTCAAAGACTATGAATCTCGTCTGATACCTGGCTAATCTGTATTGTCTCAGATGTATCTGAATGTGCACTTCCTGGTCATTGGGGAATGGGCTGGGGTCAAGTGGAATAATACCTACATTATAACAGGTGATGGTAATAGTTCCCACATCTTCTGTTTCCATCTTGTGTTATAATCTCCATTCTCCTCGGGACATGCTTTGTGACTTGAGCATTTAAAAAAGAATGAGAAGCTAACTTGAAGTAAAGAAATGAGCAACTAGCTGTGTAATATGAAGAACAAATACCCGGGAGTGTGTGCAGAACCAGTAATTCAATCTCTGTCTTCGATGCTGCAGCTTCTGATGTCATCAGAATGGTTGAATTGAATTAATGCTTTGTAAAGTGGCTGCCAGGCAGTCAGCCGTCACCTGATGTTTATTCATTTACAACACGCACTGCACCACACTCCAACCACTCCTCCATACACACTGCCAGCTGGCTGCTATTTCTACAGATTTTCCTCTTAAATGCACTGTGTAATATTTGGCGAAAGTGGAGTGTTCGATTTTGGGAGAAAAATAATGTACTTTTTTTCCAACATGTTCAAATACTGTGATAGTTGGGATTTTACTGAGTGATACCAACATGCTTTGGCATTATGGGGTGCATCATAGCTAAATGCAATTTTAACCCTTATCCAGAAACATACTCACTGCGGGTTGCTTTTCCTCACAGGACAGTGATGATAACTGTTGCATTGTTATTGTAATGCCACCCAGAGTAGGCTCAGTTACTTCTGCATAGTCAAGAGATTTGAATTGGATGGCTCAGTTACACATTCCTAATCTAGAAACCCAGTTTTCGCATTTCAGTCGTAAATTCTCCCAGTGACTATCTGTAACTGTTGAGCTATTAGTAACCTTACTGCATGTCAGTGGCATTCTTAATGGTGCAATTATGAACCATTCCTGTCCTTGTAGTCTCTTACTGCTGCTGAATTAAGGAATTATTGAGTCTTTACTGCTCATATCTGGTGTTAAATAAATCATAGCAAATTCTATGAAATGAATATGTATGTGTATGCTGAGCAATGTCTACTAAGCACTGACATTGTATTTGTTTGCTGAGTGGCTACAGTGTGTCTTTGATGAGTGGAGTTTGCGTATGTGTATATGTATGTTTGCCGAGTGGAGTTTGTGTGTTTGCTGAGCTCTCTGTGTGTGTATTTGCTGAGCAGAATGTATGTGTTTGCTGAGCTGTGTGTTTGAGGAGTGGATTCTGAGTGTGTATTTGACTCCGTGTGTGTGTGCGTGTGTGTATTTTTTGCAGAGCAGGACGTTATGTGCCTTTGCTGAATAGCATGTGTGTGTGTGTTGTGTTTGCTGTGCGATGTATTTGAGTATATGTGCATGTACTGAACAATGTACAACATGTGGGAGAGTGTGCAAGAGGTTTGTGTCTATGGTGGGGAGCAATGAACTCCATGTGGCAACAACATGCATAATACATGACACCAACTGACTTTCATACACCAGGTTCTCATTCCCTAATGTCATCCCTTAAATGGGCACAACTATCATGCAGTTTTCAGCAAACAACAATGACTGTGGTTTTAAGTAATATCTCTTCAGTTGTTAAAAATACTACCATCACAATTACAGATTCTGTAATACCAAACTTGAGTGTTCTACACAGCTCATTGTTTTCAACTGTTGAGGCAGGCTCTTCCCCATTCCCAGATATAGCCTGAATAACTGTTGTTTTATATTGAACCAATTGCCTTTTGTCCCATTCTGGTCAGAGGTAATGACCTGTAAAGGACTATAAACGAGCACTGGTTGGGGAAACAGAATGAAGGGCACACTAAGGTTTGTGTGCATTAATGGACAAAGCAAAAGCAATGGTGTTGATGCTGGAAATTTGCAATAAAAACAGAAAATCTGAAAATAGTGAGAAAATTGAGCAGCATCCATAGACAAAGAATGAAACTTTCAGACCAAAGACCTTTCGTCAGAGGACGTTCAATATGAAATGCTTAATAATGAGGGAATAGAAAAAACAGCAGAGAGAGCAGTCATGTGGGGGCTAATAGTGGTGATTAAAGGAGATAATAGGAACTGCAGATGCTGGAGAATCCAAGATAACAAGGTGTAGAGCTGGATGAACACAGTAGGCCAAGCAGGAAATTAGGGTCTAGGCCCGAAACGTCAGCTTTCCTGCTTCTAAGATGCTGCTTGGCCTGCTGTGTTCATCCAGCTCTCCACCTTGTTATCTCAGTGATTAAAGGACTACTGTTGTAATGGCACAAATATAGTCAGGCAAATTATTTTGATAGTTATAATCAAAATTCCATCAGGTGCTGCCTCTTGTGTAGCAGCTTCCCAACCTGATTCCGCCTTATAGACCACACTCTAGTACTGACCCATTGCACTCTCCCCACTAACACTGACCTAATGTCAGTGGACTGGAGGGCTTGTCTTACGAGGAGAGGTTGACTGGGGTTGAACTTTTCTCTCTGGAGAGAAGGAGGAAGAGAGGTGACCTGATCGAGGTGTACAAGGTAATGAGAGGCATGGATAGAATCGATAGCCAGAGACTTTTCCCCAGGGCAGGACTGACTGCCACAAGGGGTCATAGTTTTAAGGTGTTAGGAGGAAGGTATAGAGGAGACGTCAGAGGGAGGTTCTTCACCCAGAGAGTTGTGAGCGCATGGAATACTTTGCTAGTGGTAGTCGTGGAAGTGGAGTCATTATTGACATTTAAGTGACTGCTGGACATGCACATGGACAGCAGTGAATTGAGGGGAATGTAGGTTAGGTTATTTTATTTTGGATTAGGATTATTCCACGGCACAACATCTTGGGCCGAAGGGCCTGTACTGTGCTGTACTTTTCTATGTTCTAATTCATTACACACTCCCCAAGATCACTGTCTATTTATGCCACACACTACTCTTTTTGAATTTTTCCTTCACTCCCATTTGCCTCAGCATTTGGAACTTACCTCCCAGAGTTTTTTCACATCTCTCTCCATTTCAGCAGGTTCCTGTTTGCCTGCACTTTAGGTTACTTTCCCTACTCTTCCTCAGTTTTCTGAATCCTTTGGTGAAGTGCTTTGAGCTTTGCTGCTGGATTATAGAGCTGCTGATGATGTGTCGCTGTATCAGATAATCCTTGTTAAAAATGAGTACCCACGTGTATTGAAGATGTTATCACAATGAACACTGTAAGCACATTTGTTTTCTGGTTGTTCTTATGTGGAGCTACACTGGGAAGTAGGGCCAGAGCGAATAGTTGTAAGAAGAATGTTTTCATGTTGAAATCAGTAAATCCTGACGAATGTTTCAATTCTACTTTCATCTTTAATAATTCACTACATCCCATTTGTCTCCTTTAACCTTACATTTTTCATTAAGTTTTCCCTTCTCTCCTATTATCAAATCAGCAGCCCAGGTTAATGAATACACCAGGAGAAAGGGATGAGTAACAAACACAGAAATACAACTGCGACTGATAAATTCAAATCCTGCTCACTGGTGTGATTCTGACTGTCTGCCCATGTCACTAAATGTTGCAGTGCAGATTTGTACTTGTCTTTGGCTGGAGTGTATGTAGAAATGAACCATTGGGTGTAGTTTGCTTTCATCAATGCACAATTATATTCTTTTGTATTCCAGGTAGAACTTGCTTTTGTGTCCTGAAGTTTCAGGTATTGCCAACTGACCATTCCCTTAATGATTTTCTTGTGATGTTGCCATTTTTCAAAGAAGATCTGACTTGTTATTGTAGCTGTTGAGAAATTACAGAGGAAGGCTGCAGCCAAACAATTCAGTAAATGAATGAGTCATCTTGACTCAAAACGTTAGCTTGCACTGTCTCCACGGATGCTGGCTGACCTGATGTGATTTCCTGCATTTTATTTGTTTACAGTGAATGAATACTCTGTCTCCAGTCATCTGCTACCCTGGCCTTGCAGTATGACTCATCTGTTATTATGTAAGGATTTGGAGAGACTGCACTAACTTTAGTCTATTGGCTTGTAAAATGTTGAGTGTGTAGACATTTTTAATCAATTTCTTTAGATAATTTTTTCATTCATTCATGTATGTGGGGACTACTTGGCTGGGCCAAAATTTATTGCCCATCCCTAATTACCCACTTAAGACTCAACTGCATTACTGTGGGTCTGGAGTCACATATAGGCCAGACTGGGTAAGAATGACAGATTTCCTACCCTGAAGGACATTGAGTGAACCATGTGGTTTTTTATGACTAATTGATAATGGTTACATGGTCACCATGAGGGAATCCTTTTATTCGATATTTTTATTGAATTCAAATTTCACCTTGTGCAACGGTGGATTCGAAAACATGTTCTCAGAAAATTAACCTGGAGTTCTGAATTACTAACCCAGTGACAACATCACAATACCACTGCCTCCTATAAAATTTTGTGATACTTCCGGAGCAGGTATCACCTTCTGACATTATGGCCTAGAGGTAAGGGCATTACCACTGTATTACGAGCTGCAAACTGCATTTTCACAGCACTTTTTAAGCTTTTTAGTCTTTTTTTAACTAAAATGATACACCCCGGCAGGAGTGCCTTCAAACTGGGCTTTCTGGCCCAGCGTGCTAGGGACTGCATCACAAAATCCTCAACGCTGACTGTTGTTAATATTTTAAACAACTTCTTCAGGCACACTTTGACACATGTTTAGGGAAAGTGGGACTTGTATCCGGACCGTCTGACACAAAGGTAGGGACGTTTTCACTGTGTCACAACAGCCCTGTGATGTCTTTGGTAGAGATATTTAATCAATTTGTTCAGACAGATGTTATGACAAACCTCTGTTACAGGTGGGAATTCAACCTTGGCCTCCTTGCTCAGAGTTAATGACACTACCATTTATCACACTGAGTCCAATTTGTTTAAGGAACCTAATGACAACTAGCGAATGAATGAACTGCCTGACTGCTAGGACAGGATGGGCTGCAGGGTCTCTTTCTGTGCTGTAACATATTATATGACTCTAAACTGTCAGTCGTCTGTTCTGTCATCATCTTTCATAGAACATAGAACATTTCAGCACAGTAGAGGCCCTTCGGCCTTTGATGTTGTGCCGACCTGTCATACCAATCTGAAGCCCATCTAACCTACACTATTCCATGTACGTCCATATGTTTGTCCAATGACGACTTAAATGTACTTAAAGTTGGCAAATCTACTACCATTGCAGGCAAAGCGTTCCATTCCCTTACTACTCTCTGAGTAAAGAAACTACCTCTGACATCTGTCCTGTATCTTTCACCCCTCAATTTAAAGCTATGCCCCCTCATGCTCGCCATCACCATCCTAGGAAAAAGGCTCTCCCTATCTACCCTGGCTAACCCTCTGATTATTTTATATGTCTCAATTAAATCATCTCTCAACCTTCTTCTCTCTAATGAAAACAGCCTCAAGTCCCTCAGCCTTTCCTCGTAAAACCTTCCCTCCATACCAGGCAACATCCTAGTAAATCTCCTCTGCACCCTTTCCAAAGCTTCCACAGCCTTCTTATAATGCGGTGACCAGAACTGTACGCAATACTCCAAGCGCGGCCGCACCAGAGTTTTGTACAGCTTCACCATAACCTCTTGGTTCCGGAACTCTTTCCCTCAATTAATAAAAGCTAAAACACTGTATGCCTTCTTAACAGCCCTGTCAACCTGGGTGGCAACTTTCAAGGATCTGTGTACATGGACACAGAGATCTTTCTGCTCATCCACACTACCAAGAATCTTACCATTAGCCCAGTACTTTGCATTCCGGTTACTCCTACCAAAGTGCATCACGTCACACTTGTCTGCATTAAACTCCATTTGCCACCTCTCAGCCCAGCTCTGCAGCTTGTCTATGTCTCTCTGTAACCTACAACATCCTTCGTCACTATCCACAACTCTACTGACGTTGGTGTCATCTGCAAATTTACCAACCCATCCTTCTGTGCCCTCATCCAGGTCATTTATAAAAATGACAAACAGCAGTGGACCCAACACCGACCCTTGCAGTACACCACTAGTAACTGGTCTCCAGGATGAACATTTCCCATCAGCCACCACCCTCTGTCTTCTTTCATAGAACATAGAACAGTACAGCACAGAACAGGCCCTTCAGCCCACAATGTTGTGCCGACCATTGATCCTCATGTATGCACCCTCAAATTTCTGTGACCATATACATGTCCAGCAGTCTCTTAAATGACCCCAATGACCTTGCTTCCACAACTGCTGCTGGCAACGCATTCCATGCTCTCACAACTCTCTGCGTAAAGAACCTGCCTCTGACATCCCCTCTATACTTTCCACCAACCAGCTTAAAACTATGACCCCTCGTGCTAGCCATTTCTGCCCTGGACCAATCAGCAAGCCAATTTCCGATCCTAACTGCTATATCTCCCACAATCCCATTCCTCCACATTTTGTACAATAGCCTACTGTGGGGAACCTTATCGAACGCCTTGCTGAAATCCATATACACCACATCAACCGGTTTACTCTCATCTACCTGTTTGGTCACCTTCTCAAAGAACTCAATAAAGTTTGTGAGGCACGACCTTCCCTTCACAAAACCGTGCTGACTATCCCTAATCAAATTATTCTTTTCTAGATGATTATAAATCCTATCTCTTGTAACCTTTTCCAACACTTTACCAACAACTGAGGTAAGGCTCGCTGGTCTATAATTACCAGGGTTGTCTCTACTCCCCTTCTTGAACAGGGGAACCACATTTGCTATCCTCCAGTCATCTGGCACTATTCCTGTAGACAATGACGAGTTAAAGATCAATGCCAAAGGCTCGGCAATCTCCTCCCTGGCTTCCCAGAGGATCCTAAGATAAATCCCATCTGGCCCAGGGGACTTACCTATCTTCACCCTCTGTAGGATTTCTAATACCTCTTTCATGTGAACCTCAATCCCACCTAGTCTAGTAGCCTGTATCTCAGTATTCTCCTCGACAACATTGTCGTTTTCTAGAGTGAATACTGTTGAAAAATATTCATTTAGTGCTTCCCCTATCTCCTCTGACTCCACACACAACTTTCCTTGTTAAATTTAGTTTGAAATGTGCCTGTGATACAACCATGTGATGTTTTGCTTTATATTTGGGTGCCACATTGTTATACCCAGTTGGAGTAATACCTGAAGATCAACCTCTGCTATTCCCAGAGCTGTCACAAAATTAAAGATTTTGAAAAGTACACAGAATTCCCCAATTTACCTGCCATGCACCACGCAGTCCCATGTTGACAGAGGCATGGACCAGGTTTCTTAACAAAAATTACTATTTATTACTATATTCTAGCTACTCGTAAATAATTATCAGCCATCGACATATAACTGTCCAAATCTAACATCCTTAAAAACCTTCCTTTACACACAATATGGACAGAGAAAGTCAAGGTAACAAACATGGGTGTATGGACAGAGGGGAAGATTGGGAAAGCAGTCAGTGATCCCTATTCACAAGATTTGCTGAAATGATTCCCGTGTGGATCCAAACACTATTTCTTGATCTTTCTCCTTATGTTTTCACTTGTTTTCAAGAGGCACAGGGTGACTGGTTCAGACTTATAAAGTATTATCTGTTGGTTTATTAATTAATATCAGTTTACATCAATTGCTGAAGGAAAATATAAAACTTTTCTTTTACTGCAGAGAATAGAGGTAGCTCCTGAGCTTACAGAGATTTGATGGCTTCCCACTTGTTTACAGTCCCAAGCTGTTTATCTACCGGAGGGCCAATTGTGTACTTGTTGACAGGCAGTAGGTCTTTGTAATTGGTATCTGGTCACTTGTCCATTGACCAATCAATTCCTTGCTGCCAGCTGAAGCAACATTTTTACACAGCTCTTGACTTTTCAAGCTATCCAGTCCTGCTTAAACCAACAGCTGTGTAAATAGCACTTACAATGGATGCCAGGTACTTATAGAGTCAGAGAGCTGTACAGCATGGAAATAGACCCTTTGGTCCAACTCAAATATGCCGACCAGATTTCCAAAATAAATCTAGTCCCATTCACCAGCAATTAGTCTATGTCTTTCTAAACCCTTCCTGTCATTATTTTTTGGATTCATTCACGGGATGAGGGCATTGCTGACCAGGTAGCATTTATTGCCCTTCCCTAATTGCCTGGAAGGCAGTTCAGAGTGGGTTCAGAGTCACATGTAGGCCAGACCAGGTAAGGATGGCAGTTTCCTTCCCTAACGGATGTCGGTGAACCAGGTGGGTTTTTCTGACAATCAACAATGGATTCGTGGTCATCATTAGATTCTTAATTCCAGATATTTTATTGAATTCAAATTCTACCATCTACCATGGTGGAATTTGAACCTGGATCCCCAGAACATTATCTGGGTTTCTGGATTAACAGGCCAGCAATAATACCTCTAGGCAATTGCCTCCCCTTATACCCATCCAGATGCCTTTTAAATGTTGTAATTGTACCTACTTCCACTGGCAGATCAAACCATACACGCACCACCCTCTGCTTGAAAAAGTTGCCCCTTAGGTCCCTTTTAAATCTTTTTCTTCTCACCTTAAACCTATGCCCTCTAGTTTTGGACACCCCTGTGTGGGGAAAACAACAAAGAACAAAGAAAAAGAACAAGGAAAATTACAGCACAGGAACAGGCCCTTCTGCCCTCCAAGCCTGTGCTGATTGAGATCCTCTGTCTAACCTGTCATCTATTTTCTAAGGGTCTGTGTCCATTTGCTCCCTGCCCATCCATGTACCTGTCCAGATATATCTTAAAAGACGCTAATGTGTCTGTGTCTACCACCTCCGCTGGTAACGCGTTCCAGGCACCCACCACCTTCTGTGTAAACAACCTTGGCTCTTCACCCTATCCATACCCCTCATGATTTTATACGTTTCTATAAGGTCACCCGTCAGTCTCTGACATTCCAAGGAAAATATCCACAGCCTATTCAGCCTCTCCCTATAGCTAAAACCCTCCATCCCTGGCAACATCATTGTAAATCTTTTCTGAACACTTTTGAGTTTCACAACATCCTTCCTATAGCAGGGAGACCAGAATTGCACACAGTATTCCAACAGTACGCTAAATGATTGCTGTTAAACACCACAGTAATCTTTCATTTTTTTAAAATTAGTGCTGGCCGCATATCAGTCCAGAAACCAAAATACAGAAAAATAAGGAGGACACAATCTTTTGTAAGTTAAACACCAAAAGAACTGTGGATGCTGTAAATCAGGAACAAAAACAAAGTTGCTGGAAAAACTCAGCAGGTCGAGCAGCATCTGTGAAGGAAAGGACAGAGTTAACTTTTCTGGTGACTCTTCATCACAGATGTTGCCAGACCTGCTGAGCTTTTCCAGCAACTTCTGTTTGTGACTTTTCTAAGTTGTTGCCATCCACTCGCGTTCAGAAGGTTGTCTTGACAATGAGTGAATTCCAAGGCCTCAGTTTTTTTTGTATCCAGAAGTGCTCTAACACACAACTGAACTTGTTTCCCTATCATCAAAACACCTGGGCTTTTTTCAGCTATTAACCACCACCAGTAAATTACCTGTGTTTTCCAGTTAATTAATTTATGAACAAAGATCGTTGGGGGCACTGCAAACTGTCAAAGGTGAGGGAGAGTGGAAAATAGAGTTGTAAGAGGAAAGCTTTTCATATTGTGTTGGCTGTGACTTCAGAATCTGCATTTGTAATTGTTGTGTAATTAGCTGCTCTCCAAAGGAATAGTAATTGTGATCCCAGAATCCCTGTGCTGGGAAACAGCAATGTCAGACATGGTTGTGGTTTCCAATCATTATGAAGCAATCACTCCTGTGCCCTTTCACCCATCGAGGAGTATAAACCACTGTAACCAGTTAGGACTTGGAGGAACTGCTGTTGGAATGAATCCGTCTTTGGTGTTTGTTTTTCTTGGGTGAATTGGGTCGAAGTGGATTGAATTGGGTCAAAGAGAGTGGCTTCACTGCCCTGTGAGCCTTTCTGGTCTCAAAGGAGGCTGATGGCAAGAAAACCTGCAAAAATTATATGAAATTGTTACTGCTGTCTCCCCATCTGAGGATGTTACTGGGTCATTAATGTACACAACATTCCGCCCATGATAACAAAGTGTGAGGCTGGATGAACACAGCAGGCCAAGCAGCATCTCAGGAGTACAAAAGCTGACGTTTCAGGCCTAGACCCTTCATCAGAGAGGGGGATGGGGAGAGGGAACTGGAATAAATAGGGAGAGAGGGGGAGGCGGACCGAAGATGGAGAGTAAAGAAGATAGGTGGAGAGAGTATAGGTAGGGAGGGGATAGGTCAGTCCAGGGAAGACGGACAGGTCAAGGAGGTGGGATGAGGTTAGTAGGTAGATGGAGGTGTGGCTTGGGGTGGGAGGAAGGACCGGTTAGGGAGGCAGAGACAGGTTGGACTGGTTTTGGGATGCAGTGGGTGGGGGGGAAGAGCTGGGCTGGTTGTGTGGTGCAGTGGGCGGAGGGGACGAACTAGGCTGGTTTAGGGATGCAGTAGGGGAAGGGGAGATTTTGAAACTGGTGAAGTCCACATTGATACCATATGGCTGCAGGGTTCCCAGGCGGAACATGAGTTGCTGTTCCTGCTGAGAGGGTCTAGGCCCGAAACGTCAGCTTTTGTGCTCCTGAGATGCTGCTTGGCCTGCTGTGTTCATCCAGCTTCACAGTTTGTTATCTTGGATTCTGCAGCATCTGCAGTTCCCATTATCACTGATACAATTTCAACACTCTCCGCCTGTACAGTTGTGAATTTAAATGAAATTTTTTTTTAATGATTAGATTAGATTCCCTACAGTGTGGAAACAGGCCCTTCGGCCCAACAAGTCCACACCGCCCCTTGCAGCATTCCTCTTCCGAAGACTAAAGGAAATCTGGAAGTAAAAGCTAAAAAGACACAGCATCCGCATGAGACGCGGATTCAGTGAAGGAGCGGGGGCCTTTAACATGAATGTACGAGCTGCCCTGTCGATCCTTAGGAACCTGCTGTGTATTTACAGCCTTCACTCAGATTGTGGGTGTGACTCCATCCCTGTGAAACCTGTTTTGTACTTTACCGATTGAACCAATGCCAGTAAACAAGAGCTGGGAATCCGAGAGCCCAGGAGCGGCTGCTGATTAAACAGGAGAGAGAACACGGATCCTTCAAAGACAAGAGTTTTACACGTTTCAGAGCGAGCCGTTCTGAGGAATTTCTTCTTCAGTCTCGGGCTCCGCAAGGTGTCTATGTGTTGCTGGCTTAATCCCCCTTGGAATTACTAGCACAGAAACATTCAAATCCTTTAGTGTGTCTTTTGGGGGTAATTTGTGAGCAGACGTGGAAATACCTCTTGCCTCGGGATTTTTACAGTTGGCAGGAATATGCGGAGTAGAGCAGCCCCTTTGTCAGGAATGTTACGTCTGATAAGAAAATATGGGATGGACTATCTCTCTTGTTGGAATTGTTAAACCGTGCCAGGTCATGGAGGGTTTATGTGAAAATCAGGAATGGATTTTTTTGAAGAAGAGTCTATGCCCGAAATGTCAGCTTTCCTGCTCCTATGATTGGCCTGCTATGTTCATCTAGCTCTCCACCTTGTTATCATGGATTTTTTTCTCTGGTTGGGAACAGTGTTGAGAGACAGAATATGCAGGATAGTTTAGTTCTTGTTCTGTGTCTGGAATACATTTGGAGAAAATACTAGTTTGTGGCTCAACTCCTTAGAGATTTGTGAAACAATATAGAGCAGAGTTAGGCTTTCCCAGGGGTTAGGGTGGTCTGTGGGCACAGAACAGATTAGCTGGAGTGAAAACATGCAGTGAAAGAGATTCAGATGTTGGATCAGTGCAGTTACCGACTGAGGATTGGATCAGCGCGGTTACTGACGGAGGATTAGCTGCTATGTTGGATCAGTGCAGTTTCCTAGTGGGGATTGACTATCGTCATGGGTTGGTGTAGAAACTGATGCTCATTGTCTTTGGTTGGCAGTTGACTTTTTAAAAATTCATTCATGGTATAGGGGTGTCACTGGCAGGCCCATCACTTTTTTCCCCCATCCCTAGTTGTCCTTGAGAATGTGATAGTGAGGTGCCTTCTTGAACTGCTGTCGTCCATTTTGTAAATGCACACATGTACATGCGTGTGCGCACCCACATCTACACCCACACCCATTGAGCAGTGATATCTTAGGATGGTGAGTGGTTTGGAGGGGAACTTGCAAGAGGTGGTGTTCCCTTGTATCAGCTCCTTGTCCTTTGCGTGGTCCCGGGTTCGGAAGGTGCTGTGTAAGAAGCCTTGGTAAATTTTTGCAGTGCATGGTGGAGGAAGTGAACATTGTTGGACATAGTCCGAATTGTCAAGTTATCTGATACCACAGTCTGTCTGAGCTGTCTGGTAAGGAATGACCATGGATAAAGAGCAGAGACTGTTAGCTGCCAATGGAACTGGAGCAAGATAAAAACCGAGAGGTACAGATGTGTGAATCAAGAACAAAAACGTTGTTGCTGGAAAAGCTCAGCAGGGCTGGCAGCATCTGTGAAGGGAAGAAGTAGAATTAATGTTTTGTGTCTGGTGACCCTTCCTCAGAACTAATAGTGGCTGGGAAAATGACAGTTTATATGCAGAAAATAGGGAGGTGGGTGAGGTAGGGAGTAAACGATAGGATAGAGCCCAAAGAGCAAGAGTTCAGCTGATTTGTGAAGGAAGTACAGGGAGACAGCAGTCAGTGATGGTTTCATCTTGGGAGTTGAGAGTTAAGCTATTGGCAGTGCTATGGTCATGGTTCCTTAAGGGTGTGATTAATAACACCTTTCTCGAGTCCTGCTTTGACTGAGTGAAATTTCATAGCAATAGAAATGTTTGCTGTGTAGTCAGCTTTTGGTCAGGAATGGACTGTGCTTAGAATTCTGTGACGCAGAGCTGCATATCATTGGACGTTGAATCCCAGCCAGTCATGATGCCGGTCGTGTTAGCATTGTAATGTCATTGAAATTTCAGGGAGCTATCCAGTGCTGTTGGAGTTCAGGGGTGTTGTGGGTCTTCAGTCCGTTCCTGTCTAGTATTGCAGTCTACTTGGGAGTGCACTACATTGGTTGATTGAAGTGAAATTGCTGAACATTCAGGTGCTTTCATCATCACCAAGATGAATAGCAAATTTTAGAGAATTGAATCAGATTTTGAATAATAGGCCAAGCAGCATCAGAGGAGCAGGAAAGCTGATGTTTCGGGCCTAGACTCTTTTGCAGAAAAGGTCTCGGCCCGAAACATCAGCCTCCCTGCACCTCTGATTCTGCTTGGTCTGCTGTGTTCATCCAGCTCTACACCTTTATCTCAGATTCTCCAGCATCTGCAGTTCCTACTATCTCTGGAATTATAGACAATATATTCAAGCATGTGGAGAGGAAAGGAGGTTTTAGGGTTAATGAGATGGACCAATTAATTACAAGGACATGGAAGTAGAGGTAGACGCTGTGATGATGAGTCTTTTGAATGATCTGGTCAATGGCATCATTTCTAAATGAGAGAGACAGAAAGGGAGAGAGACTTTACTATAACAGCTAACATGAGGACCACAAGGAACTTTTGTTGGTTAGCAGGAGCCAAACTAAAAATCATCAAAAAAAACCCGAAAGAACTGCAGATGCAAATTATCAGTTTGACTCATTGTGCCTGTGCTGGCCTTCTAAAGGAACGGTTCAACCAGTCTCCCTCTTCTACCGTCTCCCTTTAGCCCTAGATATTGACCGAATTCCCCTTCGAAAGCCTAAATTGATGCTGTGCCTACAACTCTCTTGGGCAGAGCATTCTAGATTCTGTGTGAAATAGGTTTTTCTCATGGAGAGGGTATGATAGGAGGAAAACCAAAGAGAGATAGAATGGGTGGGAGGGAGCAGCAGAGGGAGCTGAATTGTTGGACTTGGTGACGAGATGTCTTCACATCCTCACCCCTGTTGAAGGTGACAGTAGATGGACCAGGGAGATGATAAAATGTAGAGCATCACAAAGTCCTGAGCCCACCAGGATGTGAGATACATTTGAAATGTTTCTGCCATGATGGTAATCAGTGATTGAGATCTCTACATATCTGAGCTGCTGTTCATGTTGGGTTTGGTTGCAAAGTAAGTTCCTGTCTGACTCACTGATTTTCTATATGGACTGGTGTGGACTGCAGAGATGACCAATCTGGGAAAAAGTTAGATTGTCCTCCTAAACAGCAGGTAGGTCATTGGCTTAGCAATGTTTCAAATAACTGGCTCTTGTTTATTGTTATCACATAAGCACACAGTCTAATCCAGTGCTACCCTCGAGCAAGTGAGTAAAGGCTGACTTGTCAGTAGGATGGATCAGTTAAAAATTTTGTATGCAAAGGAGTGTGTGTGTGTGTGTGTGTGTGTGTGTGTGTGTGTGTGTGTGTGTGTGGGTGTGTGTATGAGAGGGAGGGAAAGAGAGGAGAGTACGTGGGTATGCTTATGTGGGTCTAGGTATCAGTGTGTTCATATTGTCTGCAGTTGCATGTTTATGGCAAAGGCACGATCCAGGAATGATATGCAGAGGACACATACCGCTTGTGTTCCCAAGTACTGAATCGCCACTTATGGGAGGGATTGCAGTGAGAGTGAAAATGCAGAACAGTACCTAATGCTGGTTAGCACCTTCAAAGGGGAATTAGTGTCTGTGTAAATATGGGACTGTGCGGTTGTGACTGCATATATGTGGGACTGTGCAGGTGTCTATGTACATATGGAGTGAAAGAGAAGTGTGTGCATATCTAGATGTGGGACTGTGCAGGTGTCTGTTTGTAAGGGGCTGTATTCCTGCTTCTGTATGGGAGTGCATATGTCTGTGCACATATGGGAGGGAGAGGTATGTGTGTGGGTGTGGGTTAGGATTGTGTCCATGTATAGGTATGGGAATGAGAGGACGGGGAGTGCGTATGTTTGCTGGTGTATCTGACTCCAACGTTAACGTATACAACCGCATGAGTGGAAATGAATAAAGGGGTTTCATTTTCAGAGATCAGAAGCTTTTATGACGTCACCATATAGCAGGGAGATCTAACCCTGGCATGCTCAACAACAGTTAAAACCCACTATGGTCAAGAGACAGCCACGGTACAAAGCAAGAAACTGTTTAACGTTTTACTGTCTGTGTTCACGAACGATTGTGTTGTTCTGCAGGAAAGTTTTTGTTTTGTCTCTGTACAGTTGGCTTTTGTCTGTGCAGTAATTCTATATGTTAACCAAACCTGTTATTGATTAACTGCCACACAAATGATTGCCAGCTTTCCTTTTATTTCAGGAACTTAAATGAGCTCCCAGCCTGCTCTGCAAGTGGTAGGACAGTAGGATTGAGTTCACCGCTGTTTGGTTCCAGCCATTCCAGAGTTTATTATTGCTTTACATCTTGCAGTTAGACCACAAATCATCCTGCATTATTGTGCTGCAGTAGATGCATGCTTTATATTCTAAGTGGGCCTTTCACAGCAAGACCCTATCAGACTAAAACATCGTTGGATTTCAGCTCATCTCAGGGAAACCTGGGTTAGCGAGCAGCCAAATCAGTCCAGGTTTCTGTCTCCAGAAAGGCCCCAGACCCGGCGTAGATGTGTCATGGCAATTTGCACAGCATTTTCTGCAATATTTCACTGCCTCGGCACTGATGTGATCTTCACATCTGCTAATACCTGTAGTTAAGATTTTGAACATTTTCCAGAAAGCAGATGTACGTACTGGTTTGGAACAGACTAACTGTGTGGGCTGCTCACAGAGACTGCAGGTAGAACCTTTCCTTCAGACATTTTCAGGCATTAGCAACATTTCTGACTTCTCGATCCATAAGCATAACGTGTGCACTGACTTCGGGAATCTTTTGGGAGGTAGCTAGTTAACTTGCAAAATCTATATTTGCAGTCTAAGAGGAAGCATGCCAATTTCTGAGGCAGCAGTGCAGGATACCTCAGCTCACTGCAGGCCTGACTGCTGAGAACCAGACTGATGGAGTGGCAGAGAGGCAGTGCCGCTGTCTGTAATATCTGTGACACTTATGGAAGGTTCATTGCATGTAGCTTCACAGTTCTTCACTCTGGAGCAAGGCAGCGGCGATTATGGGCAAACATCAGTCTTACCATTTGCTCCTGGTAAACTCTTCCACAGCCCAAAATAAAAGGCTCCAGGCTCCTGTTGTAAGGAATGTTCTGTTACCTGCTTTGGATTGGACACAGTGGAATGCAACATATTACAGGATCCATGTGCCACTCACAAGATTCTGGCAATGTCTAACGATAGTGGTTAATTACTCTTTTAAATGCTTCTATTGGAAACCTGCTGCAACCAGGCAGACAGCCGTTGCTGTAAAGATTCTGTCGCTGGGCAGATCTCCTAGAGGCAGGAGCACGTCGAACAGCTGATTTGATTGTGGAGTTCCAGGTTTCCTACCCATGCTTTCTAAGCTGCCACAGTAGGACTAGTATGATTCCACCCTGCTTTTCTGCTTAATTATCAGTCTTTCCTCATCATCAGAGTTAAATAAGTCAAACTAAAACTTACAAGTTGACAGCAGTCACAGTGTCTGTGTAAAGCTGGAGGTTAGGCTCCAGTATAACCCAGCTCTCTTCTCAGATGGGTGTCAAGCTCTCACTTCCTTTCCCCACCCTCAGTGGAAATTTCTGGGTGTCACTGAACTCTCCCTTCAGATTCCAGCACAATAGCAGTTTGCTGCCACACTGGTTGCATCTGTGTTTACAGTGGACCTTTAATGGATGGCGAATTAGATGAAGTGTTGAAATCAGTAAGATAAAGGGAAAAAAAATCAGAATGTAGACAAAGGAATGGTGAATAATGGATATTATGCTAACTACTAGCCAAGAGAGGGAGACACTTAAGGGATGTGAACAATAATTACCAAAGTACGCCATGGGATCTCTCTCTAATTCAGTTGGCCAGTTTGTACAAATCATTCCACTTTTTACATTAGTCTAATCCTAAACCACCAAAATTCATTTTCACCAGACTCACTATTAGTAATAGCCCAGATCAGCTAGCATTCACCAATACCATAAAAAATGCCAAAATGTCAGCATAGTGGTTAGCACTGCTGCCTGATAGCACAGGGGATTCAGGCTCGATTCCACCCCCAGGTGACTGGCTGTGTGGAGTTTGCACATTCTCCCCGTCTCTGGACCTATCACTCGATTGCTCAGTTTCACTCTCTTTACCTTGACTTTAAGATTCCTCACCTCCCTCAGACTTGCCCTCTCTTGAATGAGATGCAGGAACAGACAAGGAGAGACTCTGTCAAAGGTGCATAGTGAGTTCAGTGTTCTTGCTGAAAGTTTGAAGAAGATATAGATTTGTGAGCTGGCAAGTAACAGTAAAATGGCAAGGAACCTTCTGATTCTGCCACGTTGGAATTTCTACTCTGAATGAAGACTGAGAAAAGGTTTAATGAATTCAGTGTGGAAATATAGAATAGCTGCAAGCATATGTGCATATGTTTCATTTGTTTCTACTGAGGGAGGAATGTAATTGGCCTGGTTTTTGTTTGGGAGCTAAATAGTGTTAGTGTGCACCCTTGCTGAGTGGTGGGTGTGTGTACACTGAGTATGTTTGCTGAATGGAATGTTTATGTGTGCTGAGTGGGGTCTGTGTGTGCTGAATAGTGTATGTATAAACTGACCAGCGTGTGTGCATGCATTCAGCAGTCTGAATAAATTCAGTTTTCACCATCTGCGTAGTGAAATTCGAACCCATTTTCTCAGGATATCATCCTGGGGTTCTGGATTACTGGTTCAATGATAATACCACTACACCACCTTAGGTGGGTCTGCGTGTGTGTTGAGCAAGATGTGTGCACTTATGTCCTGAAGGGAGAGTGTGTGTGTCAAACTTCAGCAAGTCTAGCAGTATCTATGGAGAAAGGATCAGAGTCAACATTCAAGTATAGAATGACTCTTTTATTAGAGTCTGAAGAAGGATCAAACTAGACTCAACACATTAACTCTGCTTCTCTCTTCACAAATGCTGCCTGACCTGCAGTTTCTCCAGCATTCACTTTGTTTGTTGCAGATTTCCAATATCCACAATATTTTGCCTTTATTTAGATGTGCGCACACGCTAAACAGCTTGTGTGTTGGCTGAGAGATGTGTGTAAGGTTGTGTACAGAGTGTGTCTAAATGTGGGTGTGTGACAGCGAGTCATAATATTGTTTCCTTCTCTACTTTCGGGTTTTGTTTACTTTGCCATCCAGTGCCGTGCAATGTGACCACACTTCCCAAGTGTGCTTTGCCTGCACACCCACATGATCTGCACCTTTTTAATAGACCACACCACACTGTGCTTGTTTTCAAGATTATTTTACAGCTCTTAATATTGATGCATCTGTCCACTTCTAAACTGCCTCTTGCTGTTTGAATGTCATCAGAAAATTTGGTTCACTTGGTGTGGTATCAATGTGAAGATAGACTTGTCTGATAAAATTGTGATGTCTTTTTTACAAATTGATGAATAGCTGTAGTTCTGCAAATGAGAACCACACAAAAAACAGAAGGTGGGCATTCGGCCCATTGGGCCCATGTCAGCCCTGTGTAAAGCAGTCCAGTCAGCCCTCCTGCCTCAGTCTATCCTTGTGGTCATGCATGTTCATTTCCGGCAAGTTTCCATTCAATTCTCTTTCACTTAACTGATTATCTTTACTTCTGTCAACCTGGTAAGAAGAAATCTCTGGGTAATTACCACTTACTGTCCGCTTCACCACATCCCTTATCCAAAAAAAGTCTAAATCTTTATTTCCCAGCAGCTGCCTATCCCAATGAAACGATGCTGCAGGCTGCACAGACTGATTTCTCTCATGGTTGCCAAGCTGTCATCTGTGTGCTTGCATTGGAGTGACTTTGTTTTAAACTCTGTAATGCGCTGCTTGAAAGATTGGTGGGAGCAGAGTCAACAAGAACATTCCCAAGGGAATTGACTCAATCCCTGAAAAGGAACGGTTTACTGGGCTGTGAGGAAAGTGGGACAAAGTGGAAAAAATTTTCAAAGAGCCAGCACAGATACTGTGGGTTGAATAGCTTCCTCCTGCGCTGTATTGTTCTGTTGGCATCAGCAACAGGGAGAGGGATGCTTTCAGCCTCCATGTCATCGGTAAAGTTGATGTTTTATTTCAAACTAAGAATGAAAAGAGTTGAAGTGTATCATTTTCTTCAACAATGGAAAGCTCTTTGCATAAATGTACTTCCCCTACACATGCTTTCACCTTTAAGTTGCAAGCTGATTTTAGTATGGTGAAGGGAGAAGAGGTGATTGTCTAATAGAAGATTTAAAGCCTGCTGTGATTTTGTGTAGCCTTTACTTTGGTCTGTATCTAATTGACACATTTTTCAGCTTTTTTGAATTGGAACAGAGTTTCTTTGATACTGGTGTTGCTATGGAGATGACCTCTTTTGTCAGTCAGTCTGAAAATTGCACTAAATGGTTTCTTAAAGGGGAAAACTTAATTTGTTTTATTTTAAAGCAGCGGAATAGATATGCCCCAACAACTCTGTAAAGGCTGTCCCGAGTTTGGTGCTAATTGAGATGTTTAAAATGCTGGAAGGTTTTGATCATGTAGTCTACTTCCTCCTCTGGGGGTGGGATAGTTGAGAACAAAGGTGGGAAGTAGGAAGCATTCTTCTCAGTTTGCTCATTTCTTCAGGATCTCTCTCTACTTCCCAACTTTCAGTCCAAGATTTGTAAGCATCAGTGCCTAAGCCATATTTCTCATGCACCCTGATCCCAGGATTGCTCCAGCTGATCTCTCGTCTCAATGCTGTCAGATGTGAATAATCTTCTCCATCATTTTGGACTTTTTCAGCAATAAGAAAAACGATTGATGCAGGAAATGTAAGAGAATGGAACGCTTTGCCTGCAACGGTTGTAGATTCGCCAACTTTGGGTACATTTAAGTCGTCATTGGATAAGCATATGGATGTACGTGGAATAGTGTAGGTTAGATGGGCTTGAGATCGGTATGACTGGTCGGCACAACACAGAGGGCCGAAGGGCCTGTACTGTGCTGCAATATTCTATGTTCTAAGAAATGTAAAATAAAAACAGACAACTCAGGAGGTATTCAGTGATATTTCAATTTCATGCTTGTCTTTAAATCATTGTCAGTTATTTTCCAGGAATCCCCTTATGAAGAAATTCTGTTCTTGTCTCTTTTGAGATCTCCATTTACTCTTATCCTGGTCTCAAACTTCTCCACAATCTGTGGTGTTCCTCAAGCATTGGCTTTTAAAACATTGCTGGACTTAGATACTCTGGCCAAATCCCCAGAACTGTTGAATTATTTTTCCAAATACGACTTAATGTTACTACATTTTTAATATAAAACCACTGACTGCATTACAATTGAGAAAAGGTAACCACAAAGACGTGAGGGAGAAGCTGGCCAGAGTTGATTGGAAGGGGAGCCTAACAGGGAAGAAATTGGTGGCATAACTCAAAAGGCACAGCAAAAATTCAGCCCAAGCAAGAAGAAATATACTAAAGAGAGACCAAGGCAACCATGACTGACAAGGGAAGTCAGAGACAGCATAAAAATAAAAGGAAAATCATACAATGTGGTGAAGATTACTGTGAAGCCAGAGGATTGGGAAGTCTTTTAAAAATGAGCAGAGGACAACTAAAAAAGCAAAGGGGGGAGGGAGCCAGGGAATATATTAAATACAAGGGTAAGCTAGCTCGTAATTAAAAGAAGATTGCAAGAGTTTTTTTGGTATATAAATGTAAAAGAGACATGAGTGAACATTGGAGCACTGCAAAATGAGGCTGCAGAAGTAGTAATGGGAGCAAAGAAATGGCAAAGAGATTGAATAAGTACTTTGCATCAGCCCTCATGGTGGAAGACACCAACAGCTTACCAGAACTTCGAGCGCCGGGGACAGAGTTCAATGTAGTGGCCATCACTAAGGAGAATGTGCTGGGGAAGCTGAAAGGTCTGAAAGTGGATAAATTACCCAGGCAGATGGACTACTCCCCTGAGTACTGAAGGAGAGAGCTGAGGAGATTGTAGAGGCATTGGTGGTGGTCTTTCAGGAATCGTTGGAGCCAGGGAGAGTCCCAGAAGACTGGAAATGTCACACCCCTGTTTAAGAAGGGAGGGAGGCAGACCACAGGAAATCATAGGCTGGTTAACCTGACCTAGGTCATTGGGAATGTTTTCAAGTCTATTATTAAGGATGAGATTGTGGAGTCTTGGAAATACGTAGTAAAATAGCATGACTTTGTCAGGGGGAAGTTATGCCTGATAAGTCTGTCAGACTTCTTTGAAGAGGTAAGGATCAAGTTGAATGTAATCTATTTGGATTTCCAGGAGTCTTTTGACAAGGTGCTGCACAGAGGCTGCTAAGTAAGAGCACATGGTGTTCGGGGCAAGGTACTGGCATGGAGAGAGGATTGGCTGGCTGGCTGGCTGGCAGGAGGCAAAGATTGGAGATGAAGGGACTGTTTATCAGTTTGGCAACCAATAACTAGTGGAATTTTGAAGGGGTCTGTGTTGGGATTACAACTATTCATGTTATGTGTTAACAATCCGGACAAAGGAACTGATAGCATTGTTGCTAAGTTTGCAGATGACACAAAGATAGGTGGAGGGAGATGTAGTGTTGAGGAGGTGGGAAGGTTGTAGAAGAACTTAAACAGGCAAGGAGAGTGTTTTCCATTTGCCACTTCTTTGCCCAATGTGGGAAAGTGTGAGATTATTTAGTTTGGTAGGAAAATTAGAGGTGTAGACTATTTTCTAAATGAGGAAAGGCTTTGGAAATCCGAAGCAAAAAAGCACTTAGTCCTAGCTCAGGACTGTCTTAATGTTAACTTACAGGTTCTGTTGGCAGTTGAGCAGTTGCAATCATAGCATTCATTTTGAGGGGGTTAGAATAAAAAAGCAGAGATGTATTACTGAGCCTGTATAAGGCTCTGGTCAGAAGACATTTGGAATATTGCCTGCAATTTTGGGCCCCCTATCCAAGGAGGATGTGCTGGTATTGGAAGAGGCCCAGAAGAAGTTCACAAGAAGGATCTCAGGGATAATTGACTTGTCATATGAGGAGTGGCTGAAGACTCTGGGTCTATACTCAGTGGAGTTTAGAAGGTTGAAATGGGGATCTAATTGAAACCTACAGAAAACTGAGAGGCCTGGATTAGAGTGGACATGGGGAAGATGTTTCTGCTCATAGGAGAGACTGTGCCCTGAGGGCATAACGTGAGAGTGAAGGTACAACCCTTTAGAACTGAGATGAGCTGGAATTTCTTCAGCCAGATGGTGGTGAACCTGGAACCAATTGCCACAGAAGGCTGTGGAGACCAAGTCACTGCGTATCTTAAGGACTGAGATACGTTCTTGTTTGGTGAGGTGTTCAAGGATTACAGGGCAAATGCAAGAGAATAGGATTGAGAAAAGTATCAGCTGTGATTAAATGGCAGGATAATCATGATAGGTCAGATGGCCTAATTCTGCTCCTATATCTTATGATCTTATACATATCCTTCTGAATGGAGTGGGTTCCAAATACCACTTCTAAATGTCTGTAAATTATACGAAGAACAGCAGATGTCAGACATCTGAAACAAAAACAGAAATTGTTGGCAAAAATTAGTAAGACTGGCAGTATCTGTAGGGATTTAGCAGAATTAACATTTTAAGTCCAGTTCTGATGAAGAGTCAATTCAAAACGTTCATTCTGCTTTCTCCCCACAGATGCTGCCAGACCTGCAGAGTTTCGCCAAGTACTAAATGTACTTGCTGGGCAGACTATGAAACATACCGCAAAGTAGATCTAAAAATGGCCTGAGTATCAAAATAGCACATGATGTTAGCACTCTGTGATAGGTTTGCAGCACAATCGAGTACTCTTTGTGGATTGGTGCTAATGTGGTTAACTATAGAAAAGACCTCCAACACATTGGAAAACGTCAACTAAGCACCAATGCTCCTGTCAAACTATAGCAGTTTCCTGTATCATTCAGTTTGATTTTCAAACATCTGTTGCAAGCTAACCACAAACTTCAGGTTTTGAATTGAGACTTTTGGTTGGGGCTTTGCACATGGGAACTCTGGAAGAAATGTTTGAAGGATACCAAACCTGAATCTTTAGCATTCATCTGGAATCTTTCAAATGTTGCTCATTGACTGTGCTATTATGGTCCTCCTTGAAGTCCCCTGTTCAAAGTTAATTGACAGTGTTGGCCTTGGCTCAGTGGTTAGCAAGCTCTGAGTCAAATTCTGCTGCAGAGGTTTGAGCACAATATTGTGGTTGACACTTCAGTGCAATAACTGAGGGAATCCTGCCTTGTCAGAGATGTTGTGCTTCAGATGAGACACTAAACTGAGAGCCCACCTGCCCCCATTAGGAGGGTTTGAAATTTCCACAGCCATTGCCTTGACAGAGAGCGGGAAATTCCCTGGTGCTCTAGCCAATATTTATCCTTCAACCAACATCACTAAAGCAGACAATCTAGGTATTTATTTAAAAACCGAATGAACTGTGGATGCTGTAAATCAGGAACAAAAAGCTGGAAAAGCTCAGCAGGTCAGGCAGCATCTGTGAAGAAAAATCAGATTTAACCTTACAGGTATGGTGAAACCTTCCTCAAAACTGATATTTATTTAATTGCAGGTTGTGGGAGCTGACCATGCCAACTTGATTTCCTGCATGACAACTGTGACTACTGTTCGGAAGTGTTTCAATAAAAGTTTTTCTGTAAGATTCTTTGGGATGCTGAGAGGTGATAAGAAACACTGTGTAAAGCCTGAACAAAAACAAAGTTGTCCCCAGTTCTGAGGAAGGACCCAAAACATTAACTCTGTTTTCTCCTTCACAGATGCTGCCAGACGTGCTGAGCTTTTCCAGCAACTTTGTTTTTGTTCCTGATTTACAGCATCCGCAGTTCTTTTGGTTTTTACTGTATAAAGCCTTCTTTTCTGACTGTGTGTTTGGTAGGAAAATTGGTCGCTATTCGTTTGTTTAAATTCTATCCAAGGTAAAGTGATTCATGTTCTTGCCTGTTTCAGGTCTTCCCCGGTTTGGTGGTCAACCCCAAGCTGTTTCTGTGCATCAAGGTGACTCCACCCTGTTAAGATGTGAGGTGAATGGTGACCTTGTTCCTTTTGTGAGGTGGGAACACGACCGTCAACCTGTAGTGTTGGAAGGAAGGTTCCTCAAACTGCCCAGTGGTTCCTTGGAGATCAGTAATGTCTCTGACATTGATGCTGGATCTTACCGCTGCTCTGTGGAAACCGCAGGTTTGTCTAAAACAAGTGAAGAGACAGAGCTCACCGTTTTACCAGGTAACTGTCTATCACAATAACTAGGAGAGAGTCATGAAAAGGGGCAGGTTGCAGTTTTTCACCTATGGAATCCTGTGTGATTTATATAAATGATTTTAGATGAGAATATATGAAGTGCGGTTAGTAGGTTTGCAAATGACACCAAGATTGGTACCATAGTGGACAGTGAACAAGTTTATCTAAGATTACAAAGAAATCTTGATCAGTTGGGTCAATGGCCTGAGGAGTTGCAGATGGAGTTAAATTTGGATAAGTGTTAGATATTGCATTTTGGTAAAACGAACAAGATTGGGGCATATACAATTAAAAGTAGGTCCTTGGAGAGTGTTGTAGAACAGACACCTCTGGGTTCAGATATGTAATTCTCTGAAGTTTGCATCACATATAGTTAGGGTGGTCAAGAAGATGTTTAACATGCTTGCCTTCATTGTTCAGACCTTTGAGTATAGGCATTGGGACATGTTGAGGTTGTAAAAGACATCAGTGAGGCTTCTTCTGGAGTAGTGTGTCCAGTTCTGAACTTCCTGTTATGGGAAGAATATTATTAAGCTGGAGAGGTTTCAGAAGAGATTTACCAGGATGTTGCCCGGAATGGAGAGTTTCATTTATAAAGAGATGCTAATAGGCTGGGACCTCCTGCCCTGGAGCATAGGAGGTTGAGAAGTGACCTTATAGCTGTTTATAAAACTCACGAGGGGTATAGATGAGGTGAATGGCAGGTGTCTTTTCCTTATGGTGAGGGATTTAAAGACTAAGGGACATTTTTTTAAGGTGAAAAGAGATAGATTTTTAAAAAAGAAATGAGAGATAATTTTTTTTACACACAGAATGGTTCTTGTTTGGAATGAACTTCCAGAGGAAGTGGTACATGCAGGTACAGTTACAGTTAGAAGTTTTAAAAGATATTTAGATAAGTTTGTGAGTAAGAAATGTCTAGAGGGATATGGGCCAAGCGTAGGCAGGTGGGCCTAGTTTAGTTTGGAATTATTGTTGTCATGATTGGCTGCACCGAAGGATCTGTTTCTGTGTTCTGCCACTCTATGATGACCCCAGACTTTATGTGAAATGAGTTTAGATAATTCTAATCCAATGCCTAACTGCTTTTATTCTGACATTCAGTCAGCTATCTCACTGAGAGGGTGTAAGATGATTGGTAAATAAATGTAAATGTAAGATATCATTCTGTTACAGTTAGGCTGACTCCAAAGTTGACGTTCAGTTAAGGAAGCTTTACTTTGCCAAACTTTGTCAATGTTCCATTATAACAAACTTCCTTTGCCTCAGTGAACTTGAGATTAATTCTGCAAAAAGTTTTAAAATATAGACTGTTACTCTCATTTATTCCACGTTCATTCTGTCTAATGGTTGTATGTATCTGTACCTGTCATGTCTGTGTGCACTGTTATAATTGAAAATAGGAGCTCTGTGTAATTTTGATAACTGTTCACTGATAGTCTCACTTTGTTCTTTTTCAGAGATGGGTGCAGAACGAAAGGTGAAGTTTCTGCAGCAACCTGTTCCTGTTAGTAAAATAGCAGGCCAGACAATAATATTACCTTGTGTGGTCTCTGGTTACCCAAGCCCCACCATTCATTGGAACCATAATTCAGACACTATCTTTGAAAGGTGAGTTATTAACTCCATTCTCAGAGTGAACTTGTTAGTTTAGACTGGGAGAACATCATTGATTATTCATCTAGGACCCTTAACCGATAATTCTCCATGACCCTGGTCATGACTCACTTGCCATTTTTTTTGGGTCTTTGGCAAAGTTGGCACAAAAATGTGGTTTAAAGGCAGTATGGGATGAAAACCCCTTTATAAAATGCCATTTGTATGGCCATTGTAGCCAAGTCACAACGTTTGTGCTCTAGAAATCCTGTAACACAGAGACATCAACCATAAGTAACTAAATATGAATTACAGAATAACAAGAGCTAAGACGATCTGACTGAATTTGAGAGTTAAAGAGAATATGGAAAATGTGTAACTTAGCAGTGTTTCCTGTGGCTTTGCAGATTAGAGTGAAATTCAAGTGGAGAAGCAGAGTTACAGGATGGGGAGAATTTAGACAGTGTCTCAGATAGCATTCACCCTCCATTTAAAAGTCAGGCAGTCGCACAATTTTGACTCAATATTGTGATTCATGGTTAATAAGCAAAGCTTGGGATGTAATAGGTTAATAGCTATGGTGCCAGGTTGGTAAACCAGAGTGCAGAGTTCAAATGCAACCATGGCACATTGTGAAGTTTAATTCATCAATCAATGAAGGTTGATCATTTATGAACTGGCATCAGAAAAACGACCACAAAACCTGCTGGATTGTCATAAAATCCAACTCAAAGTCCTTCAGAGAAGGAAACCTGCCTCATCTGGTTTGCCTGGAATTTCAGTCTCAACTAATGTGGCCATTGGTATGGATAATAAATGCCCCTTTGCCAGTGTCAATCCGCATTTTGAAGAGCAGATTTCAAAAATATTTTGGAATAGATTTGGTTGGTATGCTGGCAATTATCTGCATTGCAGAATAAGCAGGGAGTCTTACAAGTATACTATCACCACCACTTACAGCAAGAAAGCTTTAAAGAGTCCACCTGCATTCTACATAAGCATATAGGATGTATGATGGAGAAAGGTTGAAAAAAGTGTTAAGAGATCTGGACATGTATCTGATGAAACCGTTAAATAATTGCTCAGAAGGTAAGAACATAACAAGAAACAAGACTGAAGCTGACCATTTTATCCTTTAAGCCTTTTTTAAAAATTCACTCATGGGATGTGGGTTTCACTGGCTGGGCTGGCATTTATTACTCATCCCTAAATGCCCTTGAATAAATGGTGGAGAGTGTTTTCTTGAACTGCTGAAGGAATACCCCAGGCTGTTTGAAAGGATGTTCCAGGATTTTCATCCAGCAAAGTTGAAAGAATGGATATATTTTCAAGTCAGGATAGTATGGGAAATTACTGACTGGAGCTGCTGAACTTTGTGTAATCATTACCATTGACATTACGATGGAGGGAAGGTCATTGATGAAGCAGCTGAAGATGGTTGGACCAAGGACAGTATGCAGAGGGTCTCAGTGACTATTACCATGCAATGCTAGTGTCGCTACCTCTGAGCCAAGAGGCCTGGGTTCAAGTCCTATCTGCTCCACAGGTGTTTAATAACATCACTCAATAGGATGATTAGAAAATTGAAAAAAAAAACTGAGGATTTCCTGCAAAGATGTCTGACCTCCACCCACTGCAACCATCTTCTCTTGTTCCAGGTATGACCCCTTCCATTGCCCAATTATTTCATTAACTCCAGTTTTGTTTGGGCTGCATCATACCACACTCAGTTGAATGTGACTTGATGTCAAAGACAGCCACTCTCACCTTACCTCTGGAATTCAGTTTTTTTTCCACGTTTGTACTGAGGCTGTGATGAGATCAATAGCTGAAAGGCCCTTGCAGAACTGAGGTGAACATCACTGAGCAGGTTATTGTTAAATTGGTGCTGCCCTGATGGATCTGTCTTTGGGCTAGTGAAGGGATAAATAGCCAAGCTGGTTGCTGCTGTTCACTGGCTGTCCTATATAGCCTGAGATGTAAATGAAGCACTGGCTGATAATAAGAATAAACTTGGCCACAATACTCCAAGAATTGAAACCTGCTAAACATGCTCTATCTAGTTAAGCACAACAGTGACAGGACAATATACAGAACACCAGCATGAAATGCCTTTTAAGGCTGGAAAGGAGAAGGAGGAAGAAGTAGGATTTTGAGGTTGGGGTACAGGAGGGCTGCTGTGAGCAGAGAGAATTACTTGAGGTTTGCTTTTTTAAAGCGTATTTTCCCCAATTGACCTGTACTAAAATAGACATCCCAAACAGGGAAGTGAGTGTCTTATTAAGGTTGAGCCTGACGCTGCATGCGGATTATCAGGGACTTTCTTTCAGCTGTGTATAGGTGCTACTGAAATGGCGTAAACAGCAGGAATTTATCAGATAAACCTTTTTCTTTTAAAAAAAAGCCCATTGATTTATGTCTGCTTTCCAATGCAAGTGTATGTGATTTAATGATGGCCTATAATTCAGTAAATTCTATTGGGGCTGAGAAGTAATCAAATAGAGCTGCAGACATCTTGAATGCTGGGCAATGTTGCATACGGATTGTTGTCAATTCAGACTTGCTACACCTCTATATCAGTTTGAAAAAGCATGCAGTGTTAAAGGAGATGTTTGCAGGGAGAGGCTCCTATAGAATAATGAATTTTGTATCTTACCAGTCTGCAAGACTGGGGAAAATAAATAATTAATCAAAACTGGGCCAAATTTGTTTGAATTTCCCTTAAAATATTGTCAGGAGCTGATAGCGTAAGTGACCATTTCCCACATGCAGTAATGCAATCTCTTCGATTCAGACCTCAAACAAAAGTCACAATGGTTGTGACCAGATAGAGTTAAATTCCCAGTCCCCTAAAATAATCTTCCTGGATTCTGACCTTAGCCAAACACTCCATGAGCATCCAAGCGTGTGGTTTCTGCCTGCAGGGAAGATTGTATTTCCTTGTGTATATTGTGTCCTCACTCAAATTATAATGGGTGAGATTTTAATACCTTCAAAACACAGGCTCTTGGACAGAGTTACAGTCAGCCTAAAGTATACACAGCTGTTATCTATGTGAGGGATTCTCTGTCCCAAGTTGTAGCTCAGCAAACAACCTTTCTCTCACCTTCAGTAAATTCATTTGTTGCTCTTAACCTCTTCAGAAGTCCCAGTAACATCTTTGCCTCTGTACTGATAATGATTCTCAGGTTTTTGGTATCCTACGTGCCCTTTCCCTGTTTACTGACAGCTGATGTTTTCCACTAATCCACATTTCAACAAGTTGTGTGCTGACTTTCTGTTTCATTACCTGCAATGTAATGATGTTGAGAGAGTTACATAATGGGATGAAAGATTGCCAAATATGTGAATATTTCAGCCCCTGTTGAGTTCAGGCAGTCTCTGTACTGAAGAGGCCTTGAATGAGGTGCCCCTAGGAGGAATCAAATTCAAACACAAACTCAGAACTACAGCCCAAAAACAGATACACATTTTATTAATTTGTGTTCTTTCCAATAACCTTTAATGTGATGGCTACCTCTATGTCTGGATATCATTTGGGTAAAACTTACTTGCAGGTTCTGTTCTGAAATCCAGTCTGTCAGGCCTTTCAAGTTGTGTAGAATTTTTAAAATTCAACTTAAGCCCAGGAGTTTGTTCCTTGCCAACCACTTCACATAGGGTCAGGGAGCTTCATTCTCACTTTTAAAACAAAACCTTTTAATTATCCAGCCCATCCTGTTATGAGATGTACATCATCTTTACATACACCTAAGATTTTACACCAAAAACCAATTAATCTTAAAAGAGAGAATTGCCTGAGGAGAAAATTGCGAAATGTCTTCGTTTGGATGAGTTTCCTTCTCCGCTCTCTCTCTCTTGGAAATGCTCACTGTTCAGGGGGCACCCATGAACCTTCGGCCCAAGGAATCATTCTTGCTGTGTGTGCCTGATTAAAGAACAGGAAGCCGCGAGTGTGTTCTGCTCCTCTGTTAGATCATTACTGTTGTGTTTTGTAATTCCATTTACCACCTTGATTTCTCTGACCTCGAGTACCCTTGTCTAATAGAAGGGTATTTAATGTTGTTCTGTACTTCAGCTCCGTTTACTTCCATATCTCTTAATCCTTTTATCTAATAAAATGTTTATTGATCTTTGTCTTGAAAGTGTTAATTGATCCGGATTCCCTGGTGGCAGGCACTCTGGTTTCAAGACATCTCGGCCCAATGCTGTCCTCGCGCAACATTCACTCTGAGGAATGTCTGGACAGTGGTCACACATGAGAATCGTGACTTACTTTTGCCTTCCATAACTCTGGGATTAATTGTAGTATTCACAATGAGATCAATTAACTCACTAAAGCTATGACCTTGGACATTCTGGTTTGAATGCCTCAGTTTGAAAGCATACAGTTCCTTTACCCCTGTCTTTGCACTGAGTTGGTCATTGCAGTAATAGTACATGAGTTCATGGAGGGTGGATGATGGTGCAGAAGCACTGACTACAGCAGTCCTAAGGAATAAGCTTCTGAAGGGACCTGATAAGCAATGGAACTGTGGAGACCAAAATTAACAGAAATTTTACTCCTGGAATATCAAAAAGAGCATTGTCAAAGTGTTTGTATAATTACTTTGATAGTGAGGAAAATCTTCCGCTTATTCTTTGTTGAAGTCCTGTGTGTTAATGAAAAGCCATAGTTGAGATGAGAAGCGGTTGTTATTTACAGATTTTTGTAATTGAGAATGACTAGTTATGGAGGTTGAAGATGATCAACTAACTTAGAACATAGAACATAGAACAGTACAGCACAGAACAGGCCCTTCAGCCCACAATGTTGTGCCGACCATTGATCCTCATGTATGCACCCTCAAATTTCTGTGACCATATACATGTCCAGCAGTCTCTTAAAAGACCCCAATGACCTTGCTTCCACAACTGCTGTTGGCAACGCATTCCATGCTCTCACAACTCTCTGCGTAAAGAACCTGCCTCTGACATCCCCTCTATACTTTCCACCAACCAGCTTAAAACTATGACCCCTCGTGCTAGCCATTTCTGCCCTGGGAAATAGTCTCTGGCTATCAACTCTATCTATGCCTCTCATTATCTTGTATACCTCAATTAGGTCCCCTCTCCTCCTCCTTTTCTCCAATGAAAAGAGACCGAGCTCAGTCAACCTCTCTTCATAAGATAAGCCCTCCAGTCCAGGCAGCATCCTGGTAAACCTCCTCTGAACCCTCTCCAAAGCATCCACATCTTTCCTATAATAGGGCGCCCAGAACTGGACGCAGTATTCCAAGTGCGGTCTAACCAAAGTTTTATAGAGCTGCAACAAGATCTCACGACTCTTAAACTCAATCCCCCTGTTAATGAAAGCCAAAACACCATATGCTTTCTTAACAACCCTGTCCACTTGGGTGGCCATTTTAAGGGATCTATGTATCTGCACACCAAGATCCCTCTGTTCCTCCACGCTGCCAAGAATCCGATCCTTAATCCTGTACTCAGCTTTCAAATTCGACCTTCCAAAATGCATCACCTCGCATTCATCCAGGTTGAACTCCATCTGCCACCTCTCAGCCCATCTCTGCATCCTGTCAATGTCCCGCTGCAGCCTACAACAGCCCTCCACACTGTCAACGACACCTCCGACCTTTGTGTCGTCTGCAAACTTGCTGACCCATCCTTCAATCCCCTCGTCCAAGTCATTAATAAAAATTACAAACAGTAGAGGCCCAAGGACAGAGCCCTGTGGAACTCCACTCACCACTGACTTCCAGGCAGAATATTTTCCTTCTACTACCACTCGCTGTCTTCTGTTGGCCAGCCAATTCTGTATCCAAGCAGCTAAGTTCCCCTGTATCCCATTCCTCCTGACCTTCTGAATGAGCCTACCATGGGGAACCTTATCAAATGCCTTACTGAAGTCCATAAAGAATTGAGAGATAATGGGAACTGCAGATGCTGGAGAATCCAAGATAACAAAGTGTGGAGCTGGATGAACACAGCAGGCCAAGCAGCATCTTAGGAGCACAAAAGCTGACGTTTCGGGCCTAGACCCTTGGTCAGAGCTTTTCTGATGAAGGGCGTAGGCCCGAAACGTCAGCTTTTGTGCTCCTAAGATGCTGCTTGGCCTGCTGTGTTCATCCAGCTCCACACTTTGTTATCTCCATTGCAGAATGATGTGATTCTAAGGTGAAAATCATACAGTTACTGAAGTCATGATTGAGTAATTTAATAGGATGTTGTAACTCAAGGCATCAATAACTTGTCAAAACAAATTTTAATACTGAAGTGTGAGAATTGAACAAGGTGATATATGTGTGGGGGACAGACTTTAGAGAATAAATGGGAACATCTGTATTTTAAAAACTTTAAAGTTTTTAGGATGTTGCACAAGACCAGAGTCCATTGTCCTGAGAAGATGGTGGTGGTGAGCCCAGCATGAGCAACTACAGTCTATGTAGACTTTGTACATCTACCATGCTGTTAGTGAGGAGTTTCAGGATATTGACTCAGTGACAATACAACAGATGAGAAGGTGGGTAGGATTTTCACCAGTTGAAAAGATAGTTGTTTTTATTCCCGTATTTTTCTGTTTGTTTTTTCATATTATGCTCTATAATCTGATATTGCTTTCTTACTAAATGTCTGTTTAAAAATTTAGGTTTCAGAAGATCACTTTGGTCGGAAGTGGTAATCTACAGATAAGTGACGTCACAGAAGATGATGCTGGGATTTACGACTGCATTGTGGAGAATGGGAATGAAACAGTACATGCTCAAACAGAGCTCACTGTGCAAGGTGCAATAACCAAACATATAACTGAGTGTTCTGGGGATGTTTCAGTTCCTTTTGATGATGACTGTTAGTTTGGATAATTACACAAATCAGGCACAATCCATTTCCTATTAACATAATCATGTTTTGGCCAGTGGAGTGTGTGAAGTGTGTGTAGTTCAGGCCTGTGCAGGGTGGTTGCATGGAGTGGAAGGTATGGTTGTTTGTTTGTTGCTCAGAGACGAGCCATTCAATCTAAGAATCTACTGAAACCTTCTCCCATCTCACTTCATTTCATCCTCTAAGCATAGCTTATGATTACTTTCTCCTTCATTTGGTAAAACTCTTCAAAAGTTGTCTGAAAAGAAAGCAAACACTGTGGATGCTAAAATCTGAAATAAAAGCAGCAAATGCTAGAGAAACACAATAGATCTGGCAGCATATTTGGAGAGAGAAACAGACTTTTGGCGGCACTTTCTGTTTTAGTTTTATATTTTACCTCACAAAAGGGAAACATTTTCTAATGGTAACATTGTTTTGAAATGTGGAACCAGAAACAGTTTTTTTTGTTAGCTGATTTGCTTCCCTCCTGTCCTGAGGATGCTGCTGATGAAGAAGTTTTGTGTGTTCCAAAAGCACAGTTCCACCTAAGTGTAAATTTGAATCCTGAAAATAATCTAGAGTCCAGGAGGGAGTTCCTCTCAATGACTTGTCATTTAATTCTTTCTTTGATTTTTCTTACTGAGTGTTGCCTACTGACAACAGTCTGGAGTCTAGCCCTCGCTAAGCTTATTTGGCCTGTTCCGTGTATATAGAGATGTGGATGTGCTCTGGGCTTATAGAGTGTTGGTTCATGCGCACAGCCCCATTTCCTTTCAAGTTTTCCCCGTCATCCTAGTTCCCACTCCTGATCTATGCCGTTGGCTTAATTGCAGTTTGAGCCTTCAGGTCCCGTAGGCTGGTGAGAAGTCAGCCTGAATTTTGGATCCGGAGCACTGATCAGTGCCCTGACCCCGACTAAACAATCAGCGTTGGTGATGGGCAGGAGTCAGCTGAACTCTGATGCCTACCATGGTCGACAAGCCTGGTTGCAGGCCAGAGACTCTTTGGAAAATGATAATTTAGAAAAATACTGGCTGCCGCCCTGATCATTAGCAGGACTGAGTATGAACTCAGCAGTACAATCACAGGTTCCCTGCTTCCAAACTCTGAGTTTGATGAGCACTCTGAGCTGTGTGATGAAATATTGAAGATTATTAAATCACTGCTGCTAGCAGTGGAATAAGATTAAGACGATGAATTAAGATAAATCATACATAGAATGTGTCTATGGACGTGTGTCCACCATACCATCAGACCGTAAGTTATGGAAGCAGAAGTGGCCATTCGGCCTATTAAGTCTGCTCCACCATTCGACAAGACCACTGCTGATCCGATAATCCTTAACTCCACTTCCCAGCTTTTTCCCCATAACCTTTGATTCTCTTTCTGATTAAAGACTTGTCTGTCTCAGCCTTGAATACACTTAATGACTCACCTTAGACAGCCCTCTGTAAAGAATTCAATTCATTACTGTCAGAGAAAAAATTCCTCCTTATCTCTGTAATGTATGTGCAGTTCAGAATATTTCCACTGTGGTCTGACTAGTGCTTTGTCAAATTTTTTGCAAGGTTTTCTAAATTTTATTCTCTATTCCCTTTGTAATGAGCGGTTGGTTAGTTCACTTGGCTAGACAGAAGGTTTGTGATGTAGTGAATGTTCAATTCCAGCACAGGCTGAGGTTACCATGAAGGTCCCTCCTTCTCAACCTGTCCACTCACCTGAGGCATGGTGACCCTCAGGTTAAACCACTGCCAGTCATCTCTCTAATGAGAGAGCAGCCCAGGTCCAGAGGACTGTGGCAACTTTATCCTTTGAAATGAAGGCCAATATTCTGTTTGCTGCTATTAGCTGCTGAACTTGGATGCTAACTTTTGTGATTCACAAAAGGAGACCCTCTCATCCCTCTGCATTGCAGCTTTCTGCAGTCATTCTCCATTTAAATAATGTTCAGCTCGCCTATTCTTCCTGCCAAAGGGCTTAACCTCTGACTTTCATACAGTGTGTTCCAGCTACCAAGCCTTCCCACCCAGGCTTAGCATTGTTCAGGTAATTTGACTAAATATCAAGGCTTGTAACTGTGCTGAGCAGGTGTGGTCGTCAGGGACTGGGAACTCACATTGCACAAAACAACAACCAGAGTAATAGTTAAATGCCGTGCCTTTCCTAGAAGCTATCTTTAAGGGCTGCAGTTTCCTCTTCTCCTTTCCCTTGTTCGGACTACAACATAAAATTCAGCTGCTGGCACACCTTGACCTGTCTGAAATGTTGCATGTTGTGTCAAAGCTCTTGGCCAGCCCACCTGCCCTTAAGCCAAATGATGCCGGAGGTGGTTCGTTAATAGCCACTAAAGGGCTGCATTACACTGCTGGTGTTTTACTTGTGGGGAGGGGGAAGCCCAGGACATGTGGCAAGCAGGCAGCCTTCACTGTGTCAGGTCATTCAGCCAAGGTAGCGGGTGGGGGAATCTGTTTTGAGTGCCCTGGATTCATTGGTGCCAACCCATTCAGGTCCTTTAACTAACCCCTTACCTTTTAAATTTGTTTTCATGCCCCTACTTGACCACTCACTCCTGCTGATACACCGTGTTCCTGGCCTCCTTAGCATTGGTGACCCTCTGTGACAGTAATAGCTGCTGCTTCCAGTAGCACTCTAGAATTAGAGTTACCACATGACCTGACTAGCCAACAGCTCTGTTGGGTGGGGGAGTCCCCCCCCCCCCCCAAGAAAGGGTAAAAGTTTCACCTTAAAGCAATAAAGCTGTGTTAAATCAATAAAGGGCAGCTGTCAGATGCATTACAGGCAGTCTTCACCTTCTGTCTCCCCCACCCAAGCCACACTTGCCTTGCCTTTTACCTCGATATGGTGCTTGGGCTTTGGTTAAAATTTAACTGTAGAACATTAGACCTCTCAGAACTTTAGAAATTTAAACCAATCCTTTTACAGATATTAATGACACACACACAATCCTGATTTGCGGTTCCATCAGCGTCTCTGGATCAAAATCTTGGAACTACCTTCCTAATAGTGAGTGTCCCTATACCCCAAAGTTTGCAGCAGTTCAAGAAGCATCTCGCACCACCTTCTCCAGGGCAGGTCAATACATGCTGATCCAGCCAGCAACCCTCATATCCCATAAACAAATAAGAAAAAGTAAAACTATACTTCCAGAAGGTAGTGGAAATGCCTTCAGACCAGGAGGTGAGCAGATCTGTAAATAATGTGATTTGCTCCTGATTCTCTCTCCTGTGCCTGTGTAAGGCTAAAGTGCAGTTTTTAGCCTGTCGTACCTGTGGCAAATTGAGTCACATTTCCAACCTTAGTTCATTCTACCTCTAGCACTCGCTGTGTTTGGTGCATTTACGAAGTTTGATTCTAAAGTCTGAGTATTATGGTATTTTCCACATGTGTGACCTGGAGGATGATTGAATCCATCTGCAGTAATTGGGTTGTGTCTGCAGCTCACTTTAGCTGAATTGTTGGCAATTTTATAATCTGCCCTTTTGGTCAGAAGTGAAGTGCTGAACATTTCTGACATGTAATCACCTGGTGACACTGGATCAATCTGTCAGGCATCAGGAGTGTGATTTACAATCTAGATATTAGCAATCTTCCTGACCTGAGAGGAAAGGAAGCTGTACAGAGGAGGATATGTCAATTTTAAAAAATCTTTGAACCAGTGTACAGACCAAGGATTTGAACTGGCAAACCAGCTGCAGTGGTCTATGTCTTTGCAGAAATACCTCTGGCACCTTCTGTGTGGCAGGTGCATACTTGCTCTCTAAAATGAGCACAGGGTGAAGGTGATCTGTATTTTGCTGTCTGCCCCAATAGGCTGCCTTTGGGTAAAGTCTAACAAATGATCTAAGACTCTTGACAAATTGCTCAAATAAATGAGTGTTGTTCAGACTAAAGTGACCTATTCCATCAAACAGCTAACAATCCCAGTGTGGTTTCAGGCCAGGTGCCTTGGATCATAGCAGCTCCCCCGTACAAGTATATTTAACTGAATTTGTGATTTACTCATTGCAGCTGTCTCAGACACTAATGATTTTCTGTAAGTGATGACTAATTAGTAGCTATAGCAACAGTCTGTGCCAGTCATTAAGATGCAACTGAATTTAATGAAGGTTTGGTGAAGGATGAAACTATGGAGTCAGGTTCCCTATTTACTGTAGATTACTTATTAGAGAGACATCAAATGATGACGACATTAAACTAATTCTACAGGGTGTTGATAAACAAATTCTTTATTTCACATTGTAATAAAATAAAAATATTCAGTAGTAAGACTACAAGATAACTTTGAGACAGTTTAGCCCATCTTAATTCACGGATTCAGAAAACTCAGTATAAACCTTTTCGCAACTGATTTTTTAAAAAGTTCATTCAAGAGGTGAGGGCATCTCTGGCTAAGCTGGCGTTTGTTGTCTATCCCTAATTGCCCAGATGGCAGTTAAGAGTCAACCACTTTGCGTGGGTCTGGAGTCACATGCAAGCCAGACCAGATAAGGATGGCAGTTTCCTTCTCTAAAGGACACTAGTGAACCAGGTGGCTTTTCTGACAATTGGCATTATTAGATTCCTAATTCCAGATTTTATTAAATTCAAATTCTACCATTGAACTTGGGTCTCTGAGTTAACAGTCCATCACTAGGCTATTGCCTCCTTCCCTTGATCCTTAAATTAT
The DNA here is from genome assembly GCF_030684315.1 of Stegostoma tigrinum. Classification (NCBI taxonomy): domain Eukaryota; kingdom Metazoa; phylum Chordata; class Chondrichthyes; order Orectolobiformes; family Stegostomatidae; genus Stegostoma; species Stegostoma tigrinum. Next base: position 25,648,911 of record NC_081389.1, on the reverse strand, counting down.
TTTTATCAAAGCTTTTTGTCTTGTAATAATCAGAATCATACACAGGAGACACCATTGAAAAGGGGAAACAGCAATGTGAACTAGTTGGATGTGAATTTCAGAACTGGTGTGATGCAATGTGTGTTCATCATATGTTCCAGATGCCATCATATCAAATGATATATTGCTTTTGCTGTTCACAAGAAGGCAGGTACTGACCATACCCAACTCTCTTATGCCTGCAAAACTGTCAACAGTGTCCAACATTAGATGTGATTCTGCATTTGGATGACATTTGTTGGATTATCACGAGTGTGTTAAGAATTATGTGGGCCACCAGTTTAGGATTTTCAGTCAGCCCTTGGTGTGGCACATCTTTCTGTGTTTCAAGTTCCATATGTCAAAACACAGGACCCTCTTCTTTCCTGACAAAAAGAACATGTACACACACTGCACCTGTTTCAACTCAACAAAATAGGTGACTGCCATTCACTGGTTAATTTCTCAGGGCAATGCCTTAACCAGTCAGAGTCTATCTGCCTTGTTTAACATTTTAACAAAGGATCACAGTTAACGATTAGCCATCATTAACCGGTGCATTTACCGTCACAAAACTTCTATCAACCAGAATCCACTTGCAAACCAATCAGCAGTCTACTCTGATACATTATAAATGTTGTTTTCTCACTATTTTGATAACTCTTGTAAAATGTTCAGATGAATGAAAGACAAAAAAGCTTCAACAAAAAGTTTTTCAGCAATGCTTGAATGATTCTACAGTTCTGTCTCTAACCAACCAGGGTTCCTGTGGGCCAGAAAAACTGGATTCAAGTCCTATTTTAGGATTTGCCAGTGAAGGCGTGTTCATAATGTGGCCAAATAGGACGATTGTCAATTTGTAAATCCTTCCAATATAGCACGTAGTAAGATCAGTGGAGATTCCTGGTCAGCTTTCCTAGAGAAGGCAATGGAAAACCATTGTAGTACTTTTCCAACTGTAATCATGCACCAATCCAATGGAAGTCAATGGGTTTCCAGTGTCCTCTTAAGTCACGGTACCTGAAAAAGTAAAGTAAGTGAAAGTCCAGCTAGACAAGCTGGATGAAATGTATCCCAGGCTATTGAAGGAGACAAGAGGAGGTGCCAGGGGACTGGAGGGCATCCAATGTGTTAGCATTACTCAAGAAGGGAGCAAGGGATATATATACAAAATGTAAATATATACTAGGAAACTACAGGCCAGTCAGTCTAACCTCAATAGTTGGGTAACTTGTAAACAATTCTGAGGGACAGAATTAATCTGACTTGGAGAGGCAGAGATTAATTGGCAACAGTCAGCATAGATTTGTTCAGGGGAGGTTATGTCCAAACAAGTTGATTGTGTTTTTCAAAGAAGTAACTGGATATGTAGATGAGGGCAATACATTCAGCAAGACTTTTGGATTAGCAGAAGGGCCATGCTCTCGAGTCTCTACATCACCACTTCAGCTTTTAGCTTGGAGATAGGCAATCCCATGGGTGTCCCGTTGATCTGTTCATATATCTGGCCGTTAAAGGTAAAGTGGGTATGCCTCAATAGGTCTAGTCCCTTCAGCATGTTACCTGTGGAGATGGTGTCTCTCAGGTCTTGTTCTTGTTTTAGTAGTGTTGCCAGTATTTCACTTGCTAGTGGTACGTCTATTGATGTGAATAAGGCAGTAACATCAAATGATGCCATGGCCTCCTTGTCTATTCTTACGTCCTTGATGGAATTGAGGAGTTCTTGGACTGAGCGGGGTGACCTGCTGACTAGGTGCTTTAGTCTCCTTTGTAACTCCTTGGCTAATTTACGTGATGGTTTGCTTGGCAGGGAGATTATAGGTCTGAAGGGTACTTCTGGCTTGTGTACCTTTGGGAGGCCATAGAATTGGGGTGTGTTAGTTCCTTTTGGTTTCATTCTTAGGTAGTTGTTTTATTGATTTGTCTGGTCTGTTTGAGTCTTTTGAGTGTGTTGAGGATCTTATTACCCAGTTGCCGCACTTCCCAGTATGTATTCTTGTTGGCTAGTAGTGTCTGTGCCTTGGGGAGGTAGTCCCATTTAGTAAGTATTACTGTCATGCACCCTTTGTCTGCTGGTAGTATTATGATGTGTTTGTCCTTTTTCAGTCTTTTCTGATGTGTTGAGAGTGTTAAGTTCGCTCCTTCTGGTCAGTGTCAGGATCACTGTCTGTCCTATGGCTAGTTGTATTTCTTCATTGATACCATTGGTCCTCAGCGTGGCTTCTACTGTGGCTGGAAATTCTGTTTTGTTGGCATCTCTGTGGTTGTAGTTGAGTCCATGAATGAGAACAGCTTTCTTTGTGTCTGTCAATTTCTTGTCTGAAAGGTTTCTTATCCAGGCGTTTGCTCTGTTATTGTCATTTTCGTGGGTTAGTTTGCCTAGTTTCTCCTGAAGAGCCTGTCTTTTCTTGACTGTTCTAGTCTGTCAACTAATGTCAATGGCTTGTTCTAGGTCACTTGTCCAGTCCTAGTTGGTAGCGTCTAACAGGCAGGAAAACACAACGGGGTAATGAAATGTTTGCGGAACAATGAACCAGCTTAGCAAGCGAACCAACCACAACATCCACAACCTGAGCTACAAATCTATCCAAAAACCTTAGATTACATTACCCTGAATTTACTGAAGCTTATCTTTGGAGCAGTGTTTGTTGTTTGTGTGCTCACCATTCCATTCTTTTTGTTTCAGTACCCCCACGTTTCCTGAAGCGTCCAGTCAATATTTATGCTCATGAATCCATGGACATTGTGTTTGAATGTGAAGTGATGGGGACGCCAATGCCAACTGTGAAATGGATAAAGAACGGGGACATGGTTATCCCCAGTGACTATTTTAAGATTGTTGTAAGTAAATGATTTAAATGTACCCTATACCCTTTCATTAGCTTCTCCTGGGTAAATGTTACTTGCCTCACCCAGTGTTAAGTGCAGAATAAACCTGAGCCAATGGGACCGATACTTCCATTTATTATGATGTGGAGGTGCTGGTGTTGGACTGGGGTGGACAAAATCAGAAGTCACAACAGGTTTATTTGAAATCACAACCTTTTGGAGTGAAGCCCCTTCGTGAGGTTGAAGTGTGAAAGAAGAGCACACAGATACAGAATTTATGGGCAGAGAGATCAAAAGATTTCACAACCTGTGTGAGTGGAGTGTCAAATAATAAGTCTGTGCAGGTGGCCAAGAGTGTTAGACGTGTGAGTGAAGTGTCAACGCTGAATAACAAGCGAAGGGATGACCTATAATCTGATTAAATGAGGCAGAGAGGTAATTACAATTAATTATCTAAATGTCTAGAATAACATGATAGGTATAATCCAAGGGTCCAACCAAAGTAATAAGTCATTGAAAACTAATTAAGATGGAGAGATCGTAACAATTTATGAAGATGATGGTCCCAAAACGGGAAAGTAAGGAAGGTTTTACAGGTACGGAAGTGTATTGTGGTCACATGGGGTGACATGAACCCAAGCTCACGGTTGAAGCCGTCTTCACAGATTTGGAACTTGGCTATCAGTTCCTGTGGGGCGACTCTGCATTGTTGCATTTCTTGAAGTCCACCTTGAAGTCTGCCTTTACTTGAAGATCCAAGACTGAATGTCCTTGGCCACTGAAGTGTTTCCCCACTGGGAGGGAACATTCCTATTTGGCGATTGTTGCGCAGTGTCCATTCATCCATTGTCTTAGCGTCTGCATGGTTTAACCAATATACCATGTCTCGGGGAGTCCTTGCCTGCAGTATATGAGATAGACAACACTGGCTGAGTCACATGGTATCTGCCGTGTACGTGCTGGGTGGGGTTCCCATTTGAGATAGTAGTGTCCATGTCAAAGCTCTGACTGGCCTTGCAGAGACTGCATGACAGGGCTGTATAGTGTTGTGGTCAATGTTGTCCTGAAGGCTGGGTAGTTTGCTGTGAACAATGTTCTGTTTAATGTTTGGTGGTTGTTTGAAGGCAAGATCTTGGCAAGATGCTCATGGTCATCAATGACGTGTTGAATGCTGCAAAGAACATGGCATAGTCTCCCTGCTCCAGGGAAGTACTGGACAACACAGGGTACTCTATTGGTCCACTTATAGGTCTGCTGTCCTTCAGCCAATCCCACTTGCTCAGTTTTCTGAATCAGATTCCTTTTAGGTCATCCTTTTGCTGAAACTCTTCATATCTTTGTGATGTTTGTTCTGTAAAAACATGAGGAACGTGTGAATGCCCACCATTGAAATTGAGTATTGATTTTCATTTTCTCACCTTCCTGAAGAGATAGAGTTAGACCTTACAACACTGGTTGGAAATACGACTAGATTACATTTAATTGAACGAAAGATGAGCACGCACAATTTTGATTGCACTGCGCACACAATCTCTCAGCCCCTGCACACTATGAACAAGCTCTGACAAGTTTGGGCAGCACGGTCGCTCAGTGGTTAGCCTTGTTGCCTCACAGCGGCAGGCACCTGGGTTCGATTTCAGCCTCGGTTACTGTCTGTGTGGAGTTTACATATTCTCCCTGTATCTGCTTGGGTTTCGCCAGGTACTCTGGTTTCCTCCCACAGTCCAAAGAGGTAGATTGGCCATGCTAAATTGCCTGTTGTGTCCAGAAATGTGTTAGCTCGGTGGATTAGCCATGCAAAATTTAGAATAGGAGGGTGAGTCTGGGTGTGTTGCTGTTCGTGGCGTTAGTGTGGACTTGATGGATCAAATGGCCTGTTTCTGTTCTGTAGGGATTCTATGAAGGCACCTTTCAAGGACATAAAAACAGGGATAGGCCATTCAGCTCCTCAAGCATGTTATGCCATTCAGTGAGAGCATGGCTGATTTGTGCCAAATTCCTTCCACCTGCTTTGGCCCATATCCCCAGTTGGGAGAGACATTGTGTTTGATGGGCTAATGTTGAGTGCCTGATCCTTTACAGACCTGCTATCCACACAAACATGGTTTCTCTGGGATCACCAACAGTAAATAAGATCAGGCACCCTGGCCAACTCACTCAGCAAACTCTGGTAAACTGGCATGGGAGGTTCTGCTGTGTGTAGCTAGTTGACTGTGCTAGAAAGCTGCTGTTTGCCACGTCTGCTTAATTAGAAGGGTTGGGTGTCTGACCATTTCGATATCTTCTTTCAAGGGAGTTGAATCTGTTGAGTTCCAGGTGATTTTTTTTTCTTTATTCACTCACGGGACGCAGGCATCACTGGCTCGGCAGCATTTATTGCCCATCCCTAATTGCCCAGAGTGCAGTTAAGAGACAACCACATGTCTGGAGTCACATGTAGGCCAGACCAGGTAAGGGCAGCAGTTTCCTTCCCCAAAAGGCATTAGTAAACCAGATTGGTTTTTCCAACAATCGCAACAGATTCATAGTCATCATTAGATTCTTAGTTCCAGATATTTATTGAATTCAAATTCCACCAACTGCCGTGGCGGGATTTCAATGTGGGTCCCCAGAACATTATCTGTGTCTCTAGATTAACAGCCCAGTGATAATACCACTAGGCTATCACCACCTCCATCTGCCACAGCTTGCTGTCTGTTTTGTGACTGTTAAAACTTCGGGCTTTAATTTACAGAGTTTTTTTGACTATTGTCATCATGGAGCATCTTTGGAAAATGGAATATTGTTAGGTGTTGAGTATCACAATTCACATTTAATGCAGAAATAAATAAGTTCCTCTCAGTTCTGCAACAATAATGTACCTTACCCCTAGTCTCAGAGGAGCATTAAATACTAAAGGTTAGGAATTCCCCAGCTTGGTAAATCTGTGGTAGAGAATGTTAAGCATTGCTCCTTTTCTCTATGTTTCAGAATGAGCGGAATCTGCAGGTTCTTGGTTTGGTAAAATCTGATGAAGGCCTGTATCAGTGTGTGGCAGAGAACGATGTAGGGAATGAACGGGCCAGTGCGCAGCTCATCATCCTGGAGCATGGTAAGTGAGAAGCAGCACAGACGTACATGCCAGGTGCTGCCAAGGAAGGGGGAGCCCACAGGACACTGTCAAATCTCAGGACTTGGCAGTCAGAGTGACTAGGAAACAGGTGGCAGAGATAGTGAGGCAGATGGTGGAATATTGCTTTCAGTAACAGCTCTGTTTGCTCTGAGCTAAGAACAGCTTGTACATGTTTTCAGTGTGCACTATGTGGAGAGACTACTGACTGCAGCACCTCTAACAGATTCTGCACTGTTAAGGACTATCCTTTCTTAACTGACCCATTTTCATAGAACATAGAACATTACAGTACAGTACAGGCCCTTCGGCCCTCGATGTTGTGCCGACCTGTCATACCGATCTGAAGCCCATAAATACCAATCTGAAGCCCATACAAGAACATCATTTTTGCTTCCTTCAAGTTCTTTTCCTGCTGCAACCACTTGCTGCCCTGAAAATGTTTACGTGGATTTCTTTTCCCTATGTTGCTGTCAGTGTCTCCTTCAACTTCAACCAAAAGGTACGTGCAAGTACCTCAACTATCTCCACAGTGACAAAATGCCTCATTTCCATTTGGCTACAGCTGGGTGCAGGGCTAATCATTAGTTGGTGATCCATCCTAACTGGAGTACCATAAAATAGAAACTGGCTGGAAAACTTCACATTTCCTGATGGTAGAGTACGAGGGAGCCCAGCCATGTGGGAATTTAGACAAAGATCCCCTCTTTTGGTGTTGGGTAGCAATATGATCATGCTGACAGACACACACATAACAGATGCATATACATACCCAAATGCAGTATGATCTGTTGTCTGGAGAGTCCTCTGAGAAACACTGAAGGTAATTCCATTCAGCCAGTAGGATTTTTCCAATAACAGAGGGAGTGCCTGGCCAGGTATGGATGAGTTGCTGTGATCGAGGATGTGCATTTCATTGTCTCACACAAGTGATCAGTTTCACTGGTGAGCCTAGTAAGTGTCTGCGACCTGCTTGACCACAGACACATCACAGTTGAGCCTGATGCTATCCTTGTACACTAGTGGGAGTTCGGTGAAAAGGATGTTGTGTGAATTCTTTTCCGATGTAAGTAGTCACAGCTGGGAAAAACGTGCGGGTAACGAAAGAAATCATTTTCACAAATGGGTTATAGGATTCAGAATATTGATTAGTTAATGAACTGTTGCCCCATAATCCAGGCTGGCAACTTACCTGAAACCCTCAATGACTTTAATTAGTATCATACTGTCTGGGAATTAAATGTAAAAATTTCCCAATCGACACAGCTCAGTAACTCACTAGTTTGTGTGTGTGTGCGTGTGTGTGTGCGTGTGTGTGTGCGTGTGTGTGTGCGTGTGTGTGTGCGTGTGTGTGCGTGTGTGTGTGTGTGTGTCCACGTTTGTGTTTCTTTGTTGTGCTTCCGTGTCTATGTGCAGGTGTTTCACATGTTTTAGGTGTTCTGCCATGTATATGTATCTGCTATACTCCTGTGTCCATGTGCATCTACACTCTACTGTATGTGTGTGTCTCTGTTTAACACTGTGTGTGTGTGTGCGCGCGTGCACTACTTCACTATATATGTCTCAGTCCTTGTCATTTCTATTTTTGGTAAAAAATAGGACTGTGACTGTAAAACAGTGAGCACTATTTTGCGCTTGTGTTTCATTTTGTTGCCAAAAATAGGTCAATACCAAATACAGCCCTAAGTGTTCTCAGAGGGAAGTGTGTATGTGTAGAATCAGGACATTTTGACTGGAGATTAATCTAACCCCATTCCTATGATCACTCACTGTATTGATTCACTGTTCAATTTCCATTATAAATCTCTGTGTGTTGATTGGTTGTTTTAATATCCATTCCCTGATCTGTTCTCTTGTTGTCTTTGTCAGCAGTGAGCTTCCTGACTGCTGAGAAATGACTGTTGACCCTCAGTGCAGAGAGCAAGTGAGAGCAGAGCCTCTACCTCTCCCCACCTACTGCCCCTGCCCCACCCTGTGAGGCTGTAGTTTTAGCCACTAGCATATGATTTCTAAAACCCGGGTGCCAAATGTTGTTCCAGACTGACAGTGAAGGTGGACTAGAATCTTGTCTGCTTCCCACCACAGACTGTTAACAGCTTTGATTTGTGCAGAACTTTTTAAGATCAGTTCACAAGGTAATATTAAACAGTAAGAAGCCTCTTTGTATCCAAACATAAGGATACATGCCGAGTCTGTAACTCTGTCCTGATGAAGATGTTTGCTTTCTTCCTCTTGAGGTTCTCTATAAAGTTTGTGTCTCCTGCATTGAAAGCCTGGTTACGGTATTGATTTTGTGTGTGAGACCAAGAGGTTGGGTGCGTAAACATTGAAATGTGGGTATCACTGTTCCAGTACACACACAGTTCACCAGCAACTCTGTACTGTCTTAATTGCACTTTTGTTTTATTTTATTCAAGAAACTTCAAATCTTGAGAATCCAGTTTGATAGTAAAACACTCAATTCAGTGTTTTGGGAATGTGGAAAGTTAACATTCAAAATGGAATTATTTAAGAATAAAGGGATTACATGTTGTTCAGGAAAGGAGGGGATGTTCCAGAGGAGCTCCATATGTTAACAATCATCTGAAAATCAAGGAAATTGAAATAATCTTTTGGAAAAGGTGAATATATAAGCAGTTTGCTGAAATACGACCAGATATAATATTGGAAGATTCCAGGGATAGTGAAGGAAGATGTAACAATTTGTACAGAGAGATAAGCAGAATTGGTGTCAGCAACTTTAATTAACCCAACAGTAGCCTGTAGCCTTGCTGAACCCAACAGGCTTATTTTGATGCTGCTGCCAGAGACAAAAAAGACATGTTCACAAGGACTAGCAGCCTCATCGTATTATGAATCAAAATTAAAAGGAATGGAAGTGTGACAATTAGATGATAACCTAATAAATGTGGTGCATGACTGCCTGTGGATATAATGGTGCAATCTTTACCAGCTGCAGGGAGCTAGCACTGAAAATGGGGATCTTGGGAAAGATGAGCGTCAAGTCATCTAGCTGATGCAGTCCTGCCTTGGTGTTATCGTACCAGAGACTGAATAAGTGGGATCATACTGGAACTTTCTCCACAGTCCTACACACATACACAGATAGATAGACACATCCATACACAGGCCGACACATACCAACATGTGTAAACAGACACACTCGTATACACAGGCATACACACTCTCACAGGCATGCATGCCCATAGAGACATACTGACATGCACACAAACTCACACATGCTGACAGACACGTACAAACACATATACAAACCCAAATGCATCTCCCAGCAGTAGCAAATAACCAATTAGTAGAGGACACTTGGGGACAGATTAGTGATGATACCAAGGTCTTCCTGGCAGCAAACAGAACGTCCTGAGGTTGACTCTCAGTAGATCAGGTAACGTCCTGCCCCACCCTAAGGAAAAGACACCTGCCATTTACTTGTTTATACTCCTCATGATTTTATTAACACCTATAAGGTCATCTCTCAATCTCCTACGCTCTTGTGAATAAAGCTCCAGCCTATCCAGCTTCTCCTTATAACTCAAGCCCATTCCATTCCAAACTCCATTCCCAGTAAAACCCTGGTAAATCTCTTCTGAATCTTCTTCATCTTAATAATATCCTTCCTATAACAGAGAGACCAGAACTGGATACACTTCTCCAGAAGAGACCTCACCAATGTCCTTGTACAACCACAACATAATATCCCAACTCCTTTCCTCAAACGTCTGCGCAATAGAGGCAAGCTTGCTAAATGCCTCCTTAACCACCCTATCTACATGTGATGCAAACTTCAAAGACTTATGTCATACTATGTACCTGTATCAAGTTCCCTGTATCAAGGAACATGACCCCAGGCTACCTAAATTGTCTTCATAATCCAGGCACTGTAACTCAGGCAGCCTCCTGGTTAATCTCCTCCGCACTCTAATTCAATCACACCCTTTCTATAACATGGCGCATGAACTACACACAGTACTCCTGCTGTGGCCTAACCATAATGAGGCGTCTTCACCATCATTTCCTTCATCCCCCTTAACCCCAGAAACAAAAGCCAGAAGGTCATAGCTGCTGGCCATCCTTTAACAGGATTTAATTTCAGACCCAGGATTGGTCTTGTTCCTCATTCAAACATGAAGATGATAAGGTGCTCCAAAACTACAGTCTTCTCCTGTGCTGTCTGTGGCGAGAATTATTTTCAAGAAACTAGGGACAGGACTGACAACAGAAAACCATAACCAAATACTCCGATCTCTTGCTTTGTCATGTTGCATTGAGTAGCATGACATTGCACGGGCTGTCTGGGACAAATTTTAGATTTACGTTTCTGTTGCTTTGTAAGACAGTTACAGAAATCAAACAAAAGGGTTGTTGAAGCAAAACAGAAATAAGTGCAAATCAGAGATAACGAAGTGTGAAGCTGGATGAACACAACGGGCCAAGCAGCATCTCTCTGAGCTCTCTGATGAAGGCTCTAGGCCCAAAACGTCAGCCTTTGTGCTCCTGAGATGCTGCTTGGCCTGCTGTGTTCATCCAGCTCCACACTTGTTATCTTGGATTCTCCAGCATCTGCAGTTCTCATTATCTGTCAGAGTTGGTCTGACTTTGGCTGTCATGAAATATTGACTTGAGATTATTGACTGACTGGTATCATGGGACTTGAGATTGGTGTAGCACATAATGCTTGCCTTTTACTGGTAAGATAGAATCGTGGAGTGGATAGAGCACAGGAGGAGGCTGTTCAACCCATCATTTTGTTCCAACTGTCTGCAAGAGCATTTTGTTGACAGAAAATTCACAGAATTCTTACAATGCTGTGGGAGGTCATTCGGCCCACCGTGACTGCACCTGCTCACTCATCATTCTTTCAGAGTGCTAATCTCCTATTTTTTTCTGTAACCTGGTGCATCATTTCTGTATAAATAATTATCCAATGTCCTTTTGAATGTTTTAATTGAACTTGCGTCAACCAAATATCCAGGGTGCGCATTCCAGACCCTAACTACTCACTGTGTGGAAGATCTTGCATTTGCTTCTTTTGCAAACACTTTAAAACTCTGTATCAAATCTCCTTTTAGTCTTCACCACTCCGAGGAAAGCAATCCTAACTTCTCCAAACTTTCCTCAGAACTGAAATGTGTCATCTCTGGACCCATTCTCATAAACCTCCTGTGCATTTAGATCCCCAATGCATTCACATCCATCCCATATTCCAGCTTATGTCTATCTAGCATCGTATGAATTAGTTGTAATCTCCTCTTCTTATACTCGGTGGCCCAATTTATGAACCCAAGAATACTGCCTGATTTACTGACAGCTCTCTACCTATCCTGCTACCATTAATGACATGCCCGTCTCCACCCCAGGTTTCTCTGCTCTTGCACACCTTATAGAATGGTAGCCTTACTTCATTCAGTTTATTCATGCCCTTTGTTCCAGAATCCATTGTCTCACCTGCATCTGCCCACTGCAACATGTCAGTGTCACTTTGAAGTTCTACACTGCCCTCAATTTACAATTCTCCCAAGCTTTTTTATGATCCAAAAACTTGGCAAACACCCTCTATACATGAAGATCTAGATCATTTTATATGTATATTTTTGCGCATCAGGAAAAGCAAGGGTCCCTATATTGACCCCTGCAGAATTCCACTTTGTAATGGAATTCTTTCAGCCCAAAAACTACCCATTATCCATTACAGTCTGTTTCCTATCCCACAACTAATTCTATATCCACACTATTACTGTGCTTTTATTGCATGCTCTATAGATTTCCTCACAAGTCTGTTGTGTAACACTGCATCAAACACCTTTTGAGAAAGTCTTGAGTACACCATACTAATGCCCTGCTCCTATCACTTTTCTCAGTTGTCTTTTTAGATAAAACTCCAGCAAGTTAGCTATTCATGATTTTTCCTTAATGATTCCATGCTGGCTCTTCTAAATCAATCCATATTTTTCCACGTGACAATTAGTTCTGTCCCAAATAATTGATTCTCAAAGTTTTTCCAAGCTGAAGATAAGCTGACTGGACTGTAATTACTGGGCTTATCTTTACAATCTTTTTTTGACCAAAGGTGTAATGTTTGCAATTCTCCAATCCTTTTGTACCACCCTGAATCCAGGGAAGACTGAAAAAAGTTAAAATTGTGATCAGAGATAATGGGAACTGCAGATGCTGGAGAATCCGAGATAACAAAGTGTGGAGCTGGATGAACACAGCAGGCCAAGCAGCATCTTAGGAGCACAAAAGCTGACGTTTTGGGCCTAGACCCTTCATCAGAAAAGGGTCTAGGCCCGAAACATCAGCTCTTGTTCTCCTGGGATGCTGCTTGGCCTGCTGTGTTCATCCAGCTCCACACTTTGTTATCTCGAAGACTGAAGGAATTCTTGTCAATGCCTCTGTAGTTTCCACTCTCACTTTCTTCACTATCTGTAGGTGTATCTCATACAGTCCCAGAGGCTTATCAACGTTAAGTACTACTGCTTATTCAGCACCTCCTGTTTATCAGTTTTAGGCTCCTTTAGTGATTGAGTTTCTTCTCTGACACCATGGCCTGGCAAACATCTGCCTCAGAACTACAGGCAGATGCAAGTTATTCATACCTCAGCCATGCCTCTTGGCTCAGTTTTTAAAAACCCCCCTTTTGTTCCTAATTGGCCCTATTCCTCCTTTTACCACTCTTTTACTGTCGATGTGTTTTCCTTTCGCGTTTGCTACCAGTCTTTCTTCATAATCCCTCTGCTTCCCTTATGTGTTTTTTCTCCTCCTTTGTGTACCTTCTGAATTCATCTTGGTTCTGAATTACATTTACTGCCTGCCCCCTGTAATAGGCACAGTTTGTCTTCTTTAGCTTAATTTCTATCTGCTTTTTCTTCCTGACCTCTAGATTTGTTTGTCCTACCTTTCTATTTTGAGGGAATATACATTGACTGCCTTCAAACTATCTCCTGTTTTAAGTTAGCAAGTTGCTCAGCTGCTGATTTTCTCACCAAAGTTTGTTCCACTTTACCTTGCCCAGCCCAGCCCAGCTCTGTTCTTGCCCCGTTGAAGTCTGCTGCCCACAGGTTGATTCTTCTTACTCTGCATTGACCAATGTAATTTTTCACTGCCAGCCTATACCTTATGATACAACAGTCACTGCCCCTTAAGTTTCCCCCACTATTACTTGACCTAATTGCCCATTTCATTCCCAAGAACCAGGTGCAGCAGTTTTCTGTTGGACGAGACGCATATTGCTGTAGGAAACTCTCCATAACACAGTCTAGGAATCTAGCTGCTTACACTAACACTATACAAGTAATTAAAGTCCCCCATTAGAACAACTCAATGATGTTTACACATCACCGTAATTTCCTTGCAGATTTGTTTCTTTATATCTTTCGCACAAGCTGATGGTCTGTATATTACACCAAGCATCGTTAATTGCACCCATTTTATTCCATAGCTTTAGCTGGATTGATTCTGTCCTTGGACTGTCTGAAACAGCTTCTTTCCCCGGTACTTCAATGCTTTCCTTCACCAAAAATGCCATCCCTCCTCCTTTTTATCCTTCACTATCTTTTCTAAACACCTTGTAACCAGGAGTATGCAATGCTCAGATCTGGCCTTCATTAAGCTGCAACATCACAATCTCCCATGCTGATCTGTGCCTGTAACTCCCAGTCTTATTAACTATACTCCCTGCATTCACAAACGTGCAGTATACCTCTGATTTAGACTTCATTATTTTCTCCCTTACTCCATAGAATGAATTGCTTTCTCCCTTACACCAGCCCCACCTATTAACTTCAAAAGCAAAAACAAGGGTAGTCTCAATGATAAGTTTGTAGATTGCTCTCATGACAGTTTTCTGGACCAATATGCTGTGGAACCAACTAGTGATAAAGCTAATTTAGCTCTAACATTGTGTAATGAGGCAGGGTTAATTCGAAATCTAATCATAAAACATCCGCTGGGAACCAGTGATCACTATAACAATTAAATTTCATGTTTAGTTAAAAAATTAAGTACTCCAAACACAAATTAGAATCTTAAAGCCAATTGCATGGGCAAGAGTAGAAAACTGCCTAGGATTAGTTGACTAAATAGACAAAGATGTATGCCTGTAAATAAATTGGAAAAAATTAAAGAATCAATTCAAATATTCAACAAAAGTCTATTCCATCGAAAAATGAAAACTCAATAAGAAAACCCATCCATGAGCACCTGGAGGAAACTCCACAACAATATTTACCTGAGGTTGAACCCAAGACCCTGGTGCTATGAGGCAGTAGTGCTAACCACTGAGCCACCATATATTTAGTATGTTTCTAAATTAAATTTTGAACTGATAGCTTTTAGTAGTACAGAAAAATCTGATGGAGTGTAATGCAGGGAAGTGTGAAGCTATTCTCTTTGTAAAAATAGAAAAATGGAATGTTTTTAAAAAGTAAATATTGATATTCAGTGAAACAAAGGTGTTCTCATGAAAGGAGCTCAGCATGTTAGTTTGCATGGACAGCAGGTAAATGGGAAGGCCATCATATGTTGGTCTTCATTACAAGGGGCTTTGAGGACTGGAATATGAGGGTCTAACTCCAGTTGTCCAGGGTTTTGGTAAGATCATGTCTGAAATACTGAGAGCAATTTTGATTACCATATTTAAGTAAGTTATACTTACATTGGAGGCAGCATAGTGAACGTTTACTATATTGTTCTCTGGTAGCAAGATTAGATTGGATTAGTTTCCCTACAGTGTGGAAACAGGCCCTTCAGCCCAACAGGTCCACACCGCCCCTTGAAGCATCCCACCCAGACCCATCCCCCTATAACCCACACACCCCTGAACACTACGGGCAATTTAGCACAGCCGAACCACCCAGCCTGCACATCTTTGGACTGTGGGAGGAAACCGGAGCACTCGGAGTAAACCCACACAGACACGGGGAGAATGTGCAAACTCCACGCAGACAGTCGCCCGAGGCTGGAATCGAACCCGGGTCCCTGGCGCTCTGAGGCTGCAGTGCTAACCACTGTTGTCAACCAGATGTTGTCCTATGATGAGGGGTTGAGTAAAAATGCTGTTCTCTGGAATTTAGAAGAATGCGAAGTGATTTCATAGAATCATAGACGTGTACAGCATGAAAATAGACCCTTCAGTCCAACTTGACCATGCGGACCAGATGTCCTAAATAAATCTAGTCCCATTTACCAGCATTTGGCCCATATCCCTCTAAACCCTCTGCATTCATATACCCATCTAGATGCCTTTTAAATGTTGTAATTGTACCAGCCTCCACCACCACCTCTGGCAGCTCATTCCATACATGCACCAACCTCTCAATGAAACATACGAAGTTCTGAAGGAGTTTGATCGGTAGATACTGAGAAATTGTTTCCACTGTCTGGGAATCCTAGGGGACATAGTCTTAGGAGAGGAGCCCAATCATTTAGGACTGAGTAGTGGAGATTGGAGTTGAGGGATAAAGGGAGAAAAATAAAGTTGAAGCTCAAGATTAGTTTAGGTCATATTGAATGGCTGAGCAGGTTCAGCAGGATATATAACCCACTGTATTCCATCTCCTGTGTTCTTTTTTAAAAAGGAAAAACACAGAAAACCCTCCCAAGGGCAAATTACGTCAACATTGGGCAGAAGCTAGGGAGTGTTAATTGGGAGGAGCAGTTAACAGGAATCCACGTGTGTGAGTTGTTTAAAGATCTCCTGGGAAGAATTCAAGACCGGCATGTTCCAGTAAGGAGGAAGGACAAGGATGGCAAGGGGATCCTTGGACAATGACACAGGTTATGACTTCAGTCAAAAGGGAAAAAGAAGCATATGTAAGGTTTAGGAAGCTAAAATTGGACAAGGCCCATAAAGAGTATAAGGTAAGCAGGAAGCACTCAAGCAGGGATTTAAGAGAGCGAGAAGTGGCCATGAAATGACCTTGCCAAGTACGGTTAAAAAGAATTCTAAGGCATTCTATACATACATTTAAAACAAGAGGATAACTAGGGACAAGATAGGACCGCTCATGGATAATGGAGGGAACTTGTGCTTGGAGACAGATGACGGTCACCCAAGGCTGGAAACGAACCCGGGTCCCTGGCGCTGTGAGGCTGCAGTGCTGACCACTGTTGTCAACCAGATGTTGTCCTATGATGAGATGTCACCCAGGGACGTGGGTGAGAACCAAATTTGGTACATTGTGTTGGTGAGAGATAATAGGAGCTGCAGATGCTGGAGAATACAAGATAACAAAGTCTAGAGCTAGATGAACACAGCAGGCCAAGTAGCATCTTAGGAGGACAAAAGCTGACGTTTTGGGCCTAGATTCTTCATTCACCCAGGAAAAGGATATGGAAGATAGTGTGATTTGTAAAGAGCATGCTAATATGTGAAGGCATTTTGAGGTCAAGAAAGAAGTGGGGTTGGGTCCCTTGAAGAGCATTAAGGTGGATAAGACCCCAGGGCCCGATGATATCTACTCCAGGTTGTTGAGAGAAGCAGGAGAGGAGATTGTTGGGGCCTTGACCAAGAGCTTTGCATCCTTGCCAGCCACTGGAGGGGTCCTAGAGGACAAGCAAGTAGCTAATGTAGCATCTCTGTTCAAGAAAAGATATAAGGATTATCCAGGAAACCATAGACCGGTGAGTCTCACATTGGTAGTTGGGAAGCTATTGGAGAGAATTCTTTGGGCACGTTTATGCACGTTTGGAAAAACATGGCCTAATTCGGGACAGTAGGCATGGCTTTGTGTGGGGCAGGTCATGTCTTACTAACTTGACTAAATTTTTTGAGGAAGTGACAAAGATGATTGATGAGCATCGAGCAGTGGATGTTGTTTACATGGATTTTACTAAGGCTTTTGAAAAGATTCCACATGGTAAGCTCATCCAGAAGATCAAGATGCATGGGATCCGCGGTAACTTGGCTGCTTGCATTCAGAACTGGCTTTCCCAGTTTATCTGCTGTTTGTGATATACAGAAATAACTTGGATGAAAATGAAGATGGGTGGGTTAGTAAGTTTGCAGTTGACACAAAGGTCACTGGAGTTGTGGATAGTGTAGAAGGTTGTCGAAGGATACAGCGGGATATAGACCATATGCTGATATGGGCGGAGAAATCGCAGATGGAGTTTAATCCGGGAAGATACTGCACTTTGGGAGATCGAATGTTGAGGTGAGGTATACAGTTAAGCACAGGACCCTGAACAGTACTGATGTACAGAGGGATCTTGGGATTCCATTGCTCCCTGAAAGTGACCACACAAGTAGGTAGGGTGGTAAAGAAGGTGCATGGCATGCTTGCCTTTATTGTTCAGGGAATCGAGTGCAAGGGTCAGGACGTCGTGTTGCAGCTTTATAAGAGTTTGATTCGCCCACATTTAGAGTATTGCATTCAGTTCTGGTTATCACATTACAGGAGGGATGTGGAGACTTTGGAGATGGTGCAGAAGAGGGTTAGCTGGATGCTAGATAATAAAGTGTGAAGCTGGATGAACACAGCAGGCCAAGCAGCATCTCAGGAGCACAAAAGCTGATGTTTCGGGCCTAGACCCTTCATCAAAGAGGGGGATGGGGGAGGGTTCTGGAATAAATAGGGAGAGAGGGGGAGGCGGACCGAAGATAGAGAGAAAAGAAGATAGGTGGAGAGGAGAGTATAGGTGGGGAGGTAGGGAGGGGATAGGTCAGTCCAGGGAAGACAGACTGGTCAAGGAGGTGGGATGAGGTTAGTAGGTAGGAGATGGAGGTGCGGCTTGGGGTGGGAAGAAGGGATGGGTGAGAGGAAGAACAGGTTAGGGAGGCAGAGACAGGCTGGGCTGGTTTTGGGATGCAGTGGGGGGAGGGGATGAACTGAGCTGGTTTTGGGATGCGTTGGGGGAAGGGGAGATTTTGAAGCTGGTGAAGTCCACATTGATACCATTGGGCTGCAGGGTTCCCAAGCGGAATAAGAGTTGCTGTTCCTGCAACCTTCGGGTGGCATCATTGTGGCACTGCAGGAGGCCCATGATGGACATGTCATCTAAAGAATGGGAGGGGGAGTTGAAATGGTTTGCGACTGGGAGGTGCAGTTGTTTATTGCGAACCGAGCAGAGGTGTTCTGCAAAGCGGTCCCCAAGCCTCCACTTGGTTTCCCCAATGTAGAGGAAGCCACACCGGGTACAATGGATACAGTATACCACATTGGCAGATGTGCAGGTGAACCTCTGCTTAATATGGAAAGTCATCTTGGGTCCTGGGATAGGGGTGAGGGAGGAGGTGTGGGGACAAGTGTAGCATTTCCTGCGGGTGCAGGGGAAGGTGCCGGGTGTGGTGGGGTTGGAGGGCAGTGTGGAGCAAACAAGGGAGCCACGGAGAGAGTGGTCTCTCCGGAAAGCAGACAAGGGTGGGGATGGAAAAATGTCTTGGGTGGTGGGGTCAGATTGTAGATGGCCGAAGTGTCGGAGGATGATGCGTTGTAACCGGAGGTTGGTGGGGTGGTGTGTGAGAACGAGGGGGATCCTCTTTGGGCAGTTGTGGCGGGGGCGGGGTGTGAGGGATGTGTTGCGGGAAATGCGGGAGACGCAGTCAAGGGCGTTCTCGACCACTGTGGGGAGAATGTTGCGGTCCTTGAAGAACTTGAACATCTGGGCAGCTGGATGCTGCCTGGATTAGACAGTATGCTCTATAAGGAGAGGCTAGAAAAACTTTTCTCTCGAACAAATGAGGGGAGACTTGATAGAAGACTTTAAAATTATGAGCCACATAGGTGGGGTTGACGGTCAGAAGCTTTCTCCCAGAGTTGAAATATCTAACAAGAGGGGACATGTGTTTAAGGTGAGAGGGGCAAAGTACAAAGGAGATGTGACAGGCAGGATTTTTACACAGAGCGTGGTTGGAGTCTGGAACACATTGCCAGGGTGGTGGTGGAGGCATTTAAAGGACCTTTTGTATAAGCACATGAATACGCAAGGAATGAAAGGATATGGACTAAGGGCAGGCAGATGGGTTTGGTTTAATTTGGTACAACATCATGGGCCGAAGGGTCTGTTCCTGTGCTGTACAGTTGTTTGTTCTATGTTCTGAGGTGATTTTCCTCCTAGTGCTCAATATCAGGTAACAATTGGATGCTGGATATTACTTCCCGCAGTTGGAATATTTGAGGATAGGCTGGATTGAAGAACTTCTGTTGTGTAGGAATCAGTGCAGTGCCATTGTGTTTAGCTTGTTGTTGAATTGTGTGTGTAGGTGTAATGTCAGCATGTGCCTTTGTGATGGTGATGTTATTGTAATATGTGTACGTATCCCTTTCAGTTCTGCAGTAAGTTGCTCGTTTGCCCTTTTTGTGTTTGTTCATTCCGTTATGTTCCCATTGTGCTTTGGTTTGGTTTATTTTCTTTTCATTTTCTCCTTTTTTTATTTTTATTTTTGTTTTGTTTATCGTTGTGTCTGCCATCCTATACCCATCCCTCCCTGTATCCAAGATGTTCCCATTCCAACGTTGCCCCCTCCCTCACTGACAAGTGCCACTGCTGACCATCTAGCAGCTGCCAAGGCTGGACTCCTGCCCTCTGCTCCTCGGGATGTGATGGCTCTCCTCGTCTCCACACGCTTCATCAAGTTGACTTGGCGTCCACCTGCAGAGCCTCATTCTGAGATCCTCACATACTTGGTTTACTACTCCAGAGATGGCACCAACAGGTGAGTCACATTCAATCACCCTTACCCCTCTGCAACAATATTGGTTTTAAAGAATTTAAGATGTATTAAACAGGGAGAGACTGTTTACTGGCTCAAGTGTTTCCCAGTTTAAAGGCAATTTAATATTCCTTCATATTATTTTATTTCAATCATACCCAATTGTCTTCTCTCCTGATTCATGCTGGCACTCAGGTTCCAGTGACACCAAATGTATAAACCCAAATGGTGAGTGCTGAACAAACTGAGAGAGGGAGGGGTAGTTTTATCCTAATACTTGTTTTAGATGGCAGATTGTTGGTGATTTTATCCTCCGCACAGAATGATGAGAACGTGTTTCTGAAAGCTTGGGGAATTGGCCAATTCTCAAGTGACACCAGCATGCCTCTGCAATATTAAATAGCTTGGTTGACTAGTTTGGTAGAATCTAAACATTTTACTCGTTTTTGGGCATAGTTTAGTAGATCTGACTGCACTTTTTCTGAGAACAGGGCAGTTCACCCTGTTGTCTTGACTGTCAACTAACATCGCCAAAAAATCAGATTACCTATTATTTCGGTATTGCTATTTGTGGGACATTGCTGTGTGAAAATCAGCTGTTGTGTTTTCTATATTATAATGGTATTCCAAAATAATTGGAGATGTTTGCTGTAATCCCATTTCTCTGCTGCCACCATCTGTTCTATTCTTTCCTTTCAAATACCTCTTATACTTTTAAATTCATTTCTAACCTCTGTCTCATTATTTCTATCCTGTCCCTTATTCTAATGATAATACAGGTTTACTAAGCATTAAAATTAAGGTTTCATTATTCTTCTTCCTTAATTTGTTGTGGCCTTCCTTAACTTTTGTTGTCTTAGTGAAAATTATGCCAAATTTGTATATCTCCATTTATCCCTAGTGTCATTCTAGTGAATCTTTGTTATGTCTTGCTCCAGTTTGTTCACCCTTACTATAATGGGGTGCCTGGAATATAGTCTCTGATTATGCCTCAAACAAATCTTGCTCAAATTTAGTACTGATCCCCTGTTCTTTTGTGGAAAACCTAATAGCCTGTTTGTTTTCTGTGGCTTTTATGTTTCAATGTCCCCGTTTTTTGATCCATAATGTAGAAAACAGTGTATGGTTGGTTGTACAGTCATCAGTGTACCTACATTCTTTAGTCTCTTCCTTCACATGTTGGGGATCATTACAATTTTGGGAAATCTTTTTCTTTTTGCTGTTATGTTTATCCAAAAGCTCTTCGCCACCATCCTCCAACTCTCTTGTCCAAGTGCTGTTTTTTTCCCGTGCTTTTAGGCAGTGTGTTGGAAAATACCTGGCTAAGGGAGGCCACTGCGTTCCAATCTTGTCCTTGTCCCAGGTTCACAAATCACATTCCCATGCAGGGCTCGTGAATAATGATCAGGATTCAAAATCCCCACTGCTTTTACATCCCTGATCTAGGGGTATGATTGCATTAACTCTAAGTATGTAAGGTAAACACACACACACCAGATGAAGTGAAATATTGCCTTATCAGCGGCTCTTCTTTCCCACTGAGCCATTGAGAGAGCTGAGTGAGGTAACCGTGGTGTACTCGACACTGTCCTAATGCAATAATGACAACTGTGTTGTCCTTCCCTCCTGATCCATAAGATGTGGGGAGCAGCAAGTGTCATAGAGACATTATCAGTTCCAATTGGGTGAATTGTGCTGAAATTGTTGTTATATCTTTAATAGGGAACGTGTGGAAAATACGAGTCGACCTGGAGACTTGGAAGTGACAATTGGTGACTTGATGCCAGATGTGAAATATGTTTTCCGAGTGGTTGCTCACAATAAGCATGGAGCAGGAGAGAGTTCTAGTCCTTTCAAAGTGGCCACTCAACCTGAAGGTCAGTCCTTGTGATCCATCAATGCCTCTATACCTCTGCTGTGATCATATTTGTATATATGCTTGTCGTGCACTGTTATATCAGTTCTAGCATAGAAACCTGGCTCTAACCTAGGCCACATTATTGTTTCTATTTTCAGTTTTTCCTTGAGCAGAAGCTACAGTTCTGCATGATCTGACCTGCTTTGGTAATTGGACAAGTCACCATTTTTTCCTATATAAGTCTGTGTGTCATCAGGATGATATGAGGCCAAGAATTGACACCCATATCTTGACCTGATGTCTACACAGAAGCAGGAATCCCTGACTGGTTTATTCCCTCCATTGGTGACTGAAAGTATCACTGTGACTGATGCCCTGGCTCAGAACAGCCAAGGAGCTGAAGCTCCCTCCATGGATTGTGTGGTTCAGTATTTTGTGCACACATTTGAACCTTGTGATGTTCTGCATTTGTCTCAGGCAGCCTACACTCTGCTTACGTTGTGTTAAACCTGCATATACATGGCAAGGAGATGGTTAGTTTTCATTCTCTGGTGAGGGAGAAACTGGAATTTATTTGTGTGGATTTTTTTGGAACCAGTTGTTTTGGTATTCTAAAAATTACTTGGCTTCAACAGGCTAAAAATGAGTGCCAGGAAATAGGACAGCTTTTCCATGAGAGTTCCACTGGCTGTACATTACAGAGATCCGGATCAGGGCTATGTAGCTGGCTACAGTCTTTGGTGGCCACAGCCTCACTGTTTCATTGAATTGTGAGTTCCTGGAAACCAGTCAATTGCTATGATCTCCAACAGACTTTCAAACAATTCTCCATTCCAGAGTTGCATCCACAGCAATTTGTTTAATTTTGTGTTCTGAAATTTAAAAACATAAAATGTTGGAAACATTGCAGAGCACTCAGCTTCTGAAAGTAAAATAACAGCTTTTAGGGTAAACACAATAGAACATAGAACATAGAACATTACAGCACAGTACAGGCCCTTCGGCCCTCAATGTTGTGACCACCTGTCATACCGATCTCAAGCCCATCTAACCTACACTATTCCATGTACGTCCATATGCTTATCCAATGATGACTTAAATGTACCTAAAGTTGGCAAATCGTTCCATTCCCTTACTTTTGATCTTTAACTCGTCATTGTCTACAGGAATAGTGCCAGATGACTGGAGGATAGCAAATGTGGTTCCCCTGTTCAAGAAGGGGAGTAGAGACAACCCTGGTAATTATAGACCAGTGATCCTTACCTCAGTTATTGGTAAAGTGTTGGAAAAGGTTATAAGGGACAGGATTTATAATCATCAAGAAAAGAATAAATTGATTAGGGATAGTCAGCACCGTTTTGTGAAGGGTAGGTCGTGCCTCACAAACCTTATTGAGTTCTTTGAGAAGGTGAACAAACAGGTAGATGAGAGTAAACCGGTTGATGTGGTGTATATGGATTTCAGCAAGGCATTCGATAAGGTTCCCCACAATAGGCTATTGTACAAAATGCGGAGGAATGGAATTGTGGGAGATATAGCAGTTTGGATGAGAAATTGGCTTGCTGAAAGAAGACAGAGGGTGGTGGTTGATGGGAAATGTTCATCCTGGAGACCAGTTACTAGTGGTGTACTGCAAGGGTCGGTGTTGGGTCCACTGCTGTTTGTCATTTTTATAAATGACCTGGATGAGGGCGTAGAAGGATGGATTGGTAAATTTGCAGACAACACTAAGGTCGGTGGAGTTGTGGATTGTGACGAAGGATGCTGTAGGTTGCAGAGAGACATAGATAAGCTGCAGAGCTGGGCTGAGAGGTGGCAAATGGAGTTTAATGCGGACAAGTGTGAGGTGATGCACTTTGGTAGGAGTAACCAGAAGGCAAAGTACAGGGCTAATGGTAAGATTCTTAGTAGTGTAGATGAGCAGAGAGATCTCAGTGTCCATGTACACAGATCCTTGAAAGTTGCCACCCAGGTTGATAGGGCTGTTAAGAAGGCGTACAGTGTTTTAGCTTTTATTAATAGAGGGATCGAGTTCCGGAACCAAGAGATTATGCTGCAGCTGTACAAAACTCTGGTGCGGCCGCACTTGAAGTATTGTGTACAGTTGTGGTCACCGCATTATAAGAAGGATGTGGAAGCTTTGGAAAGGGTGCAGAGGAGATTTACTGGGATGTTGCCTGGTATGGAGGGAAGGTCTTACGAGGAAAGGCTGAGGGACTTGAGGCTGTTTTCATTAGAGAGAAGAAGGTTGAGAGGTGACTTAATTGAAACATATAAAATAATCAGAGGGTTAGATAGGGAGAGCCTTTTTCCTAGGATGGTGACGGCGAGCACGAGGGGGCATAGCTTTAAATTGAGGGGTGAAAGATATAGGACAGATGTCAGAGGTAGTTTCTTTACTCAGAGAGTAGTAAGGGAATGGAACGCTTTGCCTGCAACGGTGGTAGATTTGCCAACTTTAAGTACATTTAAGTCGTCATTGGAGAAGCATATGGACGTACATGGAATAGTGTAGGTTAGATGGGCTTGAGATCGGTATGACAGATCGGCACAACATCGAGGGCCGAAGGGCCTGTACTGTGCTGTAATGTTCTATGTTCTATGTACTCTCTGAGTAAAGAAACTACCTCTGACATCTGTCCTATATCTTTCACCCTTCAATTTAAAGCTGTGCCCCCTCGTGCTCGCCGTCACCATCCTAGGTAAAAGGCTCTCCCTATCCAACCTATCTAACCCTCTGATTATTTTATATGTTTCAATTAAGTCACCTCTCAACCTTCTTCTCTCTAATGAAAACAGCCTCAAGTCCTTCAGCCTTTCCTCGTAAGACCTTCCCTCCATTCCAGGCAACATCCCAGTAAATCTCCTCTGCACCCTTTCCAAAGCTTCCACATCCTTCTTATAGTGCGGTGACCAGAACTGTACGCAATACTCCGAGTGCAGCCGCACCAGAGTTTTGTACAGCTGCAGCATAACCTCTTGGTTCCGGAACTCGAACCCTCTATTAATAAAAGCTAAAACACTGTACGCCTTCTTAACAGCCCTGTCAACCTGGGTGGCAACTTTCAAGGATCTGTGTACATGGACACCGAGATCTCTCTGCTCATCTACACTACCAAGAATCTTACCATTAGCCCTGTACTTTTCCTTCTGGTTACTCCTACCAAAGTGCATCACGTCACACTTGTCTGCATTAAACTCAATTTGCCACCTCTCCGCTCAGCTCTGCATCTTATCTATGTCTCTCTGCAACCTACAGCATCCTTCGTCACAATCCACAACTCCACCGACCTTCGTGTCATCTGCAAATTTACCAACCCATCCTTCTACGCCCTCATCCAGGTCATTTATAAAAATGACAAACAGCAGTGGACCCAACACCGACCCTTGCGGTACGCCACTAGTAACTGGTCTCCAGGATGAACATTTCCCATCAACTACCACCCTCTGTCTTCTTTCAGCAAGCCAATTTCCGATCCAAACTGCTATATCTCCCACAATTCCATTCCTCCGCATTTTGTACAATAGCCTAATGTGGGGAAACTTATCGAACACCTTGCTGAAATCCATATACACCACATCAACCGGTTTACTCTCATCTACCTGTTTGTTCACCTTCTCAAAGAACTCAATAAGGTTTGTGAGGCACGACCTACCCTTCACAAAACGGTGCTGACTATCCCTAATCAATTTATTCTTTTCTTGATGATTATAAATCCTATCCCTTATAACCTTTTCCAACACTTTACCAACAACTGAGGTAAGGCTCACTGGTCTGTAATCCTTGTGATATTAGAAAACACATGAAGCCTCAGACCTGTTATTTTCTTGAGCAGGTATGCTGAGTACATTCAGGTCTGGAAGATTTTATTTCTTTACTCAATAATCTATGCAAAGTTTCTTTTAATTCAAAGTTTTTAAAAATTTGTTTCAGGGATGTGGGTGTTGCTGGTTCTGTCAGCACTTATTGCCCATCCCTGAGTACCCTGAACTAGGCAATGGTGACCTGAGGTTTTCTAATTTTCCATTTCTGGAATTTTTTTAAGAAGTACTATTGTAGATAGAACAGAGATGTCTGACCTTCAGTGCATTTCAGCCATTGTGGTTAATCTGACTCTCAAAATCTGTTTTCTTTGGGTTTCTATTCCTCACTCCCAGGCTTGCTGTTTAGATTAGGTGGGGTTGAAATTTCAGAGAGGCACAGTTTCACACTTTTGACTCATTGCTGGATAAATTGCCACCCAGGTTGACAGAGTTGTTAAGAAGGCATACAGCGTTTGAGCTTTTATTAATAGAGGGATCGAGTTCCAGAACCATGAGGTTATGCTGCAGCTGTACAAAACTCTAGTGTGGCCGCACTTGGAGTATTGCATACAGTTCTGGTCACCTCATTATAAGAAGGACGTGGAAGCTTTGGAAAGGGTGCAGAGGAGATTTACTAGGATGTTGCCTGGTATGGAGGGAAGGTTGAGGGACTTGAGGTTGTTTTCATTGGAGAAAAGAAGGTTGAGAGGTGACTTAATTGAGACATATAAAATAATCAGAGGGTTAGATAGGGTGGATAGGGAGAGCCCTTTTTCCTAGGATGGTGACGGCGAGCACGAGTGGGCACAGCTTTAAATTGAAGGGTGAAAGATATAGGACAGATGTTAGAGGTAGTTTCTTTACTCAGAGAGTAGTAAGGGAATGGAACGCTTTGCCTGCAACAGTAGTAGATTTGCCAATTCTAAGTACATTTAAATCGTCATTGGACAAGCATATGGATGTACATGGAATAGTGTAGGTTAGATGGGCTTCAGATTGGTATGACAGTTCGGCACAACATCGAGGGCCGAAAGGCCTGTACTGTGCTGTAATGTTCTATGTTCTATAAATGCTCAATGAGAAGATGATGTGACATTGGCAGCAGGATGTTAATGAACAACAACACGAGTTTAAGATTTACATGAGGTACCCACCTCCGATCTAAGAAGATTTGCTCCTGTAAAGAAGGAAACTGTATTCATTAAAACTATCCTCTACACATTGAAGACGTTTCTAAATACTTCAAGCTAATGAATTACTTATCGTTATTGTTAAGTAAGCATCGACTGCAACATTGAAGCACTCCCTCAGCACTGACCTTCATCAGTGTGGCACTCCCTCTGCTAAAGGTAAAGTTACCAAAGGCCCACAGAGCTTCCCTCATTAGAGAGAGATAACTGGTGGTGAGTTAGCCAGAGCGTCACCACATCTCAAGCAAGGGGTGAGGTTAGGAAGGCAGGACCTTCATGGTGGCCTCAGCCAGTGCAGGAATTGAACACAGGCTGTGACATTGCTCTCATAGCAAACCAGCCGCCCAGCCAACTGAACATCTGATACCCTACACCCTCAATATTGAACTTAGATTGACGGCAGTAAGTTGGGCTAATGAAGTTATGACTACTTCCCCTGGAGTGTTTTGCAACAATCTCTGCTGAAAGTACACTTGTGTACATGTCGCATGAGCAGAAGGTGCACTCAGTCCACATTGACAAATAGCCCGTTAATACTTCTATTTCACCTTGAAATTGGAGAGTCAGTGTGGCCAGGGTAGCCAACGCTCCTGAGGTTATGCTATTTACAGTCACCGCTTCATGGGGAAAGAGAGCTTTACTGTGTGCTTATTATTGTATACTTCACAGTAGTTGCACTGAGCAGGCAAGAACTGCTTCCAGTATATGTGTGCCAAGAATGTAGCAGTTATCTGTGTCCCTTTTTAGAGAGAGTGAAGGTGTGTGAAGGCATGTTCAGTGTGGTGAGACTGCAGGTGTGTGTGCAGGCTGTGTTGGCATGCAGCTGCTGGCTGTGATGCCAATCAGTGTTGCAGCACTAATTGAAAGAAATGGATCATGACTGAATAAAGCAAACAACTGTCAGGCTTGTTCAAGTTGGCTTGATTTTTTTTTGCACCAGTAAGCATTGTTAATTAAACATTTTCATCATTGTGTTCAGTGCAGACATGATATTTTGAATTTTATTTTATTTCCCACTTCTGCAGAGTGGTTGAATTTACTAATGTTCCTTTGTGCACAGGATACATGGAGGTACTTATTTGTAGCTTCACTCTGAGGCCAAGACAAAGGCACCGATAATCCTTTAGGTTGGCAATGAGCCATAGAGAAAAGCAATAAATCTGACTTAGAAATATATTCTTTAGTTTCTTGCATTTGTGACCTTGTGATAAACTAGATTGGATTTATACATCAAGCAATTATGTTCTGTAGACTTAATTTCAGTATTGAAATAATTTCTAATTTCCAGTAAAAGAGCAAGGATCAGAACATGCCTTTAGTCCCAAAAGCCAGTCCCTCCTGGACAAATCTTGATATCACCTGTACACATCCATATTATAGAGCGACAGGTCAGAGGAGGACCCTGAAATAAGGAGACAGCATCACCTAGAGGAGCTGGTGAGCTGAGGACCATTAGGAAAATAGTAATATGGGAAATGAGGGTCAGATAATAGTAGGAAGGGACAGTGAGAGTAAAACTTAAATATACCCCAATAATCAAAACTAAATCTCAAAAATCATAAAAAGACAAAACTTAAGGCTCTGTATCTGAGTACACATAGCATTCATTATGAAGTATCAATTGAAGTGAGTAATTAAAGGACTATGATAGCTATTAGAGAGACATGGCTTCAAGATAACAGGAATGGGCCCTGAATATTGAAGGGTATACAATGTTTAAGAAGAGTAAGAAGATAGGTAAAGTTGGAGGGACAATATATCAAGAATGACATTGTTTAAGGTGACGTTTGTACAGGAAATGAGGATGCAGAATCAGTTTGGGTTGATGTGAGGAATTGTAGGGGAAAGAAGTCACCAGTGGAGGTGGAAGTACAGACCCTCGAACAGTAACCACAATGTTGGATAGAGTATACAGCAAGTAATATTGGGTGTTAGAGATAAAGGGACTGCAATATTTATGTGTGTCCTTAACCTATGTGTAAACTGGGAAAATCAGATTGGCAGTAATAGCCTGGATGAAGAGTTAGAATGCTTTAGAGAGAATTTTTTCAAGCAGCATGTAAGAAAATATGTTGTGAAGAAGATCTAAGGAAATTGCGGACAGATATAGTCGGTTGATAAATTTAACAGTTGAAATGTAACATTGGAAAGAGTAAATAAGTTCATTTCAGCAGAAAAGCATGCAGAATTTTATTGAAATGGGGAACAACAGCAGAAGCCTGTGATGTAGAAGGATTTAGGTGTTCTTGTGCATGAGTCATAAAAAATTAGGATGTAGGCACAGCCAGTGATTTAAGAAAGATGATGGAGTGCTGTTCTTTATTACAAGATTTGATTTGATTTGATTTATTTATTTTCATGTGTACTTGTTACATGTATTTGTAACAAATACAATGAAAAGCATTGTACAGAATCATAGTCATACAGCATGAAAAGAGACCCTACGGTCCAAACAGTCCATACTGACCATAATTCCAAGTTAGTCTAGCCCCACCTTCGTGTGCTTGCCCCATATCCCTCTAGACATTTCTTATTCATGAACTCATCTAAATGTCTGTTAAATGTTGTAACTGTGCCTGCATCCGCCATTTCCTCTGCAAGTTTGTTCCACACACGAACCACTCTTTGCATTTAAAAAAAATTGTCCCTCATTCTTTTTAAATCTTCTTCGTTTCACTTTAAAAATATACCCCCAGTCTTGAAATCACCCACCCTAGGAAAAAGCCACCTGTCCATTCACATTATATGTATCCTTTGTGATTTTATAAACCTCTATAAAGTTATCCAGCCTCTCCATATAACTCAAACCATCCATTCCCAGCAACATCTTGGTAAATCTCTTCTGAACCATCTCCAGCCTAATAATATCCATCTTATAACAGGGTGACCAGAGCTAGATACACCTCTCCAGAAGAGGCCTCACCAACGTCCTGTACAACCTCAGCATAATGTCTCAACTGCTTTCCTCAAATGTCTGAGCAATGGAGGCAAGCATGCTAAACACCTTCTTAACCACTCTATCTATAGGTGATGTAAACTTCAAAGAAATATGTGCCTGAACCCCTAGGTCTCTGTTCTTTTAATTTTATAAGTCCTGCCCTGTTTGTTTTACCAAAATGCAATATCTCGTATTTATCCAAATTAAACTCCATTTGCCAGTCTTCAGCGCATTGACCCAATTGATCAAGAATTCTTTGTAATCTTAGATAACCTTCACTGCCCATTATACAACCAATTTTAGTATCATCCACAAACTTACTAACTATGCCTTCTATATTCTCATCTAAATCAGTTAAATAAATGAGAAACAAAGGGCGACTCAGCAGTAATCCATGGGAAGTAATGTATAATGTTGCCACTCTCCAACGCCATCTTAAAACACAGAAAATAAACCAAGACTTGGAATATAAAGATAGAAAATAAAGAAATAAAGTTAAGAGTTCAGCTTTAAAGTTGTTTTTGTTAAGTGCTTTGCTTTTGGCCTGGATCCGGGCATTTCCACCCAATGCTGAGACCAACACCAGCATTCAGTTCCTGACCAGCACTGACACAGGATTGAGATCGCTCCACTCTTGACTGATATCCTTTCCCAAACCCAGGAACTTAGAGACCTGTTGCTGTCCCAGTACGGTGCCAGATGATGTGCTCTCTTGCCTTGGGGACACTGAGGGAGCTTCTTGACACACAGTCAATTTCAGACTTGCATGTAAATAAGGACAAGGATAGAGAGGAAATGAACATAAGAATAAGGATGTTAATGCTTCAGTTATACAGGGGGGCATTTGTGAGACCATATCTCAAATACTGTATGTAGTTTCACTTGTCTTCTTGAAACAAATGATGTAAATGCATTGGAGGTGGTTGAAAGGAGGTTGACTTGATTAATACCTGACCTGGGTGGGTTTTATTTTGAGGAAAGATTGGACAGGCTGGTTTGATTTTGTGTGTTCTCAATGATCTTAACATGCTGGAACTGGAAAGGATATTTCTTGTTGGTGACTCCAGAACTGAGGAACATTGTGTTAAAACTTGCATTTGCTTTTCGGGACGGTGGTGAGGGTTTTATTTTCTCTTGGGGCTGTGCGATTTTGAAATATTCTGCCTCGGAAGATGGTGGAGATGGAGCCATTGAATATTTTTACAACAAAGTTAGGTAAATTCTTGTTGGGCAAGAGAGTCAAAAGTGATAGTGAGAACCTGGAAATATGGAATTCAAGGCACAGAGAGACCAGCGACAATCTTTTCAAATGGTTGAACAGACTTGATGGGCTGAATGGTCTACCTCTGCTTACATTTCATGTGATCTTTATATTTCTGCATTCTACATATCCACCATCACAATACATTCATCAAGCTCACTGCTCCAGCTTCTAACGCTCTCAGGAGCCCAATATCTACCTCTACATTATCTACTTTCACCCAGTTATTGGTGACTGTGTCTTCAGCTGCCTGTGCCCTGAGTTCTGGAATTCTTTCCATAAATTCCCCATCTCTCTATTTCTCTTTCTCCTCCTCGAAGATACTCCTTAAAATCTCCCTCTCACCAAGCATTTGGCCTGTGTCCAATACTTTACATGGTTTGGTCTTTTGTCTGATGTTGCTTCTGTGAAATGCCTTGGAATATCTTGCTATGTGAAAAGAACTTTATAATTGGATGTTGTAGCTTTAAAAGATTTAGGAAACAAAGAGATTCTGTTGATTCATTACAGAGCAAAATAGCTGTGTCAGTATACGCTAGTTTAACATGACAACAGCTTGAATTCTCCGCAAGTCAGTTGTTAATTTGGTAGCTGTTAGATTAGATTCCCTACAGTGTGGAAACAGGCCCTTCGGACCAGCAAGTGCACACCGCCCCTTGGAGCATCCCACACACCCCTGAACACTACGGGCAATTTAGCATAACCTGTCCACCTAGCCTGCACATCTTTGGACTGTGGGAGGAAACCGGAGCACCCGGACGAAACCCACGCAGACATGGGGCGAATAGAACAAAGAGAACAAAGAACAAAGAAAATTACAGCACAGGAACAGGCCCTTCGGCCCTCCAAGCCTGCGCCGATCAAGATCCTCTGTCTAACCTGTCATCTATTTTCTAACGGTCTGTGTGTCCATTTGCTCCCTGCCCATCCATGTACCTGTCCAAATATATCTTAAAAGACGCTAACGTGTCTGCGTCTACCACCTCTGCTGGCAACGCGTTCCAGGCACCCACCACCCTCTGTGTAAAGAACTTTCCACGCATATCTCCCTTAAACTTTCCGCCTCTCACTTTGAACTCGTGACCCCTAGTAATTGAGTCCCCCACTGTGGGGGGAAAAAGTTTTTTGCTATTCACCCTGTCTATACCACTCATGACTTTGTAGACCTCAAGCAGGTCCCCCCTCAATCTCCATCTTTCTAATGAAAATAATCCTAATCTACTCAACTTCTCTTCATAGCTAGCACCCTCCATACCAGGCAACATCCTGGTGAACCTCCTCTGCACCCTCTCCAAAGCATCCACATCCTTTTGGTAATGTGGCGACCAGAACTGTACACAGTACTCCAAATGTGACTGAACCAAAGTCCTATGCAACTGCAACATGACCTGCCAACTCTTGTACTCAATACCCCGTCCAATGAAGGAAAGCATGCCATATGCCTTCTTGACCACCCTATTGACCTGCGTTGTCACCTTCGGGGAACAATGGGCCTGAATACCCAGATCTCTCTGTTCATCAATTTTCCCTAGGACTTTTCCATTTACTGTATAGTTTACCCTTGAATTTGATCGTCCAAAATGCATCACCTCGCATTTGCCCGGATTGAACGCCATCTGCCATTTATCTACCCAACTCTCCAGTCTATCTATATTCTGCTGTAATCTCTGACAGTCCCCTTCACTATCTGCTACTCCACCAATCTTAGTGTCATCTGCAAACTTGCTGATCAGACCACCTACACCTTCCTCCAAATCATTTACATATATCACAAACAACAGTGGTCCCAGCACAGATCTCCAATTTGAGAAACTCCCTTCTACTACTACTCTCTGTCTCCTGTTGCCTAGCCAGTTTTTTTATCCATCTAGCTAGCACACCCTGGACCCCATGTGACTTCACTTTCTCCATCAGCCTGCCATGGGGAACCTTATCAAACACCTTACTGAAGTCCAAGAATGTGCAAACTCCGCACAGACAGTCGCCCAAGTCTGGAATCGAACCTGGGTCCCTGGTGCTGTGAGGCTGCAGTGCTAACCACTGAGCCACCATGCTGCCCACCGTCCTGTTACATTTGCCTTGCGCCCCAGACCAACATTTTCAATGTTTTTCAGTTGATGCTTGTTTGCAGCTCCATGTGATGAATATTCATGTTCTATAAATCTCCCTGCAAGGTGGTAGTTAAAGTTGAGGTTATTCAGTTTTTGTTTGGAGAAGGTTAAGGCTCAGTGGTTAGCGCAGCTACCTCATAGCGCCAGGGACCCGGGCAACTGTCTGTGTGGAGTTCTCCCCGTGTCTGCATGGGTTTCTCTGGGAGTTCTGGTTTCTTCCCACAGTCCAATAATGTGAAAATTAGGTGGTTTGGCCATTCTAAATTGCCCATGTGTGCAGGCAGGATGGGTTAGCCATAGGAATTATATGGTGGGTCTTGGTAGGATCTTCAGACGGTTAGTGTAGCCTCAATGGGCCAAGTGGCCTGCTTTCACACTGTAGGGATTCTATGATTTTTCTATGATTCCAATGTTACAAATAAAAGGTTTCTCCTAAAAACACAGCCAGTCTGTGCCAGTGTACTTTCCAGCCCTAAATCCATCACAGCCGGTCTGTGCCAGAGCACTTTCTAGCCACAAGCTGATAATTATTTCCCCACCTTTGGAGTAAGGTACATTGGTGATTCATTTTCCCTCTTTATATCGGGGGACTGAGGCCAATTGATTGTACCCTGTCTACCATCTTGACAGAAGCTGGCTGCCCATCGTGTTCTAACCTTGGATTCACCATTTTGTTAGACATTTGTTGTCTAATCCAATCACTGTGTATGCACATGCAGCTTCAGTTCATTGCTGTTTCTATCGTAAACATTTCACAATTCTTTTGAGTTACTTTCATAATGAATTTCTGGTGTCCACATTGTAACGACTTAAACCTGTCACATTGTAATCTGAGCTGCTGGCACCAGTGACAAGGGGGTGTTGTTATAATGTGATCAGTTTGCGTAGCTCATGATTCATTTCTCAAGCATGAGTATCACATTTTGATCCTCTAAAGTTCCCATCCAATCCAGTCTCTGATTGGAAATGTATTCCCATAGCTCTTAATATGCAGATGCCTTTTCAAAATATAATAAGAAATAGAAATTGTAGGAGAAACTTAGCAGGTCTGGTAGCGTCTGTGGAAAGAAAGTAGAGTTAACATTTCAAGTTCAGTGATGCTTCTTCGGAACCTGTCAGAACTGCCTTTTTAAATGCTGCTTATAATTTTTGCTCCATTTTAACTGGATACCCAAACCCCTTCACTGTTCTCCCTGCTTCCTCTCGCCGGCACCCAGCACTACATGAGCAAGAGATATCAACTAGCAACACTGACTGCCTGTTTCATACTTGAGTACACACATAGCCATTTGCTTGCTCACTGTTTCATTTTTCATTTCTTTCACTCACTCACACTAAAGCAATAGTGACATATTGCAAGACATTGCTCAAGAGTTTAATTCATGGCCAAGTGTGCCTGTCCTTTGCAAATATGTAAGTGCTGAAATTATCTCCAGTGTACTTCCTGGAAGGAGTGGAATCAGAACTGGAGGTCAGTTTGATTACTTTGTTGATCACTTTACTGCTTGTTGGATTCCCTTGTGTTAAAATCTGAAAACAGTAACTCTGTTTGTTTTTCAGTTCAAGTGCCAGGACCAGCTCAGAATCTGGTTG
The DNA here is from genome assembly GCF_030684315.1 of Stegostoma tigrinum. Lineage (NCBI taxonomy): Eukaryota > Metazoa > Chordata > Chondrichthyes > Orectolobiformes > Stegostomatidae > Stegostoma > Stegostoma tigrinum. Next base: position 25,614,534 of record NC_081389.1, on the reverse strand, counting down.
CACAAGCAAACTCACCGACCTCGATCACAGTCACATGGCAAGAGCCTCACTCAGCCAATGGGCCGATTATAAACTACAAACTTTATTTCATGGAGAAAGGGGCAGATGGTGAACAGGTGAGAAAATCATCCAGGCCATTCCCTCTGATGGAAAATTTTGCCAGAAACATGAGCATTAGGAAGCACAGGAAATTTATTCAGCAGTGGTTGGCTTGCATCAAGATTGGGTGTTTAAGGCATCTGGGTTCTTGGAGAAAGGAAAGTGATTCTGTAGAATATGGCAAAGAATGAATTAGAAAAGGGGTGGAACCCGGGACTACTCTTTTCCATAACTAACTTAAAACTTACAGAATTATAGTCACTATTCCCGAAATTCTCCCCAACTGAAACTTTGATCACCTGGCCGAGCTCATTCCTCAATACCAGGCCTTCCCTGTTGGACTATTTACGTAGTACCTCAAGAAACCCTCCTGGACCCGCTGAACAAAGTCCCCCCAGTCCAAGCTTCTGGCGCTGAAGGAGTCCCAGTCAATATAGAGGAAGTTAAAATCACCCACCGCAACAACCCTGTTTTGTTTTACATTTTTCGACAATCTGTCTGTTCACATATCTTTTCCCGTTCTCCTGCTGGCTGTTGGGAGGACTGTAATATAAACACACTGAAGTGATTACACCCTTTCTATTCCTGAGCTGCACCCATTTAGGCCTCACTTTATGAGCCCTCCAGGTCCTCTCTCAGTATTGGTCTGTTCTCCCTAATCAGTAGCTCATTTTCCCCAGCTCTTTTACATCCCATTCTATCTCACCTGAAACATTTAAAATTTGGAACATTAAGCTGCCAGTTTTGCTCCTCTCTCAACCAAATCTCTTTAATAGCTAGTAGTTATATATACTAATCTAAGCTCTAAGTTCATCTGCCCTACCTGTCCTTGCATTAAAACAAATACACTTTTGACCTCCAGTCTGCCCTCTTCAGTAACCTCACCCCCCTCTGTCATTCCTCTTACCTTTCCTGGCCTTAGTCTCTGATTCCTCCTTGGTCATTTCAATTACTCAACTTCTGGTCTGGTTCCCACCCCTCAATGTAAGAAAAAGGTTTGAAACTGAGGAGGAAGTAGAGAGTGAGGAGCTACTGACTAAGGAAATGCCAAATGTAAAACTCCAAGAATATAGCTGAGTTACTGGATTTTTTCTCTTGAGGATGTTGAGGTTAAACCACTGTAACTTGTTTTAGAATAATTAAATCTAAGCATTTCAGCTATTCCACTATATGTTGTCTTCAGGATATAGCCATGCACAGATTCATACCTGTCTCTGGATCTGTTATTGTTTAAGAACTCACAGTCTTTATATCAATTTTTCAACTATGGCATTGTCGTATTCATGAACTGCAGCCAGCTTACTCTGTACCACTGATATGAGGCTTTGCTCCAAAACTGTACTACTCCCTTTGCTGTTGTGAAGTAACTTTACACTGGTTACTTGTACAAAATGACTCAAGTGCTGGTGTTTGTTGTGAAGAATTTTGTTAGGTTACTGATTGGTTCCAATGACAACACACAAAAATGGGACATGGGCGAGTTCAGGTACTGGAGGATTGTGCTCTCTTCGACTCAGCAATCTTTCCTACTTGTGTTGGCGGAACTTTATGTAGCAACTAGTGGCTGGGCCCTCCTGTGGACATAATCCCGTTTCAGAAGGTGACAGGACATGGGCTGGCATTTTCCCAGGATTATTATATCACGCTGGGAGGGTGGGACACCAAACAACTCCAAACTGGGCCCTCCTGATATGGGCAAATTGCTGCAGAGTCAGGTAACGGCCCTTAATTGGCTGGGTCAATGGCTGAAGTGGACTTCTAATCAGCAGCTGACCAACCATCTTCCTACTGCCAGCCCAAATGACACAGCAGCAGCAGTAACACCATGGGCTCTGCCCTCCCCTCATCAAACCTTTTCCCCCAAACTTGCTTCAAGCTGCTCACCTCCCAGTCCATTTCCAAACCTCCCAGAGAATTCCAGTCTGCATTTCTGTTCTATTCTTGCAAACTACGGGATGGGAAATTGTGAGGAAGGTGCAGTATTTGTCAGAAAGCAGATTTCGTTAGAAACTGGGACTGGTTTTCATAGAAAGGTCATTGTCCTGAAACATGAACTCTGCTTCTCTGGATGCTGCTAGACTTGCTGAGTATTTCCAGCATTTTCTGTGATTATACCAGTTTTTTTTAAATCGCTGTTTTTGACCATCAATCCTTGACTGCTTTGAACAATGCAAGTGAGTTTGTTCCTGAGCTAATCATCTATTGTTTGGTCTTCTCCCCTTGACTTATACACTTTGCTAATTAAGGATATGGAGCCTTGTCACTTACAGAATTACAACAGCCTGTGCCTGCTCAGCATCTTTGTAAGGAATGAATCGGATACTGACTATCTGTTAACTACTTGAGCTGCTGGGAAAACATGTTGCAAATAATTAATGAACAAATTGAACTGTTTGTGATTCTTCTCCTGGTTGTTGCTATAGGATGTAGATGTTGGGAGTCTTTCCTATACCATGAATGGGCTGAAGAAGTTCACGGAGTACAGTTTCCGGGTAGTGGCTTACAACAAGCATGGACCAGGAGTCTCCACTGAGGATGTAGTAACAACAACCTATTCTGATGGTGAGTGCTGGTGGCTGATGTGTCACTTGATCGTGTTTTCCCCTTGCTGTTAAATGTGTGACAAGTTGTGTATGTATGTTTTTTACTCTCTCTGACAAACTGGCCTTATTGTGTGTTTCAGTTCCCAGTGCACCCCCTCAGAATGTCACGCTGGAAGTTCGCAACTCCAAGGTGAGTGTCTTTTCACAACAAGAACAAGAAGTGATGCCTGATGTCACTCTTAAACTGTCTGGCTAGTTTTAAAGAGACACCTCCTTGTTCTAGAGACTTTCTCCCAAATCCATACTCATAACTTGCCTCATTCTGATTCCCACCCATGTCACATTCGCCCATATCCGGACCAACACCCACTCACACTCACTCACATCCACACTAGCTCATGTCCACACACCCCCACTCACTCCCTCACATCCACACCTGCCCACACCCACACTCACTGTGTCATGTCTGTGCTGCCCCATCCTCCCCTGTGTGTGCGCCTGCTCTCCCTCCCTCCCCCGCACGCTTTCCCTCCCTCCCCCGCACGTGCGTGCTCTCCCTCCCTCCCCCCGTACATGTGCTTGCTCTGTCATGCTCACCTTTTGCATACTCAGATTCAGTCACAATCTCTTATTCTCATGTGCTCATGGTAACACTCTCTTTCCTCCTGTTTCTCCTCCGTGATACTCCTCCCACAAATAAATTGTTTCTATCTCTCACTCCTTTCAATTCCATGCGCTAGATCGCTCCTTAAACATCTGTACTAGAATGAATACATGTCTAGTGTAACCTGTGTGCATAATTTTGCCTGCTGAGCACCACTATTGTTGTATTTGGTAGCTGAGGTGGTGAGATTATTCTAGTTACTATTTGTCTTCTTGTGTTATCTTTCTCCAGAGCATTGTGGTACACTGGCAGCCACCGCCTCCTGGAACCCACAATGGAGTGATCACCGGTTATAATATTCGGTACAAAAAAGGTGGTCGGCGTGGTGAGACCGACACCACAGGAGGAAGCCAGCTTTCTCAGATAATAGATGGTGAGTCTGTCCTGTGCCTCACCTGTTTCCTGCGATTATTTTTCAGAGGTGTAAGGCAAAACTCCAGTGTAATTCCTTTTACGTGAGTAGGCAGGCGTACATTTCCATCAGTGAGTGGGCCCATCTTGAGACTGCTCTAGAATTGACTCATGTGAACCAGGAAGGATTTTGCAACCTCACCCTATCCCCAACAAACCAAGCACCCAGTCAGCTTTAGGGAAATTATAGGCTGCTGTCTTTATCTCTCAGTCTAGCTGCATTCAAGGTTTAGTTCCTCCTCCTGAAGGCTGTCTATCCAAGAAGTGTGGACAGAGCGAGGTTAGATCAGGCACAAATCTCCTTTATAATGCTCTCATGTCATTTAAAGCAAACACTGCCGATGCTGGAAACAGGAAGTAATCACAGAATATGCTGGTAAAACTCAACAGGTCTGGCAACTTTTGCAGGGAGTGAAGCAGAATTAATGTTTTGCGTGACCTGGAGTTTGGGGTGGGTTTGAGGTATTTGTGGAGTGGTTGAGTGGGCTTATCTGTTGCAGACATTCTGTTGTGAGCTGTTTCTCAGGGTTTGACATCATTTGTGTTTAAATTCAGCTTGGTTCCCTCTGTTTGACTTGGTTCAGCCTGAGGGTCTCTGTTAGTCAGCCTGAGGCAAATATTAAAGTTGTAAGACTGGACAGATCCCATGATTTCCCAACTCTCGGTCTTTGCAGAAAAACAATGTTTAAAGTGTTAAATCTCAATGCTAGGAGCTTAAATTGATTTCTTGAATTGCTGAGATCCTACTGCCCTCTACTGACTGTGTTGAGGATTGTTGGGCAAGCTATTTGTAGGTCACTGTGACACAGCCTTAAGGGAACTTGAATATATTTAGTTTTTTCTCTTGTGTTGTGTCGCAGGATTGGAGCGAAACACTGAGTACAGCTTCCGAGTCTCTGCCACTACAGTGAATGGAACAGGGCCAGCTTCTGACTGGGTGTCTGCCGAAACATTTGAAAGCGACCTGGATGGTAAGGATCAAATTATAATCAAAGAACAGTAGGTACCAAAGCAGAAATAGCTGGAGAAACTCAGCAGGTCTTGCAACATCTATGGCGAGAAAGCAGAGTTAATGTTTCCAATCCAGTGACTCTTCTTTAGAACAGTTGATCCCGTATGTTTTCAGATTAAATCTTTGTTTCTGGTTTACTCTTAAAATAAATGCATCTTAAATATAGTTAATACATAAGTAAGCAGCAACATCCCACATTTATTGCACAATTCAGAAAGCTAAACTTCTGTTATGGATATTGGGAGTAGAAAACTAATGTCTCTGTTTTGGGCAGAGACTGGATCAGAACACTCCTAGAACAGGGATAGCATGGGGTTAGATAAACAGTAAAGCTTCTTCTACACTGTCCCCCATCAAACACACCTGGGACAGGAACAGCGCAGGATTAGAGACTGAATAAAGCTTCCTCTACACTGTCCCCCATCAAACTCTCCCAGGGACAGCGACAGCACAGGGTTAGATACAGAGTAAAGACATGTTTACATTGCCTCACCAAACTCCATTTGTTACAAAAATAGAGGACTCCCCGAAACCCATTTCTGATTCCAAACTTTGTTGAACTGCACCACTCATCTCTCTGTATATTGCTCCAGGACAGCTTCTTCTGATGTTCCTTTACCGTGTTCAAGACCAAGATCAACAGATTTCGAGATATCTGATATCAGAGGGTGTGGGATTTGTGCAGGGAGATGGGTTTCGGGTGAAGGATCTACCCTGGTTGTGGTGGGAGGTAGACTACTCATGCTCTTTACTAAAATTACAATGATCATCATGCACAGAGTCAGTAGGGGAACTGTCTTTCTCATTGGTGGCAGGATTGAGAACCAGAGGGCACAACTTTACATTAATTTACAAAAGAAGCAATGGCATTATGATGAAGTTCTTCACACATCGAATGGTTAGGATCTGGAATGCACTGCCTGCGAATGTGGTGGTGGCAAATTCAATCCAGGATTTAAAAAGCCAGTTGTACAGCTGTTTGAAAAGGAAGAATGTCAGGGTTACAAGTGAAGACCAGGGAGTGGCACAATGTAAATGGTGAACCAGTACAGATATGAAGGGCTGGATGACCTCTTTCTACGCTGTAACCTTTCTGTGGCTCTGTGAGAGAGAGGGAACATTTATATAGACTTTCCCATGACTACCAGATGAAGGAACATGCTTATGTCAATAAAAAATACTGTTTGAAGTGTAATCCCTGACAATATATGAACAGGAGTAGACCATTCTGCCCTGCCAGTCTTTTACATTATTCAATAAGATTGTGGCTGATAACTGTTATGAATTCCATATTTTAATCTACCACAATACCCTCCAGTTCTTGTTGGCAGGGGAATCCATCTACCACTACCTTAAAAATATTCAATGACCTGACCTCCCTCTATCAGCTTCTGAGGCAGCGTTCCAAAGTTGCATAACCCTCTGAGAGAAAAATAATCACCTCATTGCTATCCTATTGGGGTAGCCCCTCATTTTAAAACTGTGCCCCTTGTTCTTGACCGTCTCACAAGAAGAAGTATCCTTTCCTTTATGTTCAACACCTGTAGCCAGTACGGATGACACCCACTACTTGTCTTAGTCACGTGCTGTCCCTGCCTGCTAACATTTTGTAACTCTTGTGCTACAACAGTTAAATTCCCCTGCATCTCAGAATTCTGTACTTGTCATTTGTTTAAGAAATATGCTAATTTTCTTTATTCTTCCTGCCAAAGTGAACTGCTTTACTTGGGACCTCAATTTAGAGTTTTCTCTGAAAGATGGCACTTTTAATAGCGCAGTACACCCTTGGAATATCAGCCTCGATTCTTTCCACTCAAATCTTGGAGTGCGATTTGAACCAAGAAGCCTGTGAATCAGGGAGTGCTACCCACTGACCCACAGCTAACATGAATGTGGCTGGTTAGGACATTGCTATCTAGACCTATGTCCCATTGGTCTCTGGTCAGGATAACAATGTTGTGCACTGTGATTTCATAGAATGTGCAGGTCAACAGATACTGCTCCCAGATACTTGTAATCATTCTTTATTAATCAAAGACATTGCTTCTTGCTCTCCTGAATATTTGAGTACCATTCTGTGTTTGCTGTGAGAGAATATGTTTGTTTCACTTTTTCTCTCCATCTATCTCGGTTTTTGTATTTGACTGTCTATCTATTTCTATCTCCAGCATTTGCTATCTCCATCTGTATTACATATACTTAGATCACTTTAAAAGACATGATGGGCCAAACACAGGCAAATGTGACTAGTATAGATTGGGAAACTTAGTTGGAATGTACGAATTGGACCGAAGATCTGTATGCCTCTGTGACTTGATGGTTAGTTTGCAACTGACTGATTACAGTGCAGTGCTGACTTAATTGTTTTGTAATTTACAGAATCCCGTGTCCCAGACAAACCCAGCTCTCTACATGTTCGACCGCTGATCAATAACATTGTTGTGAGCTGGACGCCACCTGAAAATCAGAACATTGTTGTGCGAGGTTACACCATTGGCTACGGCATTGGCAGTCCTCATGCAGAAACCATTCGTGTTGACTATAAGCAACGTTATTATACCATCGGAAACCTGGGTGAGTGAGGGAATACAATGATCAGAATAATCAGGGCAATTCCTGGGGCATTGTGTGTGGGGCTGTCCTGCTCCAGCCAAGGCATACTCCGGGGACATTTCAGAGTGACCGAAGAACATGTCCAAGTCTTTAATCCATCTCAAACTGTTAGGTAATGCTGTTGTTACATTTAATGTTAAATACAAATCCACATTCTTGATCTAGGCCACTGCATAAAAGACAAAATAAATTAGGAAGCGCAATTTCTTTAACAGTAGGAAATGGTAGGTACAAAGTGGAAAGTGGCCTCTTGTCACCAGACCTTTTTTTTAATTTATTCATTTGTGGCACATGGGTTTCACTGGCTGGTCAGCATTTATTGCCCGTCCCTAGTTAACATTGAGAAGGTGGTGGTGAGCTGCCTTTGTGAACCACTGCTGTCCACCTGTAGTAAATTGACCTACAGTGCCATTCGGGAGGGAATTCCAGGATTTTGACCCAGTGACAGGTAAGGAATGGTGATACATTTCCAAGTCAGGATAATGAGTGGCTTGGAGGGGAACTTGAAGGTGGTGATGTTCCCATCTATCTGCTGCCCTTGACCTTCTAGATGGGAGTAGTTGTGAGTTTGGAAGTTGCTATCCGAGGATCTTCGGTGAATTCCTGCAGTGCATCTTGTAGATAGTACACACTGCTTCTACTGAGCATCGAAGATGGAGAGAGTAGATGCTTATGAATGTAGCGCCCATCAAGCAGGCTGCTTTGTCCTGGATGGTGTCAAGCTTCTTTAGTGTTGTTGGGGCTGCAATCATCAAAGCAAGTGAGGAGTATTCCATCACACTCCTGACTTATGCCTTGTAGGTGGACAGGCTTTGAGGAGTCAGGAGGTGAGTTAGTATTTCTAGCTTCTGACTTGCTCTTGTAGCCACTGTTTGTGTGGTGATTCCAGTTGAGTTTCTGGTCAATTATAACCCTTAGGATGTTGATAGTGGGAGATTCAGTGATGGTGACACCGTTGAATTCCATGGGGCAGTGGTTACATTGTTTCTCATTGGTGATGGTTGTAGCCTGGTACTTGTGTGGCATGAATGTTACTTGCCACTTTTCAGGCCTGGACGTTGTCCAGATCTTGCTGCGTTTGAACACTGACTGTTTCAGTATCTGAGGAATTATGAATGGTGCTGAACATTGTGTAATCATCGGCGAATGTCCCCACTTCTGACCTTATGATTGAGGGAAGGCCATTGATGAAGCAGCTGAAGATAGTTGTTCCTGGGACACTACCCTGAGGAACTCTGGCAGAGACGTCCTGGAGCTGAGATGATTGACCTGCAACAACCAACACCATCTTCCTATGTGCCTGGTATGACTCCAACCACCGGAGTATTTGCCCCCATTGATTCCAGTTTTGCTAGGGCTCCTTGATGCCACACTCGGTCGAATTGCAGCCTTGATGTCAAGGTCTGCCACTCTCGCCTCTCTGCTGGAATTCAGCTTTTTTGTCCATGTTTGAACCAAGGCTGCAATGAGGTCAGGAGCTGAGTGGCCCCAAGCTGGGCATCACTGAGCAGGCGCTGTGTAATAGCTTGATGACACCTTCCATCACTTTACTCATGATTGAGAATAGACTAATGGGTGATAATTGGCCAGGTCTGATTTGACCTGATTTATATGCACAGGATATACCCGGGCAATTTTCCACACTGTCAGTTAGATACCAGTGTTGTACTGTACTGGAAGAGCTTGGCTATGGGAGTAGTACGTTCTGGAGCACAAGTCTTCAGTACTATTGCTGGAATATTGTCAGCACCTGTAGCCTTTGCAGCATCCAGTGTCTCTAACTATTTCTTGATAACACATGGAATGAATTGAAATGGCTGAAGACTGCTAACTGCAATGTTGGGGTCCACTGGAGGAGGCTGAGATAGATCATTCACTGGGCACGTCTGGCTGAAGATTGCTGAAAAAGCTTCAGCCTCATCTTTTGCAGTGCTGTGCTGGGCTCTTCTATCATTGAGGATGAGGATGTTTGTGGAGTCTTCTCCTCCAGTGAGTTGTTTAATTGTCCACCACCATTGATGACTGGATGTGACAGGACTGCATAGCTGTTCTGAGGAGTCTGCACAGTGCTGTGTGGTCACCGTTTGCACTGGAGCAGAAGGTGCTGGCAATGTGAGGGTGTCTGTTCATGTATGTGTGGGCTTAATTGGATTGCTTGGATGTTGGGGAAGGGGTGAGGGTGATCAGAATGTGGGATTTTGGTGTAAGGGTGATGCCAACATTTGAAATCTGTGCTGCTAACTGAGGGATATTAGAATGGAGGAACATGGAAGGATTTAGAGAGTGGGATGTCAGGCTGTACGTGTCAGTGAGCCCAGGAATGGATCTGTAGGCTGAATTTTGAAAACATTGCACTGGAGCAGTTAGTGAAGGATGGTACAGACAGGGTCTTCCTAAACAAGATTCATTGCCGTGCAATATGCAGGTAGTGAATTTTGGACTGATTAGAGTTTATGTAAGAAGGAGTATAGCTCCATGTGATCAAAGACATCGGTGATGATTAAACAGTGATTGCAGCCTCTAGCTCTTGTCTAGCAGTTAAAATACAGATAATTTAGTCAGGATAAGGAGCAACTTTCTTTTGATTTATCGATTCAACACAGCCCATCAATGGTGTCTGCAGGTGATTCTTACCACGTGAATATTCTTTATGTGTGAGGCTGTTGTACAGTGAAATCCGCCACACTGATACTGATGTGTCCTCACCTTCATGTTCATGGAGGAGTCATTGGGTAATGATCAGGAACAGGAGACTTAAAACTTGTTATCTGCACCCCATCCTAATTGATAACTTTGAGAGGTCTCCCACCATGGAGCTTAGTCGACACAGCATAAACTAGGTTTGAATCTGAGGAGGGGTCTATGTAATTTATTACCTCACAGAGCATAGAGAGAGTGGATCATCATAGTTTATTTTTATTCCTACTGTGGAATAAAAATATTCTTTCATGGGCATCACTGGCAAAACCTGTGTTTGTTGCCCCTCCCTTACGATGCTTGAGAAACTGACGGTGAGCTGTCTCTTTGAATCTCTGCAAGCCTTAGGGTGGAGGAACACCTACAATGCTGTTAGGAAGGGAGTTCTAGGTTTTTAATCCAGTAACAAGGAGTGGCAATATAGTTCCAAGTTGGATGTAGATAATTGGGGTAGATGGTAGCATAGTGATAATATCACTGGATCAGTAAACTAGATATCCAAACTAATGCGCTGGGAGCATGTGATTGAATCCCACCTATTGGACTTTGAATTGAATTAATAAAAGCTGGAAGTGAAGGCTGTTCTTAGTCAACCTGATCATGATAACTATTGTGCATTGTTATAAAAACCCATCTGGCTCACGAATGTCCTTTAGGGAAGGAAATCTATCATCTGGCCTGGTCTGGCCTGCATGAGACTCCAGATCCACAGAGATGTGGTTTTCTCTTAACTGGCCTCTAAAATGGCCCAGCCGGCAGTTCAAGGGAAATTAGGGAAAGGCACCAAATGATGGCCTTGCCAGTGATAACCATGAGAGAATATTTTTACCACACAGGTGTACTCATTAATTATTCTGTTCTTTTGTTCTAGAGCCCAACTCGCACTATGTGATCACACTTAAAGCATATAACAGGAATGGAGAAGGAATCCCCCTGTATGAGAGTACAGCCACCAGGCCTCTAACTGGTAAGAGGAAAATGTGGCAAATTTCTGCTTCTTCTGTCTGAGATTCTGCCATTTCCTAGACTGCCTCCATCTTTACAAATAACAAACTAATCCTCATCTTAATATCTGGTTCTAGGTGGGAAAGTGGCTTTGATAGTTTTTCATTGACTGCTGTCAGCTGTTGGCCAAAGCCAGTCCGTCCTACCTGGGGGAGAAGGCCCAGTTCCAGTATTGCTGTTTGAATATGCCCTTCCTGTAGGGAGCCTTTTCTACTGGGACATGAGCTTGGGAATTGCTCTTTCAGTTTTGCCACCCATGAATTTCTTGGTAGTCCATAATGAAGGAGAATCCCAGCTCTCACTGGCTCTCACGAGGATAATCGTGTTTGGTTCAAAGTTCATGGACGGTTTAGGAATGTGCTACTTCAATAAGCAATAGTTTGGATACCATTAGGTGAAGGAAGTATCATGATCTCTGGTTCCGAGTCCAGAGTTAATTACCTTTAGCATAACTTACTTTGAACAAACATGGTCTGATTTATAAAGACTGTGAAGCTGGAGGAACACAGGCCAGGTAGCAACAGAGGAGCAGGAAAGTTGATGTTTTGGGTTGGGACCCTTCTTCAAGGGTAAACTTTCCTGCTCCTCTGTTGTTTCCTGGCCTGATGTGTTCCCCACCAGCTCCGTACTGTGTTATCTCTCACTCCAGCATTATCACTCACTGCAGTTCTTATGATCTCTGATTTATAAAGACTGTTGGGTTTTGACTTCAAAGTTAATCTTTGTGTCCATTAGTGACTCAGTTATTATCTCCTCCTAGTTGGAAAACTGACTGCAGTCAGGGAGAGAGGATGTGCAAAGGATATGGAGTGGGAGAATGAGAAAAATTGGTGAAACAGGAAACTAGGAGCAAGAGTAGGCCATTTGGCCCTTTTGAGTTTCATCCACTATTCATTGTAATCATGGCTGATCATCTATCTTAATGGCCCATTCCTGCTTTTCCCTTTGTCATTTAATCATAAAGTCATAGAGTTTGACAGCACAGAGACAGGCCGTTCAACCCAAACTGGTCCATGCCGACCATAATGCTCCTCCAGGCTAACTCCATTTCCCTCCATTTCACAAACGGACTACTCTATGGGTGAAGAAATTTCTTCTCATCTGAGTCCTTAATGTTTACCGTATCCTTAGACCATGAACCCTTGTCCTGGACTTTCTCAGGAGCATCATTCCTACATTTATTCTGTCTAGTCCTGAAGGAAAAGCAGAGGGTCACTGAAGAAGGGGACCCTTGGAGCTCAGGCTATCCATTCTAAGAAGGAGCAAAGCTCCCTCTTCCTTTCAGCATTACATGTTAGGGAATGTCGACAGGAACCTGCTACTGCCTCATGTTCAGTGTGCAACTGCAGCTGCAAGTCCAATGTCCTGTTTATATCCCTGTCTTTGACTTGTCACTTAATTATTAAGTAGGGCTTTCTTGCTAGTTTCACGAATTAATTCATTTTAAATAGTTAACACATGGACTGCTTGCTCTAATCTTGGTTTCTTTGTTTCTTTCTTCTCCATTTCATGCCTTCCTGCTGTTTGGATCTTGTGGAATCAATGTCTGTGCCTGCTTTCCCTTTTCCTTGCATGATTCATAATTTACCATTTTTTACAAACATCACTCTTATTTAATTTATCCCTTAGATCCTTTTGACCCTTCCGAAGTTTATATATTTGATCTTTTCAATAATCCATACACTCCAGTACCAGACCCTAGTCCCATGCTGCCTCCGGTCGGAGTTCAGGCTACCGTCCTTACCCATGATACCATCCGGGTCACCTGGGCCGATAGCTCGCTACCCAAGAACCAAAAGATCACCGATGCCCGATTCTACACAGTACGTTGGAAAACCAACTACCCTGCCAACACCAAGTACAAGGTGAGTCCTGTGTCTACCAGCCTGGGTTTGTATTCACTCTGATCCTTTGCAAGCCTGCATGGAACTCGGTGATAATTACAGTATCACAGACATGTTCCTGAATGTTAACACTATACACTAACTGAGTGGGCAGGGAAATGTAGCTAATTCCCTGGGACATGAGGATGTTAATTCCCTCCATTATCTGGGGAGGGGGATAATTCCCTGGATTGTAGGGAGAGCTTTAATTCCCTGTTTTATTTGGGTTTGGGTTAATTCCCCTTGTTATTTAGGGTTAATTCCATAAGACCATAAGACATAGGAGTGGAAGTAAGGCCATTCAGCCCATCAAGTCCACTCAACCATTTAGATCATGGCTGATGGGCATTTCAACACCACTTCCCTGCACTCTCCCTGTAGCCCTTGATTCCTTCTGAGATCAAGAATTTGTCGATCTCTGCCTTGAAGGCATCCAACGTCCTGGCATCCACTGCGCTCCGTGGCAATGAATTCCACAAGCCCACCACTCTCTGACTGAAGAAATGTCGTCTCATTTCAGTTTTAAATTTACCCCCTCTAATTTTAAGGCTGTGCCCACAGGTCCTTGTCTCCCCACCTCACGGAAACAACTTCCTAGCATCCACCCCTTCTAAACCATAGTTTCACCTTGTTATTTAGGGTTAATTCCCTGTATTATTTGGGGATTAATTCACTATTATTTGGGGTTAATTCCTTGTGTTATTTAGGGGAGGGGTTCATTCCTCATTAATCTGGGGTTAATTCCCCATATCAGTGAAAGATGGATGCCTCTAACTCTATGCATTTCTATCTGATACTAATATCATATACATTTGATTCTTTTTCAGACTGCAGACACCACCACCTTGAGTTATATAGTCTCTGGATTGAAACCAAACACACTGTATGAGTTTTCTGTAAAGGTAACAAAGGGTCGGAGGTCAAGTACCTGGAGCATGACAGCACATGGAACTACCTTTGAAACAGGTATGGCCCTGGATCAAAGGTTAGCGATAGAATGAATGAATGAATGAAATTCCTGATTCTTTGTTCCTTCCTGAGCCGGCTGTGGAGCTGTGTGTAAATGCGCTGTCATGGCTCAGGGTGTAAAGTATCGTGCTGTGCTGTTAGGTCCAAGCTAAGGGTCTGGGCTGAGTCACAAGAACTCAGTCACAGCATTAATTGGCCAGGGTTCCTACCCCTGACTGGAACCCAGTCACCCCTGCTGGAGGACTTGCAGACACGTCACCAGACAGATACACCATTGTTTTATCACAGTTTGTTATATAACTCATCAGTTTAAAGAAGTAGTGTAACAATTACATCATTTAAGATGTATCTGACCACATATTGTTTAACATAGACCCTCTTAGCCAATACAACAGAACCAGTAAGTATCCCTTAGGGTAGGTGATAGTCTAGTGTATGCCGACTGTTAATTCAGAGACCTGATAATGTTCTGGGGACCCAGGTTTAAGTCCTGCCATAGCAGATAGTGGAATTTGAATTCAATTAACATCTGGAATTAGGAGTCAAATGATGACCATGACACTATTGCCAAGTGTTGGAAAAACCCATCTAGTTCACAAATGTCCTTTAGGGAAGAAAACTGTGATCCTTACCTAATCTGACCTGTGACTCCAGACCCACAACAATGTGGTTGACTCTTAAGTACCCTCTGGACAATTATGGATGAGTAATAAATACTGGCTTGAGCAGTGATGCCCATATCCTGTGAATGAATTTTTTTAAATCCATGTTTAATTGTTAAAATTTAACTTGGGTTCTTGGGTTGAAATGGCATTTTTAGCATCTATTGTCTGACCTTCGATACAAGTGAATGATTATCAAGCCATTTCAAAAGGGCAGTTAAAAGACGGTCACATTGGTATGGGACTGGAGTCCTGTTAGATTAAGGCACATTTCCATTAGTGACCCAGCTGCCAATCTGATGCTTATTTTCAAATTTCCTAAAGGTGATTCCAAACACACTCAGTACCAGTCTGGGATTAGAACTACTGTTTTTATAATTATTAGTTCAGCAACATAACCACTACACCAACTTACCCCACGGATACTTAAGTTTAATTTCTGTCTCTCTCTTTCAGTACCAACATCTCCTCCCAAAGATCTAACAGTGGTGAGCAAGGAAGGAAAACCAAGGACCATTATTGTCAACTGGCAACCTCCATCAGAGGCCAATGGGAAAATAACAGGTACGCAGACCGGGTCACTGCATCACAAGAACCTGCACGAGAGTGGGGCAGTAAGGGCACCGCAGGTAATACGTATGGAAGGCAGCTGGTGGGTGAATGCTCAGTCTCCTCTTACTGAAGCGCCTCTGTTGGGAAAATTACTGACACGTGGAGACTACTTTGAAAAGGAAGTGGTAGCAGATTGGGATGGAGTTTCACTCATCGGCTCTGAGCATTTTGATTGTGCCTAGTCGGTATCCCAGTTGAGGACCTCAGCCTGTCTCTACAGGATAACCTCATTGTGTTTGACTGTGGCATCACTTGAATGATGACATCTCAGATTTGAATTTGTGCTGCACATACAGTCATGGTTTCCAGTTTGAAATGCCAACTTACCTTTCAAATCGACATGAAAAATGACATACTTCATGGGTGAAAAGGGGAAGAAATGGAATGCTGGGCTGAAGAAGGAGGTGACCAGAAGCTGGGTTTGACAGATTGATGTAAAAGAAAAGAAGGAAATGAAAAGGTTTAGAGTGGGAATTCCAGATTGGGGGAGCTAAATAGCTGAGAGTACCGCTACCGGTGATAGGATTGAAGGCGGCAGTAATGAATGGGAGGCTGGAGACAATGATCAGAGGCTTTCAGCGTGTTTATAGGACTTGGAGGAGTTGCTAAGCATGAAAGGATTTAAATAGAAGGTGAGAATTTTAAGCTTGGAATTGCTGGACTGTGAGTCACTGTAGGTAAACAAGCGAGCAGGTGCAGAATGGATCTTGGTGCAAGCTAGCATAAGGGAGGCAAGGTTTTATTTAGATAAACCAATTCTTCAGTGCTTAATTCTTTCAAGGGATATCGGCATTTATTGCCCATCCCTAGTTGTCCTTGAGAATCTGCGGTGAACTGCTGCAGTCTGTTTAGTGTAGATATCCCCACAAGGCCCTTGGAGAGAGAATTACAGGATTTTGACCCAGTGATATGTTTCCAAATCAGGCTGGTGAGTGCCTTGGAAGGAAGTTGGCAGTGATGGTATTCCCATCTATCTGCTACTCTTGTCCTCCTGGATGGAAGTGGTCGTGGGTTTGGATAGCCTGAGGAGCCTTGGTGAATTTCTGCAGTGCATCTTATAGATAGTACCAGCAGTCTGTCTAGTGTACTGAGTGTTGGCAGAGGAGGGAGTGGATGCTTGTGGATGTAGTGCCAAATTTCCTGAGTATTAGAGCTGCACTTATGTGGGGAGTGGCAAGTGGGGAGTATTCCATCACAGCTGTGACTTGCACCTTGTAAATGGTGTACAGGCTTTGGGGATTCGCTGCAGGATTCCTATTCTCTGACCAGCTGTTGTAACCACAATATTTATACAGTGATTCCAGTGGAATTTTGGGTAATTGTAGCCCCCAGAATGTTGATATGAAGTCTGAAAGATGGACAAGAAAGCTTTGGAACAGTCCAACCTGGAAATAGAATGGAAGATGGTTTCAGCAGCAATTTATCTCAGGTAGAGCTCTAAGTAGATGTAGGTGGTTACTATGTGTAGGATGTGGATTTGGAAGTTCAATGAAGAATCATATGGGCTGACAAACAGTTTGATTCAGCCACAGCAGCAGCTAAAGAATGGGTTGAATGATGAGGGAAAGGAGTTTGTGGCAGCAACTAAGGATGATGTCCCCACACCGAGGTCATTGGTGTTGGGTGGCAGTGTATCGTTCCTTAGGACGGCATGGTGCCTCAGTGGTTAGCACTGCTGCCTCACAGTACCAGGGGCCCGGGTTCAATCCCAGCCTCAGGCAACTGTCTGTGTGGCATATGCACGTTCTCCCTGTGTCTGTGTGGATTTCCTCCGGGCGCTGCGGTTTCCTCCCACAGTCCAAAAATGTGCAGGTTAGGTGGATTGGCCATGCTAAATTGCCCATAGTGACCAGGAATGTTTAGGTTTGGTGGGTTAGACATGGAAAAATGAAGGGATAGAGGAATGGGTGGGTGTGATGCTTTTCGGAGGGTTGGTGTGGACTTGTTAGGCCGAATGACCTGTTTCCACACTGCAGGGATTCTGTGATAATGATTCACATTTCATAATGGACACTGGAGCTCGTCAATAACTGAATGTCAATCTCAAACAATTATTGACTGTTTGGCATTGCATTTGCATTGCAAAAGAAACAGGGCAGACTGTACAGCAAGGGAACAAGATTAAATATATTAGATAGATGGTGAGTGAAATATTTGAAATAAGTGAAGTGGTATTTGATATTCAACTCATTTATCAATGTAGTCAGTATCTCCTGGTGTATGCAAAAGTTTATTCAGAGAGAATGGAATTTGTGAATTAAAAATATATTTTTGTGTAATTATCTTTCCCTCCCGGATCCAGGCTACATCATATATTATAGCACAGATATCAGTGCAGAGATCCATGACTGGGTGATTGAGCCAGTGGTGGGAGACAGACTGACCCACCAGATCCAAGATCTTACTCTCGATACAAGCTATTTCTTTAGAATCCAGGCCCGGAATTCCAAAGGCATGGGGCCTTTGTCTGAGTTCGTCCAGTTCCGTACACCAAAAGGTAAGGGATGATTCTTTGCTTTTCCATCATTACTGAGGTTCGACAGGGATCCCTCAGTAAGAAGTTGCACTCTCCTCGTGATATCAAATGATTCAGTAGCTTCAAGGAGAAATGAGAAACAAATTCAGTAAAATTCTGTTAGGTTGGATTTATTGTAACTCTGATTTCTGCAGTTAACCCCAAATCCCAAAATTTTCACTGTCTAAATAACTTGCCCCATCCGTAGGGGGAGGCTCATTTATTTATCATTCTAACTCCTGTACGGAGACTGTTCATTGTTCGAATATGATACCAATCTGTTTATTGACTTAACAGCCCGCCATCCTCTCCGCTATTAAAGCTGAAACAGAAGTATGGGAAGTGCAGTATGTTTGTGGCCATACATCTAGAGAGACCAGCAGCCGGTGTGGCCAGAGCCCAATGTAGCCCTATCTCCAGTGTGGCCAGTGGGCAGTGTTCTCAGACTTGATGCTGCATGTTTAATGGTGGAGGAGATGCCTGGCAGAGTGTGACAGTCAGAATCAGTGCTATCATATATTCTAAACATCCGTGGATGATCATGGACCAATCTACCCTTTTCCCAATTCCACCACCTAACAGCTCCAATGCTGACTCGTTGCACAAAGTAACAGTATGATCTTAGATTTGTGTTTTGCTTTGGTTTCCAGCGTTTTTAAAAAAAATAGCTGGCTAAGTATAAGATTGATGGTTGTGAATTTTTAAAATAAAATGATGGAGAAGTAAAACGTGTGGAGCACGAAATTAAGGGTAATTAATTTATAAATTAAAACACACAATAGCAGTGGCAGAATGGGTGATGTGTTGTTGCTGCAGCATGTGGACGCCAAAGTGATTCAGTGTGAACAGATCTGCAGCAAATGTAAGCAGCTTGAAAAACTTTGGATCCAAGTTGAGGAATTGGAGTCTAAGCTGCAGACATTGGACCATATCAGGGAAGGGGAGAGCTATCAGGGCACTTGGCTCCAGAGGGCAGTCTCATCATCCTGGCTAAGTAGTTCACATTTAGTCTGTGATCCAGGATAGGAAGGTGTGACTGCAGTTGAGATAGGTATGGGACTCTGGAGAGCCTCATCCCTGCAATTGTCCAACTGTCACAGGTTTTTACAGGCTGTGGGAAGACCATGGGGACTGCAGGAAGGATGAAGGAACTAACCACAACACCATGGTACAGGGATGCAGTACCATTGGGTGATAGGTACTGTTCTTTGCAACCATAAGCAGGAGTCCCAAAGGCACAAAATAGATGGGAAAGCAAGTGGTAGAATGACAGAGTCTGCAAAGGGTATAGACAGATTATGTGATTAGGCAAAAATTTGGCAGATGGAGTATGATATGGGAAAATGAGCTTTTATGCATTTTGGCAAGGAGAATAGAATGGCTGAACATTATTTAAATGGAGAAAGACTGCAGAAAGCTTCAGGACAGAGGGATTCAGGGGCCCTTATGTATAAGTCACAAAATGCTAGCATCCAAGTTCATCAGGTAACAGGGAAGGCAAACAGAATGTTGACCTTCACTTCAAGGAGAATGGAGTATAAGAATAGGGAAGTATTGCTAAAAATCAACAAGGTGCTATTTAGAACGTAACTGGAATATTGTGAACAGTTTTGATCCCTTTGTCTAGGGAAAGATATACCAGCATTGGAGGCAGTTCAGAGGAGGTTCACTAGGATGATCCTGGGTTTGGAGGGATTTTCTTATGAGGAGAGATTGCGTAGGTTGGACCTGTACTCCCTAGAGTTCATAAGAATCAGAGGAGACCTTACTGAAACATACAAGATTCTTCGAAGACTTGACAAAGTAAATGAGGGAAGTCTTGTAGGAGTTTCTAGGACCAGAAGATATTATCTCAGAATAAAGGGTCACCCATTTAAAATTGAGACGAGGAGGAATTTCTTCTCTGAGGGTTGAAGAATCAGTGGAATTCCACAGAGGGCTGTAAATATGTTCGAGGCTGAGAGAGATTGATTTTTAATCAGTCAAGAGTCATGGGGATAAGGCAGGAAAGTGCGGTTGAGGATTACAGATCAGCTATGATCTCTTTGAATGGGGGAGCAGACCAGATGGGCTGAATGGCTTGCTTCTGCTCCCGTATCTTATGGTCTTATTTGATCTTTTTATAAGGTGTTATAAAGAGATTTCAGAGTAAAGGGGAAGTACGCATTATGCAGACTGGGGAGTTTAGTCAAATGCACAAACACTAATAAATGAAGTGCTCGAGTCAGTGGTAGAGGTGTTTAGTTATCAGGACTGTGTGTGTGATAATAGTGTGGGATTAGAGACCTATAGTGTGTTTATAGAAAAAAGCAG
Source organism: Stegostoma tigrinum (assembly GCF_030684315.1). Classification (NCBI taxonomy): domain Eukaryota; kingdom Metazoa; phylum Chordata; class Chondrichthyes; order Orectolobiformes; family Stegostomatidae; genus Stegostoma; species Stegostoma tigrinum. The sequence continues at coordinate 25,594,536 of NC_081389.1, read as the reverse complement.
TTAAATTTGGATTTCTAAAATAGATTTGTATAATCTGTGTGGAAGTACTCTGGCAGCTTTGGTTATGTGCAGCTTGGAGATTGTGCTGAGGATGGATGGCTGGACTAATGAATGTTTAATTGCAATGTTTAATTTCCGGCTTGATCCAATTTCTGTCTCAGTTTTGCTGTGACTAAAGTTCAGCAGCTTGAGATGGGTGAGAGGGGCAGGAGTCGCCATGACTCCATTTCTACCCGGAGTGGTTGCGCGAGAGGCTCAGTCACCTGTCTGCATGCCTTGTCATTTGGAAATGGAATTGAAGCTGCTGGCCACTGCCTGTAGCTTTGCATGTGGTTAATCTGCTCTCTGCCTCAGCCAATGACCATCCATGTTTTTTGCTGCTTTGATGTGTTTGTGTCTAGTTGAAATTTTGATTAACCTCGTCTTTCTCTTGTTGGATTGAATCGCTTTTGATGTTCTCTCTTGTATCCCTGACCTGTTAGCTGAGTCATCAGACAAAATGGCTAATGACCAAGGTAACTGCACACAGCCTTGTTCATTCTAGTTCATCCCTGTGCTTGTTGGTAGTTTATCACATACTTATCATTTTCCCTTTCCTGCCGTTTAACCCTTTGATATTTTTTGGCCCTCAGTTATGTATCAGTTTGGTGAGTCAGATCAGTGTTGCAGGTTTAATTTCCCACAGCATCATGCCTCTCTCTCTGCAGCTATCCACGAGATCCTGAGTACAATTGAACCAATGCAGCTTCCTCATCAAAATCAAACCACTTCCCAGAGGATGACTAATTCAACGCATTCCTAGAAAAGACAAAATGGAAATTGCATAAGAGTCATATACTTGTATTTTTATGTATAGGAAAACTGAGAATTTAATTTTTCACTTTGCATGTGGAGTGTCTTCATCCTTACCTAAGCTGTTTCGGCAGCTGACAGTATAATGAGGGCTGTATATTATCTAGATTGACTAAAGTAGACATACATTTATTCAAAGTGTGTTGCCTATGTTCTGTGACAGCATATTCTTTGTGCAGACTCTAACTCCTCAAAAGTGTAGCGTTTTGGCTGGGATACAAGTTCATGCGCATCAGATCCATTCCATTATCTCACCTAATTGGACATTGAGGGTCAACTAAAGTGAGCCAAATGTAACCCAGTGAGAGGGGTGTGACCTGACCAGCATGGACTTCTTCATTGTCAGGTTTTGCAGAAGGTGTGACCTTGTTGAGGAGCCCCAAGCGCTTGACTTTTCTGTGTCAGCAGCACCTCTGTGACCTGTGCTGTGGGCGTCCTGAATGGTTCTCCTGCTGCAGGGGAGAACCTGTAGGCGATGGTGCCCCCATGTGCACCCATCCAGGCAAGTGGTGATTATTCCATCACACTCCTGAAGTGTGCTTGTAGGTTGAGGAGGAGCTTTTAAAGTTATTCACTGCAGAATTTCCAGCGTCTGACCTTGTAGAACATTTGTGTGGCTAGTCTAGTTCTGTCTCTGGTCAATGGCAACTTCCAGGCTGATCCCAGTGGGGCATTTAGAGTCAGTAATGCCATTGAATGGTAAGGGCCAATGGTTAGATTCTATCTCTTTCTGGAGATGGCCATTGCTTGGCACTTGTCATTTCTCAGCCCAAGGCCGAATGTTGTGAGCGTGCATTGTTTTTTTCATCCAAGGAACTGCAAATTGAATTAACCAATGTTGCCCAATGGAATTTAGGTCCCCTTAAGTCACTGGCATTAGAGCCAATCCAGAGGAGATTCATTTGGCTGCTACCAGGTATTGAGGGGCTGTGTTATGAGGAGATGTTGAGTAGGTTGGGCTTGTACTTATTGGAGTTTAGAAGATTGAGAGGTACCTTTATTGAAATGTAAAGGATTCTTGCGGACCTTGACAGAGTAGATTCAGAGAAGTTGTTTCCCCTTGTTAGAGAGACCAGGATGGCATCATCTCAGAATAAGGATTCATCCATTTAAGACAGAAATAGAGGAGGAATTTCCTATCTTAGAGTCTTTGGAATTTGTTTGTGTGGAGGCTATGTCATTAACTATATTCAAGGCTGAGATGGAGAGGTTTGTAATCAGTAAGAGATTCAAGAGTGATGAGGAAAATGCAAGAAAGTGGAGGCGAAGCTGATCAGATCAGTCATGAGCTCATAGTCTGGTGGAATAGACCTGATGGGCTGAATAGTCTACTACTGCTCCAGCATCTTATTCTCTTAACACTGTACAATATTCTGACCTTAGGAGGAAACATTGTTGATGAAGTAGCTGAAGATAATTGGACCTCAGATACAATTCAGAAGAATTCTTAAAGCAATGATGAACTTACAACAACCACAGCCATCTTCCTTTGAATTGGATATGACTCCAGATTCTCTAACGTTTGTGCCTTATTCCCATTTACTCCAATATTGCTTAGCTCCTTCCTGCCACCCCCAATCACCTTAGTCACTCTCCCTTTACCTCAGCAATTCAATACTTGTGCAAATTCTGGAATCAAAACTGCAGTGATGTCTGAAATCACACGATCTCGGTGAATTCAAATGAGTATCAGTGAGCATTTTATTGTTGAATAGGTACCTGTTGATAATCTGTAGGTGTTTCCAGCCCTTTGTCCTGCTTTGGGACCAAGGCACCAGCTGTTACAGGTTGGACTGCTGCTATTGCAGGTCAGTGTGTGTCAGTTTCACAGCTCCATTCTGTGTGTTAGCTGTGATCACTATCAAACAGCCGAAGGACTGCAGTTCTTCATGTTAAATGATCAGTTGTAATCTGTAGCCAGCAAGCCCCAGCTAGATCTGTGAAAGAATTGTCTGATTGGATCGTGGGAATCTAGGGAATTTGTAGAAGATCTCTTTTGATGAGTTGCTGTATGATTAGAGTGTTGCTTACCTGAGATTTTCTTCAGCTTGAAGCAAGACGGACCTTTCCTTTGTATTTCCTAGTGAAAGGGAAGGCAACAATTTGTCCCACTCCCACTTTTTCATTTTGCCGTTCTCGACATTTGACTTTTGTGAGTTTCTGCTCTTCCTCAGCGGCTTCTGTTTTGAACAGTCTCCCAAGCCATGTCCAGCACTTAGGGGAAATATTTAATCTTCACTAAGATTACAGGGGGACTTAAATGGGGTTGTGGGGAGTGGTTTGGGGGGAGTTGTTTGGGAGAGAAAAATAAATTCTCAATTCCCCCCACACTCCACTTGTCCTGATCTTTCATTAGGCCTCAGTTTGCAAGATGCCACCCACCCAAACTGTGTGAACCGGGGGCTGTGAGTGTGAGCCCGAGGCTATGAACATGCAAGCCAGGGGTTACGTGTGTCAGCTGGGGGCCGTGAGTATGAGCCCGGGGCCGTGAGTGTGAGCACTGTACCGTGTGAGCCCGGGGGCTGCAAGTGTGAGCAAGGTGCTGAAAGCATGAGCCCGTGTCTGCAAGCATGAGCAGGGTGCAGTGAATGTGAGTGTGAGCAGCATTCTGGGTGTGTGCCCAAGGCTGTGAGTGTGAATGGGGGGGTGCTATGAGTGTGAGCCTGAGGCTGAGAGTGAGAACTGGGGGCTGTTGAGTGTGAGCCCAAAGCTGTGAGTGAGCGTGGCGTTCTGGGTCTGAGTCAGGTGCTGTTGGTGTTGGCAGGTCATTTGACCCTGGAAGGCATCATCAACCCACCAACAAACAACTGCACCTCCCAGTCGCAAACCATTTCCACTCCCCCTCCCATTCTCTTGATGACATGTCCATCATGGGCCTCCTGCACTGCCACAATGATGCCACCCGAAGGTTGCAGGAACAGCAACTCATATTCTGCCTGGGAACCCTGCAGCCATATGGTATCAATGTGGACTTCACCAGTTTCAAAATCTCCCCTTCCCCCACTGCATCCCTAAACCAGCCCAGTTCATCCCCTCCCCCCACTGCACCACACAACCAGCCCAGCTCTTCCCCCCCACCCACTGCATCCCAAAACCAGTCCAACCTGTCTCTGCCTCCCTAACCGGTTCTTCCTCTCACCCATCCCTTCCTCCCACCCCAAGCCGCACCCCCAGCTACCTACTAACCTCATCCCACCTCCTTGACCTGTCCGTCTTCCCTGGACTGACCTATCCCCTCCCTACCTCCCCACCCACACCTTCTCCACCTATCTTCTTTACTCTCCATCTTCGGTCCGCCTCCCCCTCTCTCCCTATTTATTCCAGTTCCCTCCCCCCATCCCCCTCTCTGATGAAGGGTCTAGGCCCGAAACGTCAGCTTTTGTGCTCCTGAGATGCTGCTTGGCCTGCTGTGTTCATCCAGCCTCACATTTTATTATCAACCCACTTTGTCCTCGGTCCCAACAGGCAAACACGTTTCAGCTGCAGTCACAGTGAACAGGACAGTGTTTCTTTACACCATATCTCACACAGTTTGAATGCAACATAGGTCAGTTTATAAACTCACCTGCACCCAGCCTCCAGCTCCCACAGCTGAGATTAGTGATTTTAATCCTGACCAGGTACAGGTGAGACCATGTATTGTCTGGATCTCTGGATCATGTGGACGGGTTTTTCACACCAAGCTATTGGTATTTGAATGGCTGAACGGTACCATCACCGGTATCCTGAGCCATTGTGTGAAAAGTAATTAAAACAATCAAGAAAGCAATCTAACTCTTTAAATATTTTGTGCTGTAATACAACATGGTGTTTATTCAAGGGCTGTTGCTTTAATATAGAACATAACAGCGCAGTACAGGCTCTTCAGTCTTCGATGTTGTGCCGACCTGTGAAACCAATCTGAAGCCCAGCTAACCCACACTATTCCATTATCATCCATATGTTTACCCAATGACCATTAAACTGCCCTTAAAGTTGGTGAGTCTACTACTGTTGTAGGCAGGGCATTCCACGCCCTTACTACTGAGTAAAGAACCTACTTCTGACACCTATCCTATATCTATCACCCCTCAATTTAAAGCGATGTCCCCTCATGCTAGCTATCACCAGCCAAGGAAATGGTTCTCACTGTCCACCCTGTCTAATCCTCCGATCATCTTGTATGTCTCTATTAAGTCGCCTCTTAACCTTCTTCTCTCTAACGAAAACAGCCTCGAGTCCCTCAGCCTTTCCTCATAAGACCTTCCCTCCATACCAGGCAACATCCTGGTAAATCTCCTCTGCACCCTTTCCAATGCTTCCACACACTTCCTATAATGCAGTGACCAGAACTGTATGAGTACTCCAAGTGCAGCCACACCAGAGTTTTGTACAGCTGCAACATGACTTCATGGCTCCGAAACCCAGTCCCTCTACCAATAAAACCTAACACACTGTATGCCTTCTTAACAACCCTATCAACCTGGGTGGCAACTTTCAGGGATGTTTGTACATGGACACCGAGATCTCTCTGCTCGTTCACACTACCAAGAATCTTACCATTAGTCCAGTACTCTATATTTCTGTTACACCTTCCACAGTGAATCACCTCACACTTTCCGCAATAAACTCCATTTGCCACCTCTCAGCCCAGCTCTGTAGCTTATAAATGTCCCTCTGTAACCTGCAACATCCTTCCGCACTGCCCACAACTCCACCGACTTTAGTGTCGTCTGCAAATTTACTAACCCATCTTTCTACGCCCTCATCCAGGTCATTTATAAAAATGACAAACAGCAGTGGCCCCAAAACAGATCCTTATGGTACAACACTAGTAACTGAACTCTAGGATGAACATTTCCCATCAGCCACCAACCTCTGTCTTCTTACAGCAAGCCAATTTCTGATCCAAACTGCTAAATCACCCTCCGTCCCTTGCCTCCATATTTTCTGCAATAGCCGACCGTGGGGAACCTTATGAAACGCTTTACTGAAATCCATATACACCACATCAACCGCTTTACCCTCGTTTACCTGTTTGTTCACCTTCTCAAAGAACTCAATAAGGTTTGTGAGGCACGACCTTCCCTTCACAAAACCGTGTTGATTATTCCTAATCAATTTATTCTTTTCTAGATGATTATAAATCCTATCTCGTATAATCCTTTCCAACACTTTAAACACAACTGAAGTAAGGCTCACTGGACTATAATTGCCAGGGTTGTTTCTACTCCCCTTCTTGAACAGAGGACAACATTTGCTATCCTCCAGCCTTCTGACACTATTCCTGTAGACAAAGACGACATAAAGATCAAAGCCAAAGATTCTGCAATCTCCTCCCTAGCTTCCCAGAGAATTCTGGGATAAATCCCATCTGGCCCAGGAGACTTATCTATTTTCAACTTTCCAGAATTGCTAACACCTCCTCCTTATGAACCTCAATCCCGTCTGGTCTAATAGCCTGTATCTCAGTATTCTCCTCAACAACATTGTCTTTCTCCTTTGTGAATACTGACGAAAAATATTCATTTAGCGCCTCTCCTATCTCTTCGGACTCCACACACACAACCTCCCAGTACTGTCCTAGACTGGCCCTAATCTTACTCTAGTCATTCTTTTATTCCTGACACACCTGTAGAAAGCTTTAGGGTTTTCCTTGATAATGGGAACTGCAGATGCTGGAGAATCCAAGATAATAAAATGTGAGGCTGGATGAACTCAGCAGGCCCAGCAGCATCTCAGGAGCACAAAAGCTGACTTTTCGGGCCTAGACCCTTCATCAGGGAGGGGGAATAGGGTGAGGGTTCTGGAATAAATAGGGAGAGAGGGGGAGGCGGACCGAAGATGGAGAGAAAAGAAGATAGGTGGAGAGGAGAGTATAGGTGGGGAGGTAGGGAGGGGATAGGTCAGTCCAGGGAAGACAGACAGGTCAAGGAGGTGGAATGAGTTAGTAGGTAGGAGATGGAGGTGTGGCTTGGGGTGGGAGGAAGGGATGGGTGAGAGGAAGAACAGGTTAGGGAAGCAGAGACAGGTTGGACTGGCTTTGGGATGCAGTGGGTGGAGGGGAAGAGCTGGGCTGGTTGTGTGGTGCAGTGGGCGGAGGGGACGAACTGGGCTGGTTTTGGGATGCATTGGGGGAAGGGGAGGTTTTGAAGCTAGACGAGTCCTCATAAAACGTCCTTTCTGCTACCGTAATACTGTCCTTGACTAACAATGCCACACCTCCCCCTCTTCTACCACATTCTCTGATCTTACTGGAACATCTAAACCCCAGGACCTGCGACATTCCTGTCCCTGCTCTATCCGTGTCTCCGAAATGGCCACAACATCGAAGTCCAGGTACTAACCCATGCTGTATGTTCACCCACCTTATTCCAGAAGCTCCTGGTGTTTAAGTAGACATACTTCAAACCACCTTCCTGCCTGCTGGTACACTCCTGCGACCTTGAAACCATATTAATGACCTCACTACTCTCAACCTCCTGTATGCTGGAGCTACAATTCGGGTTCCCTTCCCCCTGCTCAATTAGTTTAAACCCTCCTGAAGAGCATTAGCAAATTCCTCCACCCCCCCCAAGGATACTGGTCCCCTCTGGTTCAGGTGTAGACCATCCCATTTGTAGAGGTCCCACTTATCCCAGAATGAGCCCCAATTATACAGGCATCAGAATCCCTCCCTCTTGCACCATCTCTGTAGCCAAGTGTTCAATGGCTCTCTCTCCCTATTCCTCGCCTCACTAGCACGTGGCACGGGTAACAAACCAGAGATAATAATTGTTTGTTCTAGATCTAAGCTTCCACCCTAGCTCCTTGAATTTCTGCCTTACATCCCCATCCCTTTTCCTACCTATGTTGTTGGTGCCTATGTGGACCACGACTTGGGACTGTTGCCCCTCCCCCTTAAGGATCCCGAAAACATAACCCAACACATCACGGACCCTGGCACCTGGGAGGCAACGCACCAACCGCGAGTCTCTCTCGTCCCCACAGAATCTCCTATCTGTCCCCCTAACTATGGAGTCCCCAATGACTAATGCTCTCCTCCTCTTCCCCCCTTCCCTTCTGAGCAACAGGGACAGACTCTGTGCCAGAGACCTGTATCCCATGACTTACATTCCCCCTCCCCTCAACAGTATCCAAAACAGTATACTTGTGGCCATTCCCCTCAATAACAGGGGATCCCTGCACTGTCTGCCTGTTCCCTTTCCCCTCCTGACAGTCACCCAGCTACCTTTTTCCTGTGACCACCTCCTTATAACTCCTCTCTATCAACCCCTCAGCCTCCCAAATGATCTGAAGTTCATCCAGCTCCATCTCCAGTTCCCTATTGCAGTTTCCGAGGAGCTGGAGTTGGGTGCACTTCCTGCAGATGAAGTCAGTGGGGAGGCACTAGTGGTGACCCTTACCTCCCACATTCTACAGGAGGAGCATGCAGCTGCCCTAACATCCATTCCCACTGTTCTGAATTGCCAAACAGACTAATGAAAAAAACTAGTAACCTTGCCAAATCAGTGCTCAGAACCTTTTATTTGGTTAGAGGAGGAGGATGGGTGGGAGACACTACCTAAGTAGTGTTTCGGGTAAAGCAACCACCCAAATATATATACTGGAGAGAGGAAAGCAAACCTTACCTTCCTGTCGACACTCTGGCTTGCGCTGCTGCCGGTGAAAAACAAGAGGGCCCCTGCTGCACAAGGTAAGTTTTTATACTGGAGAGAGGAAGAAAAACATTACCTTCCTGTCGACACTCTGGCTCGCGTGGCTGCCACTGATAAACAAAAGGCGGCTTAGCTGATATTTTCTAACATTGTCCAATTGATAGTAACATTTGTTAATCTCTCTTCTGTCTGTAACTTCCCTCTGCTCCAACTAAACATGGAAAGGGGCTGCAGTTTGTTTAAACCTGATGCTCTTGTTTAGTGTTCTGTTTGCTTTTAACTCTTTAATTATTTTTAATAGCTGTTCCTACTGCACAGTTTTTAATATTTTGTTCATTTTGACCTGTCTGTAAATTCATCCCTAACATCTGCTATTTGCCAATATTTTCTTTAAGTCTTTCATGGAATGTGGGTATCACTGGCTGGGTTGGCATGTAGAAACCACAGAAAGGATACAGCACAGAAGAGGGTCACTTGGCCCATCTTGTCCATGCCAACCCAAAGACACTCAGGTACCCTTTCTAACCCTATCTTCCTGCACATGGCCCACAGCCCTTACAGCACTTAAGGTGCAGATCCAGGGACTTTTTAGTCTCTCTGCCTCCACCACCAACTTGGGCAGCAAATTCCAGACACCAACCACCCTCTGCATTTAAAAAAAAGTATTCCTTCACTTCCCCTCTAATCTTTGTCACTTAGCTTAAATCTTTCACCCCTGGTTTTTGAACTCTCTGCCAAGGGAAACTGGTTCCTCTTGTCAATTCTCTCTCTACCCTTCACAATTTTGTATACCTCAATGATGTCACCCTTATAACACAGTGTGGAGCTGGATGAACACAGCAGGCCAAGCAGCATCTTAGGAGCACAAAAGCTGACGTTTTGTGCCTAGACCCTTCATCAGAAAAGGAGAAGGGGGATGGGGAGAGAGAGAAGGTTCTGAAATAAATAGGAAGAGAGGGGGAGGCGGACCGAAGATGGATAGAGGAGAAGATAGGTGGAGAGGAGACAGAGAAGTTAAAAACACGGGGATGGAGCCTGTGGAGGTGAGGAGGTAGGGAGGGGATAGGCCAGTCCGGGGACGACGGACAGGTCAAGGGGGCGGGATGAGGTTAGTAGGTAGGAAATGGAGGTGCAGCTTGAGGTTGGAGAAGGGGATAGGTGGGAGGAAGAACAGGTTAGGCAGGCTGGGACAAGCTGGGCTGGTTTTAGGATGCAGTGGTGGGGAGGGGGAGATTTTGAAGCTTGTGAAATCCACATTGATACCATTGGGCTGCAAGATTCCCACGCGGAATATGAGCTGCTGTTCCTGGAGATGGGAGGAATAACAGGTTAGGAGGCGGGGACGAGGACCCACCCATCTTCCTGCAAAAATGCTGTCCCCTGTTCCCAATTCCTTCACCTCCACTGCATCTGCTCCCAGGATGAGGCATTCCACTCCGATACATCTCAGAAGTCCTCATTTTTCAAGGATTGCAACTTACCCACCTCAGTGTTTGAGAACGCCCTTGACTGTGTTTCCCACATTTCCTGCAACTCACCCCTCACACCCCGTCCCCCGCAATAACCACCAAAAGAGAATCCCCCTAGTCCTCACATACTACCCCACCAACCTCTGGATCCAATGCATCCTCCAACACTTCCGCCATCTACAATCCGACCCCACCACCAATGACATTTTTCCGACCCCACCCTTGTCTGCATTCCGGAGGGACCACTCTCTCTGGGACTCCCTTATCCGCTCCACGCACCCCTCCAACCCCACCACACCCAGCACCTTCCCCTGCAACCGCAGGAAATGCTACACTTGCCCCCACACCTCTTCCCTCACCCCTATCCTAGGCCCCAAGACGACTTTCCACATCAAGCAGCTGTTCACCTGCACATCTGCCAATGTGGTATACTGCATCCACTGTACCCGGTGTGGCCTCCTCTACATTGGGGAAACCAAGCGGAGGCTTGGGGACCGCTTTGCAGAACACCTCCGCTCAGTTCGCAACAAACAACTGCACCTCCCAGTCGCGAACCATTTTAACTCCCCCTCCCATTCTTTAGATGACATGTCTATCATAGGCCTCCTGCAGTGCCACAACGATGCCACCTGAAGGTTGCAAGAACAACAGCTCATATTTCGCTTGGGAATCCTGCAGCCCAATGGTATCAAAATGTGGATTTCACAAACTTGACCTGTCCGTCCTCCCCGGACTGACCTATCCCCACCCTACCTCCTCATCTCCACTCACCTCTACAGGCTCCAACCCTGCCTCTTTAACTTGTCTGTCTCCTCTCCACCTATCTTCTCCTCTATCCATCTTCAATCCGCCTCCCCCTCTCTCCCTATTTATTTCAGAACCCTCTCCCCATCCCCCTCTCTGCTGAAGGGTCTAGGCCCGAAACATCAGCTTTTGTGCTCCTAAGATGCTGCTTGGCCTGCTGTGTTCATCCAGCTTCACACTTTGTTATCTTGGATTCTCCAGCATCTGCAGTTCCCATTGTCTCTGATGTCACTCCTAAGTCTCCTCTGTTTCAAGGAAAACAATCCCAATCTCTCCTTGTAGCTACAATTTCCAGCCCTGGCCACATTCTCTATATCTCTACATTCTCTTCAGACCAATTACATACTTCCTGTAATGTGATGACCTCACCACTGTCTTATGCAGTTTCATCATTATATCTCTACTTTTTGTATTCTCTGGCTCCAATTCAACAGATTACCCTGTATTCCATTGGCTTTTACAATTTTGACAAGCCTGTCATGTGGAACCTTGTCAAATGCCTTACTAAAATCCATACAGACAACTTACACTGCACTACCCTCATTGATCCTCCTTGTCACTTGCTTAAACAATTCAATCAACTTTGCAAGGCATGACCTTTCCATAGCAAAGCCATGCTGACTATCCCTGACTAGTCCATTGTTGCCTGTCCTTTATTACCCTTGATGTGAGAGGTTTGGTGTGCCATTTGAGAGGGATGTTAAGATTCAGTCACATTGCTGTGAGTCTGGAGTCACATATAGTTCAGATCAGATAACCATCCCTACAGGAAGTGAATTTAAATTAGTGAATGAACATATTTTGACATCAATTGATGATCGTTGCCATTGTTAGTATTCAACTGAGACTAGCTTCATATTCCAGATTCATTAATTGAAAGCTGTTATGTTGCGATTTGAACCCATATCTCTCCTTATAATCCACAACCCTTACTCTGAAAACAGTTTGGGAAGTGCTTTGAAGCCACTTGAGGAGGTGAAAGTGTGCTTTATAGAAACAAATAGAAATTAATTGTCATGTGTACTTTTACATAAAATATACAGCGAAAGTTTTATAAGTCACTCTCCCACACTCTGTGCATCCCAGAACCTAATGCACAAAAGCCAACCCCATCTCAATGAGGGGAGCTCTCACTTTTAGGGGATTAAAGACTCACTCTGGACACTTGAGTACTCCCAGTGCAGTGCTGAGGGAGCGCTGCACAGTCAGAGGGTCAGCACCGGGGGAGCGCCGCACTGTCGGAGGGTCGGCACCGGAGGAGCACCGCACTGTCGGAGGGTCAGCACCGGGGGAGCGCCGCACTGTCGGAGGGTCAGCACCGGGGGAGCGCCGCACTGTCGGAGGGTCAGCACCGGGGGAGCGATAGGGTTAGGGTCAGAAGTGCTGTGTTTTAGATGCTAAAAGAACTGTGCGTCTCAGAAGGATGTCCTGAACAATATTTATCTGATTAATGTGGTCGTTATCACACTCTGAGACTTGAAATACCTAATTGATCACAATTGTGCCCTGTAATTCTGAGATGGGATGAACAGATTTGACACAGCTGTGAAGTTTTAAATTACTCAATCTAACCTAATCAGACTGAGAATATTGACCCTCACAATAAAATACAACACACATTGCCCACTGCCATGACGACTCTAATAGGGATGCTTATTGCCTGCCTGCTGCCCAAAGCAAGTGTTCTGGCTGGTCGAGTGGAACACCATTTTACAGAGCAGTAACCAGGAAGAAATTCACACGGAATAATCGAAGAAACTTGTGGCTCACTGCTTTCCATTTTAACAGTGGCCTGATTAAATGATGCAGTCAGTGATGGCATTTGTTCCTCACTGACCATTGCACAACACAGATCAGTCAAACGTGGATTCACGATAAATCTCACACAAGCATGTTTACCCCCCCACCCCCACCCCCACCCACCCCTCCCCGTGTTACCTGCTGACGAGTAAGTGTGCAGTGAACAGAACTGTGTGTGTTAATAAAAACCACTTTAGCATTGCACTGGACAGCAGCCAGTGATTAATAAGCAATGGTATAAAGTCTTGTTCATCAAAGGGTTAAGGTGCACCCTCCATTCCAGCATCTTCACTGTGTTCCTCTTGCAAAAAGTGTTCCCATTGTTCATCACTCTGTGCTCTCTCTGTGTGCTTGTTGGGGTCAATAGTAGTCAGTGTGCAGTCTCAGTGTTGGCTTTCTCAGATGGACTAATCTAATCAGCTGGATTAATAACTGTTTGTGTCTCCACAGCTCTTGGATCACCTGGGAAATTTGGGAAAATCCCTCCAATGATGGACTCTGGTTCAGATACAAGGCAGTCCATCAGTGGTAGTTATTTGCAGTGTTTCTATTTCTTTCATTGCATTATTAACAAATGTTCAGAAGTGGCATAAAATCAAATCTAACCACCTCCTCCTGGCTTCCCCCTTTACTAATACACCCCCATGACCTCATCCTCTACCCACATGACTCCGTGAACTCTCATTGACCCCTGCATTTACTAACAAAACACAACAATCTCACCCTCTACCTCCACAATCTCCAGTGACCGATCCTTTGATCCCCATGACTCCCTGTGATTCCTTCGCCCTACCCACGTGATCTGTGACCCCTCTTGTCTCCTTGACACATGCAAACAACCTGTCCTCATACAGGTGGGTGAGATCCCCTGGTGGAAGCTTGTGGAATTCATTGCCGCAGAGTGCAGTGGAGGCCGGGACGTTGGATGCCTTCAAGGCAGAGATCAACAAATTCTTGATGTCAAAAGGAATTAAGGGCTATGGGAGAGTGCAGGGAAGTGGTGTTGAAATGCCCATTAGCCATGATTTAAATGGCGGAGTGGACTTGATAGGCCAAATGGCCTTACTTCCACTCCTATGTCTTATGGTCTTATGGAAACAAGCCCCTCAGTGTATGTTCCACAGAGAACAACATTCTGGTTCTTGGTTTTGGCTATAAGCGATCAGAACCAAAACAATTTCTGTCTGTGCATCTATCATCTCGGGGCATCAAGCCTTGCTGGGACTGACAGCCTTGACCACAGAGGCCCAGGGAGACCCCATGTCAATCCTTTGTTTTTCTAGGGTCCTGGGATTGACCCTACCCCCATTGACTTGAGCCATTTTATTCTCTTGTTTTTGTGAATTGGAATTGGTGATTTGTCCACAGGTCACAACAGTCCCCATGGCAGCCCTACCTCGAGCCTGGACAGCAACACAATGCTGATTATCATCATCTCGGCAGGAGTCTTCACAATCATCATCGTGGTCATCATTGCATTGATCTGCACTCGAAGGACTAACTACCAGCAGAAAAAGTGAGGAGAATTTGTTTGATAGACTCAATGTTGGGGTTTGGACAGTGAATTTTCCGCTTTATAACCAGATTCAAATCAAATCCGAATCATGCTTTTCCCACTCTGTCTCGATCATAAGTGAACAGATAAGTGGTGACACAAAACTGTCCTTACTTTAATATTGACAGCAAACTTACTAAATCAGAACAGTTGCAACAGCAAAGATTATCACATCACAGCAGAAAAATAAATGGCTCTTTGTTTGATTTGAGTTGAAACAATTAACTGGACAGTGTAGGGGGTCCTTTACACTGTACTTAACATGTGCTGCACCTACCCTGGGAGTGTTTGATGGGGATGGTGTCTGGGAAGCTTTACTTTGTAACCTGTGACAATACTATGGCTTTAAAAGGGTTGTATTTTGTCCTTTAAATGAAGAAAGGTTAAGACAGTGGTACTGAGTGGTTTGCTTAAGCCAATAAACAGCTTGTGAGGCCTTGGATTTTTTTTTAACTGGAAGAATAGAAGCGGCCTGAATGGGTGGGTTCAAGTTCCTACAGAACCAGGATTTTTCATTTAAGTTTTCAGTGGTAATTGCTGGGGTCTTGAAGCTGGATGTGCAAGCTAATTTTCCTCTAATTGTTACAGCTAAAAGTTGGATTTCTCATAGTGCTGCTAGAATTGCTTGTGAGATAGTTTTGTTTTCTACTGACTTTACCTTTGCCAGTTTGTGTTTATGAGATTTTACAACATTGAAACAGTTCCTGTTTAGTAGTTAAATAATTTATTATTCTGTTAAGTTTTCCAATAGAGTTGTTATTCTGATTCTTTCTTCTGTTGTATTTTAACCATAGTCTTTAAATAAAGTGTGTTTTGCTTCAAGCTGGTAGTTCGACCAATCTAATTGCAACTGGAATGCAACGTCTGCCACTTCAAAATAAGTAAAAAGTTAGGGTCCAGGATATCTTCATATATTTTGAGGGGATTTGGTCTGGTCTATAAAAATATATGTGCTCTCCCTGTCCTGGGAGTGTAACGTGAGGACAGTGTAGAGGGAGTTTTACTGTGTCTAAGCCCGTGCAGTACCTATCCTTAGAGTGTTTGCTGTGACAATGTAGAAGGAGCTTTAGTCTGTATTACATGTTGCTACTTGATGCCTCTCCAGTGTGAATATCCCTTTCCTTTGGACACGCAGTAACAACATTAAAGAAAATTGAATGTACAAAACCTTCAGCTTCCTCCTTCTTCTCAAGGCCTGTCCCATTTGGTGTTTCTTCATGTAGGAAGCGTGCAGCCTGTAAATCTGCTAACGGGTCTCACAAATACAAAGGGAATTCGAAGGATGTCAAACCCCCAGATCTCTGGATTCATCACGAGCGCCTGGAGCTGAAACCAATTGACAAGTCTCCAGATCCCAATCCAGTCATGACTGACACCCCCATTCCCCGTAATTCCCAGGACATTACTCCAGTGGAGAATTCCATGGACAAAGACCATCAACGCAGGAATTCCTACTTGGGTGAGTGAATTCTGGATGAATTGAGGAGAAGCAGTCGAATGCTGTCAGACTTTATAACCTGATTCCCAGGGGATTGCATCTGTCAATATCAACACCATTTTCAGATGAAAGTAAGCTCAATACTACCCACAATCAGTGAGATTTTGTACAAATAAACAAAAAGAAAAGGTTAATGATGATCACATACTTGTGTGACATGATGTTGTAAGATGTTTTGTTGCTCCCTCCTCAGTGGTGATAGTCAGTGGGGAATGTTGCAGGATGAACTGGAAAATGGCTTCCCAATTTGTAATACAGGTAAACCCCATGAAAATAAGAGCAGGAAATGGTAAAAATACTCAGTGCCCTCCCCCTTAACCATCTTCAGCTGCTTCACCCATGATTTTCCCTCCATGATAAGTGGACCTATACCCCTTGGACTGCATTGGGTTCAAGAGGCAGCTTGCTCTATCTCCAGGATATTAAGGGATGGTCAATAAATCCAATCTAGCCAGCAATGCCCACATCCCCTCACTGATTGGGAAAAATAAAGTTCGTGTTTTGAATTGATCCTTTTCATCAGAACAGTACTGATATTTTCTGTTTCAGTTTCCCACATCTCCTCACTTCCTGCAATTGTTTGTAAGTGGCCAGGAATGAATGTACAAAGAGAGCTCCAATCAATGACCAGAAATAGCACTGAGTGGAAGTTAAAAGATTGTAACTAAATAAGTTAAGGAGAGAAAGAAATTGGAGGATGCTGATTGGCTGAATTTCTTCAGCTGAGGTTGCGGAGGGGTAGGTAGTGAACAGGAATTGTCAAGGGAGGGCTGAGAATCTTGACTTGTTTTGATTGTCCAATGTTGGATAGAGGTTATGGGCATTGAGAGGAAGTTCCTTGGTTTATGCTTCTTATTTTGACCTAGGCCTTATCCATCTTTTTATGACTCCTGTAAGGGGATGGCATGGTTTTTGGATGTGAGGGAGTGAACGTAGGACCGGATAGTCCTGTCTATCATGGCCCATACAGACTAGTGACGGGTGTGTGGTTGTAAGTGATGCTGTGGCAGCCGGTGATGGTTCTGGGCTGTTTGTGTTTACAGGCCGTGAACTTGAAGATGGCATGTCTACGCTGAGTGGGCGACGAGGTTTGCGACCAAAGATGATGATGCCTTTTGATACTCAGCCTCCCCAGCGTACGTGTGATACCATTTCTTGCTTTAACTTTTGACAGGCATATTTGTATTTTATAATCATGAGCAGATACTAAAAAATGCAACGGTGTCTGAGCTAGGTGAGATGTGAATTGTCCTTTCTAAAGGCCTTATGGGTGAAAACAGTGTTTCACTGTTTCACTCAAACTCTGTCTGTTCTCTGGAGTCCAGGAACATCATGTATGTCTGGTTATGGAGAATTGGAAAATCATTATTCAGACATTCCTGCTGGAGAGTTCATTTCATTTGAGAGCAGGAAGGACCAGAGTCAATGTTCCTTGAAACTAAATATTGGCTGATGCACGTTGCTAGACATCTTGGGTGATACATGGATTTGTGCTAGGTACTGGACAGATTCAGGAAAGTCCACTCTCATGCCCTGGCAGTATATTTCAGTGACATTACTACATTGTACCTGACGAATGGTTCAGTGGAAATTCTTTGTGAGATTACAGCTCATTTTGCTGGGGACAATTTAACTTAAAATCCTAAAGTAATAGTCAACTGTAATTCTTTGCAGCACTGAGCAATATAAGTGGAGTATTTAACAGTCTCAGCAAAGCATCTAGAATCTCAATGGCAACATGAATCACTGAATTTCCTTTTAAATATTGGGTGAAAGTGCAACAGATGTTGGAGCTGCTTGTAATATACGTGGTACAGGTTTTATTAACAATTTCAGTGAGGACTGAGTGATCCAACTTTGTAACAACAGTCAGCAGTTCCCTTATTCACCAGTGGAATTTTCAGTCAACCTGTAGGATCTCAGGTACAAATTGCCTGCAGTAAGATTCCATAAACAACAATGTGGTAATGACTAGATAATCTGCTTTAGCTACTGGTTGAGGAAGTAGAATTGGCCAAGTCACTGGGGAGAACTTATTTGCTCTTCCTCAGAATAGTGCCACACAACACTCCTTCAAAACAAATCCATTGACATGTACAACCAGTTTTTTCAGGATGTAGTTTCTTTAAATTATTAATAATGTGCCTTATCGCAGAATGGTGCCTGCGCAGTAACTGAAAACCCGCTGCATTTGGCAGTTCAGTAGGAGCCGAATGCTGAGGGATCCTTTAAGTCTGTCTGAGAATAGGTATGGCCTCAGTTTAATATCTGTCTTGAAAGGTGAGACATGAAATAGGGCATCCATGATTCTTTATTAGTGTAGGCCCCTGGCCAAAGGTGTAGAGAAGTTCTGAATGTGACAGTGATGTTGGGGAGAGAGAGCCCTGAACGTCATCCATTTGTCTGGGTACAGGGGTAGTGTTTCTCTGGATCAAAATAGTTGGTTCTGTCTGTGAAGTGCTCTCTGTGTTATATTCATTCACAGCTGTGATTAGTGCTCATCCCATCCATTCACTCGACAACCCTCATCATCATCACCTTTGTGACGGACCTTCATCCCCAACTCGCAGCTACCTTCGACATCAGATCAGCAGCCGGCCGCTTGGCCCCTCAGTAGACAGGGCCAATTCTACAGGTGAGACCTCAGCCCTGTCTCGGAACCACAAGTGTGGAGGTTTATCTGCTGCCATTAGCTTTGTTTCTAGTTTATTTCCTTAGTCAGGATGAGGGCAGCAGCATTTTCATCCACCAGCGTCATGTCTACCACACAATGGAGCTTTTCTTGGCTCATTAATGAAGGGGATTTCTGATTAATATTTCAGCTATCATTGTCTGAGAATATTGTGGTTTTGTATTTACAAATCTCTGCCCCACCTGGGGCTATGTTTCCACTTAAGTATTAGATCTTTGGATAGTTATATTTGAATGAATGGTAATGTGGAGGCTGGAAATAGCACAAGAGATTAATCTAGACAATGAGCTTATGGCCAGACAGGACAAAAGCATCATTTATAAACCTCCAGAAACTGGGAACAAGATGGGCTAAAGCAATTACATAACTTTAAAGGATGATTCATTTTTTTGCAAGAGCTGAACTGTCATCAAAGAATGACAGTTAAGAAATAATCTAACAATTTGTTGAAACGTCAGCTTTCCTGCTGCTCTGATACTGCCTGGCCTGTTGTGTTCCTCCAGCTCCTCACTGTGTTATCTCTGACTTTAGCATCGGCAGTTCTTACTGTCTGTTGTTGAAAAGTTAGGTGTTTTCTGATTAGTACAACACAATTTAGCTGGCAACACAGAGATAATGGGAACTGCAGATGCTGGAGAATCCAAGATAACAAAGTGTGGAGCTGGATGAACACAGCAGGCCAAGCAGCATCTCAGGAGCACAAAAGCTGACGTTTCGGGCCTAGACCCTTCATCAGAGAGCTTTCAAAACGTCAGCTTTTGTGCTCCTGAGATGCTGCTTGGCCTGCCTTGTTCATCCAGCTCCACACTTTGTTGTCTTCGCTGGCAACACATTAGTTTTCTCAAGCTGTGGAAGCAATGGGAGAAGATAGATGCAGATTGTCATGAAGTTGAGGGATCATAATTAAGGACCCATAAACAAAAAATTATATGTCAGAAATTAATACAAAAGCCATGCGAAACCTCTTCACACAGAGAATTCTGAAGCTATGGAATTAATTTGCAGGATTAATAGAAATGCAGATACCATTTCAGCTTAAAACAGTTGATTAGAAAAGTGAGTGAAGGAAAGGTTGCAGAAACAAAACATTCATGTGAATGTGCAGAGTTGTGTTAACTGGTGGGCAGTTTTGTCATATTTATACATATTTCAATTTTATGTTTAGTGGATTACAGAAACAAAATATTTGCTTTTGTTCTCCTTTGCTTAGTATTAACCCTGTCCTAAATACTAAAGCCAAATCTGAGACACTTTTCTGTAAACAATTTCCTTCAGGCTGACCTAGGAACGTGTTTATCAAAAGACCTGTAAATCTCACCTTTACAAAGAAAACAACATTTGGTGACTATTCAATTTAGAAAGAGAATTACTTGTTTGAGTTAATTTAAAAATGAATTTTGTTTTACAAAGATTAAGTGTATGAGGTCATGTAAATTGTTCAGGCCACAATGTTTGGTGATATTTGAGTATTAACTTTAGTTTTGATGATTCCTGTTTCAGAATCTGTACGGAATACACCAAATAGTGACATGTCGCCAGCACTGAGTTCCCAGGCTCACCCTGTAGAGAGTGTAGAGGCTGATGTTCCTGCAGTTTCGTATTTGGCTGGATCTCATGAGGAGGAGTCCAATCGCAGTGTTCCAACTGCCCATGTGCGTCCATCCCACCCATTGAAAAGTTTTGCTGTGATCACCATCCCTCCTGTCAGCACCAACTATGAAACAGCATCATCTAGTACACCTTTACTGTCTCAGACAGGTGAGTGAGCTTGGACTGAGTTGCCAACTGAACAAACGGGTGGGTTCAAATCGGGAAGTAACTTTAAAATTCGAGTGTCTTTTGCTTTCTGTTTGTTAGTGTAAAATTTTGTTTGATCCTGAAAGATGGGTTCTGACAGTTCTGAAAATCTAATAGATTTTGTTTCACTTACAGGACCAAACCCGCAAGTACACTCAGTGAAGACAGCATCAATAGGAACCCTGGGTAGGAGCAGGTCCCCTATGGCAGTAACTGTACCCAGTGCACCAGATGTTGCAGAATCCACTAAAATGTTGGAGGACTCCGATAGTGTAAGTTTGAGCTAATTTTATCCAAGTGCTGAGTTATCATACAAGCATACATAGCAATTGAGAGCAGTAGGCCACTCAGCCCCTTGAGTCTGTTCTACCATTGAATCATGGCTGACCTTGATTTCTTCACATTAACACCTACCCCTGATAACCTTTGAAAAGCCACTAATTTTGCACCTCTTTCTGCAGAATTATGGCCCAGATGAACTGACAGAAGAGATGACACATCTCACAGGGTTAATGAAGGATCTGAACGTTATTACTACAGCATAGACGCAGACAGAATACTATCAGTTTCACAAACTGAAAACAGAGCAGGAGTGAAGGGAGTACGTACAAGACACCCAGAGGGTCGGATACAAAACATAATGTGATGTGTTATGTCTCGTGGAAATTGCCTTTGACGATTTCAGTTCAGTGGATCCAGACTTGTGGATAATCATAAAATCCAATTAATGCTATGGAACCTGACAACTCTCAGCTCTGACAGACCTCTGCTGGTTTGGAAATGTACTGGAAACACCAGTATTGTGTTCGACATTCATATCGTCTATTTACTGAGTGTTTACGTTTTCTGGTATTATGAAAAGAATGTTGAATTGTTACTTTGGTATCCAGATGTGATGTTTGACTGCCTCACCATAAGCTGGTGTGAGATGCATCAGTTACTAACGTGGCCATTTCTTGCTTCCTCTGCATCACACAGTGCTGTGGCAAACAGACTATTCTACATCCTTCTGATCAAATTGCCAAGTTACCTGCGTTCATCACTGTGATCTCTTAGCAACCCTTCAGAATGTTACTGCTAGACTTGGCAAGTTAGCTGATTAAAGCACAATTAGGAAGAAGGAACTGGCAAGCCCCATCCACAGATAACTCAAGGCTTAGCATGACTCAAAGCACATCAATTTAAGAAGTGTGCAGCAGTTGACATTTTATATGAAGAATAATATCTTTACATGTTCTATTGGAAATCATTTACCAATAAGAGAAAAGCTAAAAACACCCTATCAGATGGGTTCAGATTACAAGTTATTTCTTAAACTATATCAAAGGGAGTTCCAGATACCTTATTGGATGGGTTCAAATTACATGGTCTTTATTAAACCTGACCAAATGGATTCCCATTACATAACCAGCATTAAACCCTATAGACGGGTTCCAATTATTAAAATTTTCAGTAAGCAGGCTCGATTTCCCAGCCTTTCACTGAATCTTGTTGAGTGGTGCATTTTGGTTACTGGATCTGTATTGAACCCAGGAAATGGGTGTGTTTACTGTACATTCAATGGATCTGGTTGAATGGGTGCCAATTATATGACTCTTGGATCAATTCAATAAATTGGGTTCAGATTAGATGACCTTGTTAATTAATGTAGTGAGTTTCAATAACAAAAAAAATCTTTTTTTTCATCCTACCCATACCATCATTGTAATTGCTTCTACAACTATAAGGTTTTAACTTTGTTTGTGAATATTGCTTCCCTTATGTACATCACCATGAATGTTAATATAACTGTTTAAGGAAATTTATTGTAATGAATATAACTGAACAAAGCTATTGTGAAGATTTAGATTCTTCCCCCAGTTGTAGGCAGTAAAATCATTTTTGCACTTTTTTCATTCTTTTACAAAGGACTGTTTTCTTATGGCCTGTGTTTAAAACTTAGAAAAACCTCTGGTGTATCTGTAGTGTCCTCATTAGCAAAAGTAGCTTTTTGTTTTCCAAGGATGCTGTAGGTGCAAATTGTTTATTAATCATGATGTAGAAATGATGGAAACTACTGTAGTTTATGTACAAAGACCTTTGCTAGTAGCATTATTCTGTGGCTTTTTTAAATTTCATGTTCTAATGTAATAATGGAATTCCAATACATTTTGTATTCAACCAGTAGGCGTGTGAATGTAGAGTTTTATTCATGGTCTACACAGCCTCTGTAATGGATGAATACATCACAGTATGTTGTTACGCAGATGAAAGCTGTATAGGCTATTGGTTCCTTTCTGCAAAGTTAATCTATCTCAGTTGAGTACCAAAACTGATGAGTGCTTCTGGTTAAGAGTCTAATAAGAACTCAGGCTGAGTTCCCTCATCTCATTACTATTGTCCAAAGCTTGTTTACTGAAAATTGTATGCGGTATATCTTACCAATATTTATGTAGGTACCTTTGGAAATATAAGGGGGTAATTTGGTAATCAGCTAGGGGTTTGCTGTGGAGGGATCAGGACAAAAGAAAAACTGAATGCAAATTTTGTGCTGCAAACCAGCATTCTTCTCAATTTTGGAATTCTGAACTTCAGTTCTGAATTATACTGCTCTTGAAACATAAATTCTGTTTCTATCACCACAAACACTGCTGAGTTTCTCCAGTATTGGATTGAGTTTTCATTAATTCCTTTTGGATATTAAGGCAACGAAGAGAGGAACTGCTTATTGTGTTCCTCACCATTGGCTGAAGTTCAATGTCTCAACATTACATTGTTGCTGTTTCCCCAAGAATAGTAGGGGTAACAAGAAATAGAGCTTTAAAATTCCAGTTTAATAAGAATGAATGGATAGATTGCTTGTCCCATGGGTTAACCATTCTTGTAAGAATAGTAAATAAATGATCCTCAGAAACCTCTCAGTATTTCTGGCTATAATGCAGAAGTTACTGCAGCTCACCTGTTCACACTGTGGTTTTTCACACTAAGATAAGAATAATGCATTTAAATTGAAATTACTGTAGTTCTTTAGTCTCAATCTAACAGAATTGCAATTTTTCCAACATGATTTCTGACAGTTGACTGCATTTACAAACTGATAAGATTGGGAATCTGCAAACTCCACACAGACAGTCGCCCGAGGGTAGAATCAAACCCGGGTCCCTGGTGCTGTGGGGCAGCAGAGCTAACCATTGAGCTGCCCCATTTCATCCATTTGATCACAAGTACACTTCACAACCTCTACAGTGAAGCTGTTCTTAGAGATTAATGTTTTCTCAGAGTGAGGGGAACGTGTAACATGAAAAGAAATAGATTGTTGATTGTGTAACATTCTTTGTAGCCACCCTATAAATTTGTTGCTCAAAAGGCTGTTAAAAGATTCATTTGCGCTGTGCAAGGCCTGTTGTTCAGGTGATCAGGCAATTTGCAGTAGACGGTCAGAATGCAATAATCTGATGGAGAACAATTGGAGAAAAATAACTAGCTAATATTTTTGATTTTAGTCAAGCTTTATGAAGAAATATATTACATTATAACATTTCAGAAATGTCTAGTAATCATTTCATTCTTTGAAAACAAATTGTCTGACATTATAAAACATTAGATTACAAATGATCAGACAGGGCCTCAAAACTTTTTCTACCCAGCACACTTCACAAAAATAAAATTATAAATGATATCTCAAACCAGTATGGCAAGTTTGAATTTTAGCAGAAGATTGTTGGACAACCTAAGATGCAGAGGACATGAATGAGGTTTGTAAATCTGGTGGTTGTTTCAATATGTTTAGGAGAAATCTTACAGAAGTGTAAGAGATAGTTTGGATAAGTCATTTGGAAAAAGTTACTTCGTGATTTATTGCAAACGATTCAAATAAACGAAGAGAGTGAAGTGGATGTTAGGTATTTTTCTCCCAGTACAGCTGGTTCTCAAGTACACATGATTCATAATAGTTTCTAAGGGAAAATAGATAAAAGGTTACAGTACAAAGCAAGTGGCATCTCTTTCACAAACTTGGCCAAACAGCCTTCTACTGTAGCACTGTCTAATTCTACTTAAAGTACATGTCACCTTTGCACAGCTGCCTAGAAAGAATGACAACTTTCCCTAAAATCACTTCTATTGTAGTGAAAATTAAAGTTTTTACAAATACAATGGAAACGATCACATTATACATTGTGCCATAACTGATCCTATATCCACAGTCCATACAATACTAAACTCTGTGCAGGCAATGGAAACTTGTATCTGTGAGTGAACGCAGTCTTTGTACAAATGTACTTCAGTTTATGGAGGTGTTTTATGGTTTCATAAACATCAGAACTTTCTGCCTCTGCTATATTCGATGAACTTGTCTACGAAATGTGTGACTATGCTAAACAACTACACAGCGAGTCAACCAAAATTTTAAATAGTTCATTGGTAGTACAGAACTTGAGTCTTGCTGAAAATATGTTTTGCCAAAGCTTCTCAGCTTACATTTGACAAGACAATTCACATCCAAGGGAAAAAAAATCATTCTGTGAAAGGCGAGTGTGATGATTGTTCACAGTCCTGCTTGATAGAGATATTGTTGTGGAGAATATACCAGCTAACGAAAGGCTCTAATGGTGCAGTGGTAAATTTCCTTCCTTCTGAGCCAAGAGGTCCAGATTAAAGTCGCACCTACCTGAGAAA
Source organism: Stegostoma tigrinum (assembly GCF_030684315.1). Lineage (NCBI taxonomy): Eukaryota > Metazoa > Chordata > Chondrichthyes > Orectolobiformes > Stegostomatidae > Stegostoma > Stegostoma tigrinum. The sequence continues at coordinate 25,569,776 of NC_081389.1, read as the reverse complement.
TATGTAATGCAATTTCTGAACAGGTTAGTTTTTTTAAATTCATTCACGGGTTAAGGATGTCAGTGGCCAGGCAACATTTAGTGCCCAGAGGGCAGTTAAGAGTCAACCACATTGTGGTGGGTCTGGATGCAAGCCTGACCAGGATGGTAGGACATTACTGAACCAGATGGGTTTTTCCAACAATCGACAATGGATTCATAGTCATCATTAGATTCTTAATTCCGGATATTTTTATGAATGCAAATTCCACCATTTGCTGTGGCAGGATTTGAACCTGGGTCCCCAGAACATCGTCTAGATCTCTGGATTAACAGTCCAGCAATAATACCACTAGGCCATCTCCTGTCCATATTAGAAATTATCTACACCAGTTAATCATGACTTGGACTTTACCCAACCAACATGCACTAGCAACATTCTTAGCATTCAACGTTATATACAATTCTGCAAATCTGACAACAATTGCTAAATAATTGATTGTGCAAAGAATTTGCTCGATAACCAATTTAAGAATGTCAGTCAGGCCTTCAATGTGGTACACTGGCAGATATTGAGAGCTACGTACATTAATACACAGGGCCCTGATCTTTGCAAGCATAAAGAACGTATACACTGCACCTGTTTCGCCTCAACAATATAGGTGACACTCGTTCTCTGGTTCATTTCTCAGAGCAATGCTGACCAGCGTCAATCTGTCTGGTTTAAAACGTAAACAAAGTTTGACAGTTCACTGTCAGCATTATTAACTGGTGTGTTCTGTATGGCAACACCTTTATCAACCACAGTCTACTTGTCAGCCAATCACTATTCCACTATAATACAACATAAATACTGCTTTCCCTTTACTTTGGTATTTGTACTGAATAGTCTTGATGAGTGCAAGGGCAAAAGTATCAGAAAAACTCTCTCTCTGGAAGTATTAAATATCTGAAAGAGAAAAGCTACAGTGCCTTCTTGATCATATTGCTTCCTCACTTTACCTGCCCTCAGGTATTCTCTACTCCCAATTCCTCCTTGCAGCTCCTTTACAGGGTGACACTCTTAATACTTGTCCAGTAGTCATCCATCTAGTGTGAGCCCAAATAGCAAATGTCCACACATTTTTCTGCAAATGATGTCATTTCCAGTGAATACTACACAGCCAAACCGCTTTGTCCATTCCCTCTTGAAACGGAACAAAATGCAGAATCCTGCACCAATCCTCGCTGAGATCAGATAACTCAGCACTAACAGTCTGAATTCCTCTGTTAGTCACACTACAATAAGCCCTTGTATTTACAGTATGTTTGCAGCCAATGAGGAAAACTCCAGAAACTAGCAATATAGTTTGCTTTTATCAAACCCTGCAATATTCTGTACCTGGAGGGTTTTCTATTAGAGGAAGAACCTTAAATTCACATGAACAATCTGAATATTACACAGACAGCTTCTCTTTGTTAAAACAGTAACTGAAGAGGCAGACAGGTACAACAAAGATTGGGTTTAGGGGTTCTGAGAGTTCAGGACAACAGCCTAGGCAACCCTTCCCCAGTCAGACCAAACTCATGGTTTCTGTTCCAGCTTGGTCCATCTACAAAAGGTTCTCATGGGTTGTCCCAACTGGAACCAATGTTTCTTAATAAAAAATACATGTCATACAGGATTTGATAAAGCAGGTGTTCTTGTTTTAAAAACCAACCCTGTGGATGGTCTGGATATTGAGAGACTGTAGCAGGCAGTTCTTTCCAATAACCTCACAGACTGCGTCCATCAGACAGCTGGGTTTAAGAGTGGCAATGGGTATTTTATTGACTTTAGTAACTTTAGGGATTTGGCCAGCAATGATCTAAGCCTGGTCTGTCTATCTCAGCTCTCACTTTTTACTCAGGTCGTCAGTGCCCGAATCTGCAGCTGACTCTGGTTCCAAGGGTAACGATGGAAGTTTCTGTTTTCGGATCGAACATCCACCTGCAGTGAGAATAATTCAGAGTCAGGGCACCAGCATGTACAATATACAAACCATATTTGTTGTTAGAAAGCTTGACAGGTTATCACAGTTAAATCAAACACAGGTTTACTGAAAAACATAAAATGTGGGAATAAAAGCTTAAGTTTAAAACATTGTGAAAAAACAGTTTGATAAATTGAAGAGAAATGGCATTGGAAACTCTACAGAGCTGCCATAACCAAATGACATACATATAAAAGAGCAGACAATAGGAAGCTTTGGATGAACATAAATATCAAGGATTCAAATGGATCATTTCCAAGAAGTGTAACAGAACACAAAATGGTAAGAATATTTTTGGGTTCAATAGATAATGTCAAAAACTAATAGTAATGATAATTTTCTGCCAAATATTAGTGAAAAATGATATATCAGACCAGGTCACCATTTGAAAAGCAGAGAGTGCTGCTGAATTAGAAGGGGATTCAAGGCATCCACAAGGGAGAGGATCCACATTTCAGTCAAAAGACATCCTCCCAGCACCAAGCCACGGTATCTTCAGGCTACTGTCACTGTTGCTCTGCTAATCTACACAACTTTAGACTGATAGTAGAAAATTCTCACATTTCTCAATTTTCCCTTTCCCTGGTGAAGATCTGGACTCTTGCTGGAGCACACGTCTACAGACAATTCTCTGGTTGCCAATCTTCTTATGAAAATCAGATGAAGGGTACTGATGGGCAATTTGACGGTGGAAAGCATTCATTCACCTTACATGTATGTTTGAGAAAGCAGCAAGTAAAAACAAGAAATCCCTTATCAAATTTTCCTTTTCCTAGTCCTGAAATTCAATAAACATTAAGATTCAGAATCCCTCACTATTCATTTGTCTAAACTGGAATCATCTAACACTTACATGCATAAAACTACACTCAAGAAACCTTTCAATATTTATCTGAATTAACAAATCTAAAAGCTATAAATGTGTTAATAAAAGACTAACTTGTTAATATGCCAAACAGAGAGATCTAGGAATTCAGGTACATAGTTCTTTAAAAGTGACATCACAAGTAGACAGGGTGATGAATGCTCTCGGTACTCTTGCCTTCACTGGTCAGTCCGCTGAATTTAGGAGTTGGGATGTCATGTTGCAGCTGTACAGGACATTAGGAAGGATGTTATTAAATTGAAAAGGGTGCAGAAAATATTCACAAGGATGTGACCAGGACTGTAGTGTTTGAATTATAAGAGGCAGGATTAGCTGGGACATTTTTCCCTGGAGCAGAGGAGGTTAAAGGGTGACCTTATAGAGATTTACAACACCATGAGGGGTCTAGACAAGGTGAACAGCAAAAGTCTTCTCCCTAGAGTATGGGAGTTCAAAACTAGAGGGCACAGGTTTAAGGTGAGAGGCAGAAAATTTAAAAGAGGTCTGAGGGGCAATTTTTTCACTTGAAGTACGGTGTGCATATGGAATGAACTGCCAGAGGAAGTGGTAGTTGCAGGTTCAGTTACAACATTTAAAAGACATTTGGACAGGAATAGGCAAGGTTTACAGGAATACGGGCCAAATGCAGGCAAACAGAACTGGTTCAGTGTGGGAAACCTGGTCACCATGGATGACTTGAGGCAGAGTCCAATTCATTCTGTATGAACCTATGAGAGGGATGATGATTATTTCCCCAAATAAAGGAAACTTTGTTTTAAGTGGTAACAGGTTCCCAGAATTCGGAGTTCGATGATCTGCTCCTTACCTGCAGAGAGCTGCATTGTTTTGCTATAACCTGCAGCTGATGACATAGCCTGGCCGAGAGCCTGGTTGGAGCCAAGGGGTTGTTGGTTGGTGGTAGATTTACAGGATGATGCTGGATGTTCTCTTGATTTAGAATCCTTTGCTGGTTTGGTCCAGACCAGATTCTCCCCAACCTGAAGAGCAGCTCCAATCTTCTGAGCCATGTCTACCAGCTGGAAAGTATTAAGTAATTAGTATCAGTCAACAAATATTCTCATCTCAATATCAATCCTAGAACAGAGGAATAATTCAATAATAAAAGAAAAATATTGAGTTTCTGTGTGTGCACATGGGAGGGTGAAGCTTTGAAATGGGAGGACAAGTTTGTGAAATCATCTTTATAGTTTTAAAAATATCACACAAAGTAAAACCTGTAAGCCAACTGTAACTATGCATCAGTAGTACAAGAACCTTTGAACTAACAGCTAGTGGATCTCCAGTATCTGCAGTTTGGGGATTTGGAGTTAAATGTCTGACAAATTGTATAGAGTGTAACAAACTGTGTGCCCTTTGAAGAAAGGAATGTGTGCTTATTTTTGCGTCTGACCAAATATTTATGTAAAATTGAAAGCCAATTTGCACACAAAGATCCCAGGTGCAGCACCAAGATAGTGTTTAGTTAATCTAGTTTTGATGGTGTAAGGGTAACCCCTTACCTAGGTTCACAGATAATGGGAACTGCAGATGCTGGAGAATTCCAAGATAACAAAATGTGAGGCTGGATGAACACAGCAGGCCAAGCAGCATCTCAGGAGCACAAAAGCTGACGTTTCGGGCCTAGACCCTACCTAGGTTCGTCTGTTCTTCAGATGCCCTATCTCAAATGGTACCACAGAATTTTTAAGACTGTCAGAACCTCAGTTTTACACCCTACTTGAAGCACAGAAGTTCCAATAGGAACGGGACCATTTAGCCCCGAAGGCCTAAACCCGTCTTATCTGTATTCCATCTTCATTGACCTAACTCTACTCCATATCCCTTACAAATATAGTATTGATGCAGCATACTTTTTCAAAACACAAATTTCAACAGGAACACACACAATATGGACGTACATGGAATAGTGTAGGTTAGATGGGCTTCAGATCGGCATGACAGGTTGGCACAACATCGAGGGCCGAAGGGCCTGTACTGTGCTGTAATGTTCTATGTTCTATTAATATGAAGCCTTTAAAATTTTAGTAAGCACATGTTGCATTATTTCAGAGCTCAGGCTGCTGAATAAGTTAGGCTGGAAACAGCAGGGCAGATGTAAGGCAAAACAGGAAACAGTGTTACAAGTGTTTAATTTAAAATCAATCATTCAGATGGTATCTGACATGTTAGATCTCTAGTTGAGATCTGGGAGATGAAATTGAATCTTGAATTCAAGATTATTCGGCTTGCCCCAAGTTGACAATGATTACATTGCTGACATATTATCAGAATACCTCTGGATCAAATTCCGGCATGTTACTACTGGCTTTCAGTTTATTGACCCTCTTCTCCATTTCTTGATATTGATGAAGGGCTCCCTTTTTGTCCCCTTGATTGTACAGTAAAATGGAATAATTTAAATTCACCAGCGGATTTGACCTATAGAAGAGAGAGAAAAAGACTTTCACAGCAAAGATTAGCCTGCCTCCCATCAGGATCCATGTGACACTTCACACAATAGTACTGTCAGATAGAAAGTATATTAAAATGTATTAGGAACGCAGTTATTATGAGAACTGATTAATGGAGTTGCCAAGGATTTATCATGTGATTGCCTGGAACTAGAAAATCAGGAGGTAAAAAGGAGATTATATTCTATTAGTCGTTTACAATTTTTAAAAAGTGATTTTTGAAAGAAGCCTTTAGCTAGGATTTGAGAGAGGTAAGAATGAAGTTCTATTGCTTTAATTGTTAAAAATCTATAATGTTATTACCTAGCAACATCACCTGCACTGAGGTAATAGGTGCTCCAGAGGCATCAGTTAACATCCTTGGACAGGCTGGTTAGAATATAAAGTGTGAAGCTGGATGAACACAGCAGGCCAAGCAGCATCTCAGGAGCACAAAAGCTGACGTTTCTGGCCTGGACCCTTCATCAGAGAGGGGGATGGGGTGAGGGTTCTGGAATAAATAGGGAGAGAGGGGGAGGCGGACCGAAGATGGAGAGAAAAGAAGATAGGTGGAGAGGAAAGTATAGGTGGGGAGGGGATAGGTCAGTCCAGGGAAGACGGACAGGTCAAGGAGGTGGGATGAGGTTAGTAGGTAGGAGATGGAGGTGCGGCTTGGGGTGGGAGGAAGAACCGGTTAGGGAGGCAGAGACAGGTTGGACTGGTTTTGGGATGCAGTGGGGGGAGGGGAAGAGCTGGGCTGGTTGTGTGGTGCAGTGGGGAGAGTGGACGAACTGGGCTGGTTTTGGGATGCGGTGGGGGAAGGGGAGATTTTGAAGCTGGTGAAGTACACATTGATGCCATTGGGCTGCAGGGTTCCCAAGCGGAATATGAGTTGCTGTTCCTGCAACCTTTGGATGGCATCATTGTGGCACTGCAGGAGGCCCATGATGGATATGTCATCTAAAGAATGGGAGGGGGAGTTGAAATGGTTTGCGACTGGGAGGTGCAGTTGTTTATTGCGAACCGAGCAGAGGTGTTCTGCAAAGCGGTCCCCAAGCCTCCGCTTGGTTTCCCCAATGTAGAGGAGGCCACACCGGGTACAGTGGATGCAGTATACCATATTGGCAGATGTGCAGGTGAACCTCTGCTTAATATGGAAAGTCATCTTGGGGCCTGGGATAGGGGTGAGGGAGGAGGTGTAGGGGCAAGTGTAGCATTTCCTGCGGTTGCAGGGGAAGGTGCCGGCTGTGGTGGGGTTGGAGGGCAGTGTGGAGCGAACAAGGGAGTCATGGAGAGAGTGGTCTCTCCGGAAAGCAGCCAAGGGTGGGGATGGAAAAATGTCTTGGGTGGTGGGGTCGGATTGTAGATGGCGGAAGTGTCGGAGGATGATGCGTTGTATCCGGAGGATGATGGGGTGGTGTGTGAGAACGAGGGAGATTCTCTTTGGGCGGTTGTGGCGGGGGCGGGGTGTGAGGGATGTGTTGCAGGAAATGCGGGAGACGCGGTCAAGGGCGTTCTGGACCACTGTCGGGGGAAAGTTGAGGTCCTTGAAGAACTTGGACATCTGGGATGTGCGGGAGTGGAATGCCTCATCGTGGGAGCAGATGTGGAGGAGGATGAGGAATTGGGAATGGAATTTTTGCAGGAGGGTGGGTGGGAGGAGGTGTATTCTAGGTAGCTGTGGGAGTCGGTGGGCTTGAAATGGACATCAGTTACAAGCTGGTTGCCTGAGATGGAGACTGAGAGGTCCAGGAAGGTGAGGGATGTGCTGGAGATGGCCCAGGTGAACTGAAGGTTGAGGTGGAAGGTGTTAGTGAAGTGGATGAACTGTTCGAGCTCCTCTGGGGAGCAAGAAGCGGTGCCGATACAGTCATCAATGTAACGGAGGAAGAGGTGGGGTTTGGGGCCTGTGTAGGTGTGGAAGAGGGACTGTTCCACGTAACCTACAAAGAGGCAGGCATAGCTGGGGCCCATGCGGGTGCCCATGGCCACCCCCTTTGTCTGTAGGAAGTGGGAGGAATCGAAAGAGAAGTTGTTGAGGGTGAGGACGAGTTTGGCTAGGCGGATGAGGGTGTCGGTGGAGGGGGACTGGTCGGGCCTGCGGGACAGGAAGAAGCGGAGGGCCTTGAGGCCATCTGCATGCGGAATACAGGTGTATAGGGACTGGACGTCCATGGTGAAAATGAGGTGTTGGGGGCCAGGGAATTGGAAGTCCTGGAGGAGATGGAGGGCGTGGGTGGTGTCACCGACGTAGGTAGGGGGTTCCTGGACCAAAGGGGAGAAAATGGAGTCCAGATGGGTGGAGATGAGTTCGGTGGGGCAGGAACAGGCTGAGACAATGGATCGACCAGGGCAGGCAGGTTTGTGGATTTTGGGACGGAGATAGAAACGGGCCGTGCGGGGTTGGGGAACAATGAGGTTGGAGGCTGTGGGTGGGAGGTCCCCTGAGGTGATGAGGTCATGAATAGTGTTGGAGATGATGGTTTGGTGCTCGGGGGTAGGGTCATGATCGAGGGGGCGGTAGGAGGTGGTGTCGGAGAGTTGGCGTTTGGCCTCGGCGATGTAGACGTCAGTGCGCCATACTACCACTGCGCCTCCCACAGCTACCTAGAATACATCTCCTCCCACCCACCCTCCTGCAAAAATTCCATCCCCTATTTGCAATTCCTCCGCCTCCGCCGCATCTGCTCCTACGATGAGGCATTCCACTCCCACACATCCCAGATGTCCAAGTTCTTCAAGGACCGCAACTTTCCCCCCCACAGTGGTCCAGAACGCCCTTGACTGCGTCTCCTGCATTTCCCGCAACACATCCCTCACACCCCGCCCCCACCACAACCGCCCAAAGAGGATCCCCCTCATTCTCACATACCACCCCACCAACCTCCGGATACAACGCATCATCCTCCGACACTTCCGCCATCTACAATCCGACTCCACCACCCAAGACATTTTTCCATCCCCATCCTTGTCTGCTTTCCGGAGAGACCACTCTCTCTGTGACTCCCTTGTTTGCTCCACACTGCCCTCCAACCCCACCACACCCGGCACCTTCCCCTGCAACCGCAGGAAATGCTACACTTGCCCCTACACCTCCTCCCTCACCCCAATCCCAGGCCCCAAGATGACTTTCCATATTAAGCAGAGGTTCACCTACACATCTGCCAATGTGGTATACTGCATCCATTGTACCCGGTGTGGGTTCCTCTACATTGGGGAAACCAAGCGGAGGCTTGGGGACCGCTTTGCAGAACACCTCTGCTCGGTTCGCAATAAACAACTGCACCTCCCAGTCGCAAACCATTTCAACTCCCCCTCCCATTCTTTGGATGACATGTCCATCATGGGCCTCCTGCAGTGCCACAATGATGCCACCCGAAGGTTGCAGGAACAGCAACTCATATTCCCCTTGGGAACCCTGCAGCCCAATGGTATCAATGTGGACTTCACCAGCTTCAAAATCTCCCCTTCCCCCACCGCATCCCAAAACCAGCCCAGTTCGTCCCCTCCCCCCACTGCACCACACAACCAGCCCAGCCTGTCTCTGCCTCCCTAACCTGTTCTTCCTCTCACCCATCCCTTCCTCCCACCCCAAGCCGCACCTCCATCTCCTACCTACTAACCTCATCTCACCTCCTTGACCTGTCCGTCTTCCCTGGACTGACCCATCCCCTCCCCACCTATACTCTCCTCTCCACCTATCTTCTTTTCTCTCCATCTTCGGTCCGCCTCCCCCTCTCTGCCTATTTATTCCAGAACCCTCACCCCATCCCCCTCTCTGATGAAGGGTCCAGGCCAGAAACGTCAGCTTTTGTGCTCCTGAGATGCTGCTTGGCCTGCTGTGTTCATCCAGCTTCACACTTTATTATCTTGGATTGTCCAGCATCTGCAGTTCTCATTATCTCTGGTTAGAATATAAACGGGTGTTTTCTGAATACACACCTAGAAACTGCAGGTAGTTACTTGACAAGTTGGACAAGTAGTCTTGTCTATCAGCCTGTAAGAATCAGAATGCGGAACTAAAAGCACTATTTGCTGATGTCTTAGTGAAACAGTGTGAAAATTTCAAATATCAAGATTCCCAAGTGTTTCACAGCTGAATCTGAAGAGGGTCTGAAGGTTTCCCATCATTCTGCAACCAACTATTTCTAACTACTTCTCTGTTGTAACTCATCAAAATTTACTTTGGTTATTCACTTGAAGACTTTAGCTGTTTTCAAAGCCACCTTCAATTTAATGTGACAAACCTTTCAGTTTCTGTCCTTTTATCATGCGCCATTACTCCACATCTGAAATATTTGAGCCTCCAGATAATGTTTCTACTGGGAGGAGGAATGCACTGAAACTGAGGGTCATTGCGCCACCAGCCATAACAAGAGCTTAAACATTTTATTCAGTCATCAAAATTGGTAAGTTTGTTTATCTTTGTTACTGTTAAGTAGAACAAAAGTTCCAATAATTCCAATTAGAACACATTTATTACAGGCAAACTACATGAACTCACTAACAAGAAACTGAAGAAACTGTGAGAAAATCACCTCATTCTACCATTTTAGTTTTGATCAACAGAATTTCTCTATTATTTTCCACTCCACAGAGATGGGTCCTTGTGACACAGTGGTAGGGTCCCTATCTCAACAGGAGGCAGAGTCAAGTTTACTTGCTCCAGAGGTGTGCATTAATACGTCTGAACAGGGTGATTAGAAAATATCTTTCTCTGCAGATCTGTGCACATAATTTACTGTGTATGAGTGCAAATGTTTGCAATCAAGTAGAAGAGTTGAACTTAGAGTAGCTAGGTTGATAGCCAGTTTGCTGCTTTCTTAAAAAAGTTTACCTGTGAGAAGTGTGTAATTTTTGAGTTTACTGAAAAATCCGGTGATATGCTCTTTTGTTCTAGTTAACAGTAGTAAAGAGAAACAAACTGGTCATTTTTGATCATCAAAAAAGACACTTACACTTTTGGAAGGACTTCTGGGAACAGTGGAGCTCAATTTCCAGCACACTTTGCCTGCCAGAGCTGTAATAAGTAGCAAATGAAAGACATTAAAATCTGGCTCAGCTCCATGGGAGTGGCTGTGGTTATGAGGCAGAGATTCTCTCTCTGTAAATCCCATTAGGAGTGCAGATAGGGTCAACCTCAGCTGTGATGTCCAAGATAGTTATGTGGTCTGCCAACATTCAGTGAAGAGTTAGCCACTTGGGGTGTGGTCCTGGAAGGTATCTGATGCCTTGAAGCCAGTACTTTGTATGAATGTGGTTGGTAGAGCATAGAAGTTAGTCTTTTTCCCTCAATCTATCAACTTCACATTCTCTCATGTTAGTGCACGTCAGAAACTAGCTGAAGCAACCTGGAAAAAAGCTGTTTCTTTCAACTGGTGAATGATAGCACAACATCAGAGTGGGCATAAGTTGATCAGCGAAAGGTGCCCTGATGCAGGATAACAAGATAATCTGAGAGACAGAGTGCAAGAGGTGGGGGAGCGTGGTAATACAGACAATACTGTATCTAATAAAAAAAACTTGTATCAGTAAGATACTGCTGCAATAACCACAGAGCAAAGTCAAAACTTATCAGCAATTTGATAGAATCTTTCTCAAGAGATCATCTAATTGAATCTTTAACATTCATCGGCTCATATCCCACCGATACTCACTGGTCCAAACTCACTGCTTGGTTGTAGGCTCTCTTTGCATTGTCAGGATCTGCCAGGTTTGTTAACGTCACTGTAACAAGAAATGAACATAAGAAAATCTATACTCACTGGGATGTTTCAATACATCCACCGTTTCCCCACAGGTTTGTAACACTCGAGTCCTGACCTCTGATCTCATTCACCCTTTGACCTGCCCTTTCATTCCTCTAACTCTGACTTCTTGCAAATCATTTCACTGTTGAGAAGCACATGCCTAGTTACCTTGGCATGACTCCCTCCCTAAACACTCAGTCCTGACTACAGACTTGTTCATGCACTTCTCTCCATATTGCCCCACGTTCGATGTTCATTTTAGTTCCTCAACAAAAATGCTGCTGTATAAGGGGGCTGTTTAGATTCAGATCAGGACCCTTCTTAAGAAAAATCTAAGAATTATGACCATTTGCCCCAAAGTGCTCCCCCACTGACACCTTCATAACTTTCCCTGCTTTATTTCCCAACAGAAGGTCAAGTTTTGCTCCTTTTCTAGTAGGTACATACACAAACTGAAGAAAATCCCAACATGGTGATCATCCCTTTCCTAATTTCTTAGTTTCACCCATATAACTTCACAGGACTATCTCCAGGGCTAATTTAAAGCCTCCCGAATAGCAGTACCAAAATTACAGTCGAGCCACAGACAGTACCAGAAACCTGGCTGGCAGTACGATGCTCACCTGAGAGACCATTCCCCGCCTACAGTATCCAAAACAGTACATCAGTTTGAGACAGGTTTAGTCACAGGAGAGTCCTGCACTACCTGCCTCCCTCTCCGACCATTCCCAGCAGTCAACCATCTACTTGACTGTATCTGCAGTTTTTCTACCTTCCTGAAAATGCCACCCATCACAGCCCGTGAATCTTGTAAACTCATTGCCTGTAAGTGCCACTCCAACCGATCCATACAGTCCGATAGAAATCGTAACGAAACACACTTCCTGCAGACGTACTCTCCAGAAACATTCAAATTCTCCCTGACTTTCCATGTCTGAGCGGAAGACCACATCACCCTACTAAAAGCCATTTTTGTCCCCTTTAACAATCTACAGATCCAAAAACATACACATTTTGCTCAAAACAGTCTTTTATCTCAAAAACACTGCCCTTAATATTAAAAGTCAATCCAGAGAGGGATCACAGTAAAACTGTAATTTTAAAAATAGCCTGATCTTAATATTATGGATTAACAAAACAAAATCACATTGACAAGAGCTATAATGCCTCATTTCAGGACAAACAGAGAGTCAACTCACTCCATCGCAACATGTTCATTGATTCTCACATTTTGTTATGAAAATTAGACCTGGGTTCTCTGGGGCTTTAAGTTCTTCTCCATGGTGTAGCTGATTGTGTTGCATTGCAACACAGAGAAGGGACGGAAAAGTTTCCCAGGTGTTCTTAATAAATTTACAGGGTGCTGCTTCTCTATTGAGGGGCAAAGCATCAAACAACTATGTAAACATTACCTTCTTAACTGGATACATCTGCTAGAGATGGTAAATATCTCCAAATTAGGAGAAGAAAATGGAACCGGACATAGGTTCTGCGTTCAACTGTGAATGCAAAGAGGAGGACAGGATCAAACCTGTATGTGGGGCAACACTTCTCGATTCTCACTGTCTGGGGTCTTACGGAAACAGGGGATGACTGAACTGGTTAAAGGAGCTTTATGGTATCAATGTGGATTTCACCAGTTTCAAAATCTCCCCTCCACCCACTGCATCCCAAAACCAGCCCAGCTCGTCCCCTCCCCCCACTGCATCCCAAAACCAGCCCAGCACGTCCCCTCCCCCCACTGCATCCCAAAACCAGCCCAACTCGTCCCCGCCTCCCTAACCTGTTCTTCCTCCCACCTCAAGCTGCACCTCCATTTCCTACCTACTAACCTCATCCCGCCTCCTTGACCTGTCCGTCCTCCCCGGACTGACCTATCCCCTCCCTACCTCCCCACCCACGCTCTCCTCTATCTATCTTCAGTTCGCCTCCCCCTCTCTCCCTATTTATTTCAGAACCCTCACCCCATCCCCCTTTTCTGATGAAGGGTCTAGGCCCGAAACGTCAGCTTTTGTGCTCCTGAGATGCTGCTTGGCCTGTTGTGTTCATCCAGCTCCACACTTTGTTATCTTGGTTAAAGGAGCTGATGGTTCTGTATCCACAAACGAATCAATGCTTTGAGGAGGGATAAGGTAAGACAGGTATCATGCTGGTGTACACTCATTTAGTGAAGACGTAAATGTTAGGAAGAGTTAATGACTGTGTTGATCAAATGCTAAAGCCAATTCCATACTCACCAGCCAGCAACATGTACAACTCGCCCATTCTCGGCTGCATGTTGATGGCAGCGCTCAGAAAGTGGAATGCTGATGCATATTGCTGCATTGTCAGGTGCACCAAGCCCAGGTTATAGAGAATTTTCCAATCAAAGGGAGCCAGGTAGTTGGCTCGCTTCAAGCAACTGATAGCCTGGAGTAATGTAAACAACATCACAGCCATTCACTTTAGCAGGATGAGCACCTATCATTTCAGCATCACTTTAACATTTAAAATCACCATTGTCAACCAAAAGGATTTCTGAATGTGCATGATAAATGTGGGGAATGAAGACAGGACCAAGTGCTGTACTGTGCCTTGAAATGCTGACCTATACTTCACTCCAGCACAGTCTGATGACATGAGGGACCTCCCTGCTAGCCATTTTTGAACGTCAACATGAAATGCACTTTCGACTGTGTCACCTCACTTCCTCATTGGGCTGGACCTTTAACGATGGCACAAAAATGCAACCTCAGGAGTTGACAGTTTGTGAGAAAGATGAAAAAACATCACTGCACAACAGGTAGTCTTCAGAATGGCTCAAGTGATCTCGAGATTAGCTCAAGTGGTCTCTCATTAAGCTGTCCTGGAAGTGTTTGATAGGGAGAGTGTAGAGGCAGCTTTACTCTATATCTAAGCCTATGCTGTGCCTGTCCTGAGAATTTTTGATGGGGGACAGTGTAGTGGGAGCTATACGCTGTGTAAAACTCCATGCTGTATCTGCCCTGTTCCAGTTTAGTAACCAGCAGGCTGGTGATCAGGACATCCTGCTGCTTCCACTCTTTCTACCTGTCTGAATGTTGACTTAAAAGGGTCAGTAAGAAAACACTCACTGTCTTTACAGTTTGTAGTTGCAAGTAATCTGGGTTAAAGCAGCAGATGTTACTGTTTAAACTCAGTTATATTCCAGTCCTTTTTTTTCCTTTATTCATTTGTGGGAGGTGGATGTCATTGGCAGGGCCAGCATTTATTGCCCATCCCTAGTTGCCCTTGAGAAGGTGGTGGTGAGCTGCGTTTTTGAGCCATTGCAGTCCTCCTGCTGTGAGTTGACCTGCAATGCCATCAGGGAGGGAATTCCAGGATTTTTACCCAGCAACAGTGAAGGAACGGTGATATACTTCCAAGTCAGGATGGTCAGTGACTTGGAAAGGAACTTGAAGGTGGTGGTGTTCTCAAATATCTGCCGCCCTTGTCCTTCTGGATGGAAGTGATTGTGTGTTTGGAAGGTGTTGCCTGAGGATCTTTGGTGAATTCCTGCAGTGCATCTTGTAGATAGTACACACTGCTGCTACTGAGCGTCGGTGGTGGATGCTTGTGGATGTGGTGCCAATCAAGTTGCTGCTTTGTCCTGGATGGTGTCAAGCTTTTTGAGTGTTGTTGGGGCTGCCCCCATCCAGGCAAGTGGGGAGTATTCCATCACACTCCTGACTTGTGCCTTGTAGCTGGTGGACAGTCTTTGGGGAGTCAGGAGGTGAGTTACTCAACGCAGTATTCCCAGCTTCTGGCCAGCTCTTGCAGCCACTGTGTTAATGTGGTGAATCCAGTTGAGTTTCTGGTCAATGGCAACCCCAGGATGTTGATACTGGGGGATTCAGTGTGGTAACACAGTTGCATGTCAAGGAGCGGTGGTTAGATTGTCTCTTGTTAGTGATGGTCATAGCCTGGCATTTGTGTGGCACAAATGTCACTTGCCACTTGTCAGCCCAATCCTGGATATTGTCCAGAACTTGTTGCGTGTGAACACGGACTGCTTCAGTATCTGAGGATCACGAATGGTGCTGAACATCGTGCAAGCATCGGCGAACATCCCCAATTATGATGGAGGGAAGATCATTGATGAAGCAGCTGAAGATGGTTGGGACTAGGACATTACACTGAGGAATTCCTGCAGAGATGCCCTGGAGCTGAGATAACTAATCTCCCACAACCACGACCATCTTCCTGTGTGTCAGGTATGACTCCAACCTCCGGAGCATTTGCTCCCAATACCCATTGATTCCAGTTTTGCCAGGGCTCTTTGATGCCACCCTTGGTCGAATGCTGCCTTGATATCAAGGGCTGTCACTCTCACCTCACCTCTGGAATTCAGCTCGTGTCCATGTTTGAACCAAGGCTGTAATGAGATCAGGAGCTGAGTGGCTCTGGCGGAACCCAAACTGGGCGTCACTGAGCAGGTTATTTTTGAGCACGGATAATGGGAACTGCAGATGCTGGAGAATCCGAGATAACAAACTGTGGGGCTGGATGAACACAGCAGGCCAAGCAGCATCTTAGGAGCACAAAAGCTGGCGTTTCGGGCCTAAACCCTTCATCAGAAAAGGGGGAGCGGGAGAAGGCTCTGAAATAGATGGGGGGGGGGGGGGCGCGGATCGAGGATGGATAGAGAAGATAGGTGGGGTGGAGAGGAGACAGACACGTTAAAGGGGAGGGGATGGAGCCTGTAGAGGTGAGTGTAGGTAGGGAGGTAGGGAGGGGATAGGTCAGTCCGGGGAGGATGGGCAGGTCAAGGGGGCGGGATGAGGTTAGTAGGTAGGAAATGGAGGTGCGGCTTGAGGTGGAGGAGGGGATAGGTGAGAGGAAGAACAGGTTTGGGAGGCGTGGACGAGCTGGGCTGGTTTTGGGATGTGGTTGGGGGAGAGAAAAATTTTGAAGCTTGTGAAATCCACATTGATACAATTGGGCTGCAAAATTCCCAAGCGGAATATAAATTGCTGTTCTTGCAACCTTCAGGTGGCATCATTGTGGCACTGCAGGAGGCCCAGGATGGACATGTCGTCTGAGGAGTGGGAGGGGGAGTTAAAATGGTTTGCGACTGGGAGGTGCAGTTGTTTACTGCGAAGCAAGTGTAGGTGTTCTGCAAAGCGGTCTCCAAGTCTCCACTTGGTCTCCCTGATGTATAGGACACCACAACGGGTACAGTGGATACAATATACCACATTGGCAGATGTGCAGGTAAACATCTGGTTGATATAACGCATCAGCCTCCGACACTTCCGCCATCTACAATCCGACCCCACCCCCAAAGACATTTTTCCCTCCCCACCCTTGTCTGCTTTCCAGAGGGTCCACTCTCTCCGCGACTCCTTGTCTGTTCCACACTCCCCTCCAACCCCACCACACCCGGCACCTTCCCCTGCAACCGCAGGAAGTGCTACACTTGCCCCCACACCTCCTCCCTCACCCCCATCCCAGGCCCCAGGAAGACTTTCCACATCAAGCAGATGTTCACCTGCACATCTGCCAATGTGGTATACTGCATCCACTGTACCCAGTGTGGCCTCCTCTACATTGGGGAAACCAAGTGGAGGCTTGGGGTCCACTTTGCAGAACACCTCCGCTCAGTTCGCGATAAACAACTGCACCTCCCAGTCGCGAACCCCATTTCAACTCCCCCTCCCATTCCTTAGATGACATGTCCATCATGGGCCTCCTGCAGTGCCACAATGATGCCACCCAAAGGTTGCAGGAACAGCAACTCATATTCCACTTGGGAACCCTGCAGCCCAATGGTATCGATGTGGATTTCACAAGCTTCAAAGTCTCCCGTCCCGCAGTGCATCCCAAAACCTGCCCAGTTCGTCCCTGGCTCCCTAATCTGTTTTCTTTTAGGTTAGATTAGACTCCCTACACGTGGAAACAGGCCCTTTGGCCCGACAAGTCCACACCGCCCCTTGCAGCATCCCACCCAGACCCATCCCCCTATAACCCACACATCCATGAACACTCAGGGCAATTTAGCATGGCCAATCCACCTAACCTGCGCAACTTTGGACTGTGGGAGGAAACCGGAGCACCCGGAGGAAACCCACGCAGACACGGGGAGAATGTGCAAACTCCGCAAAGACAGTTACCCGAGGCTGGAATTGAACCCGGGTCCCTGGCGCTGTGAGGCTGCAGTATTAACCACTGAGGCACCGTGCCGCCCTGTTCTTCCTCTCACCTATCCCCTCCTCCACCTCAAGCCACACCTCCATTTCCTACCTACTAAACTCATCCCACCCCCTTGACTTGTCCATCCTCCCCGGACTGACCTATCCCCTCCCTACCTCCCCACCTACACTCACCTCCGCGCCCATCCCCGCCCCTTAAACTTGTCTGTCTCCTCTCCACCTATCTTCTCCTCCGTCCATCCTCGATCTGCCTCCCCCTCTCTCCCTATTTATTCCAGAACCCTCACCCCATCTCCCTCTCTGATGAAGGGTCTAGGCCCGAAACGTCAGCTTTTGTGCTCCTGAGATGCTGCTGGGCCTGCTGTGTTCATCCAGCTCCACACTTTGTTGTGTCTTATTTCTGAGCAGGTGCTGCTTGATAGCGCTGTTACTGACACCTTCCATCACTTTATAATGATCGAGAGGGAACTAGTGGGACAGTAACTGGCTGGGATAGATTTGTCCTGCTTTTTGTATACAGGACAGACCTGGGCAACTTTCCATATTGTCGGGTAGATTACAGTGTTGAAACTGTACTGGAAGAACTTGGCTCGGGCAGCAGCAAGTTCTGGAGCACAAGCTTCAGTACTATTGCTGGAATGTTGTCAGGGCCAGTAGCCTTTGCAGTATCCAGTGTCTCTAACTATTTCTCGATATCACGTGGAGTGAACTGAATTGGCTGAAGACTGGTATCTGTAATGCTGAGGACCACTGGAGAAGGCCGACATGGATCGTCCACTCAGCACTTCTGGCTGAAGATTGCTGCTAAAACTTCAGCCGTATCTTTAGCACGGATGAGTTGGGCTTTTCCATCACTGAGGATGGGGATATTTGTGGAGCTTCCTGCTGCAGTGAGTTGTTTAATTGTCCCCCACCATTCACAACTGGATGTGGCCGGGCTGCAGAGCTTAGATCTGATCCGTTGGTTGTGGGATCGCTTAGCTCTGTCTATCACTTGCTGCTTTCCCTGTTTGGTGTGTAAGTAGTCCTGTTTGGCAGCTTCACCAGGTCGATACCTCATCCTGGTGCTGCTCCTGGCATGCCCTCCTGCACTCTTCATTGAACCAGGCTTGATCCCCTGGCATGATGCCCCAAACTATACAGATTTTCCTACTTGGCTATGAACATAGGCTGCTATAGAAAAGGAATAACTGGACGTGGTCTCTGTTGAGGGCACCAGTACAGTTTGGTCATCCAAGTACTAAGAAATGTACTGGTTTGTTTACTATAAGGAAACTGCCACCACAGAAGGGCAGATGGAGTTCATTCAGTGCTACAATCCCTTTGTACTAAGCATCCATTCAGCTTCTCCATGACGCACTACCTGTAGTTTTCAGGTTTTAATAGAGAGTGCACACCTCCTGCTGGCCGGCAGTGGGCAGAGATGATGATTGCATCAGGTGTATAGTGACACTGTTTGGCCCGGGAGTGGATATTCCATGTCATAGATCCAATAGAGAAGACTATCATTATAAAAACCAAAAGAACTGCGGATGCTGTAAATCAGGGACAAAAACAAAGTTGCTGGAAAAGCTCAGCAGATCCGGCAGCATGTGTGGAGGAGAAAACAGAGTTAACATTTTGGGTCCGATGTCCCTTCCTCAAAACTGATGGTGGCTGGGAAAACGTCAGTTTATACGCAGAAAATAGGGAGGTGGGACTATCATTATGACAGATTATACACGAATATTATCGTGAAAAGATTTAGGTAACAGAATCATAGTTTCCAGTTCCAGACATGGGTAACCATTTACTGTCACAAAAGCCAAGTCTTATAAGGACACTGTTTATAACTATTCGGGACTTTGCACTGATCGGAAGCTTCTCATTATACTCACTGCCACATATTTCTTCTTGCCAAAGAAACACATTCCAATGTTGTTCCACAGGGGTGGGCTTTCTGGGACAGCATGCGCTGCTATTCTGTACTTACTCAGGGCAACATCAAAGTCACTGTGAGTCTGCATCATACTGCCTGCAGCCAGGATGGCCTAAGCAAAAGAGGCAGGAAATTAGAGAACAACAAAAAAATCACATCTGTGCATACTTCACTAAGCCATATAAGAGATTGATAATGTAACAACACAAGATTACTGTCCATGAGAGAAACAGCCATCATAATCAAAACAATTATTTCTGCATCAGTGAATTAACAGCATGTTTGCAGTTACTCAAGAAGAAATCATTTTCTTGATTAAATAATGACTCCATAGACAATTACTGCAACTTCACAGAAGTATTTCAGAAACATTAGCTCAAAAAGGCCATAAGTCCCTGTTCAGCCTACTCCCATCATTCAGTAAGATTATGGTTAATCTTTAACTCCACTTTATTACCAGGTGTCCACATCCTGGTATATCATCAGAATTCAGAGTTTATTGCTCAGCCTTGAAATTGTTCAGGAAGTGAATCTTAACTTCACAACTTTCTCAATGAAGAAATTTTTTTTAAATTCGTTCATGTGAGCATCACTGACTGGGCCCATCCACAGTTGTCCTGAATAAGGCGGTGATGAGTTGTTTTCTTAAACCACTGCAGTTCATTTGGTGTGGGAACACCCGCAATGCCATCTGGGACGCAGTTCCAGGAACTTGACCCATTGATATTGAAGGAATGGCAATGTATTTCCAAGTCAGAAAGGCAAATGGGTTGAAAGGGAATTTGCAGGTGGTGATATTACCCAAATCTCTTCTCAGTCTTAGGCAGCCACCCCCTAATTCTGAGATTGGGACCCCTTGCTTCAGACTCTTCAGGTGAGCAAACAATCTCTTAGCACCATCTCTGTTACCAGTAACAAAATGCTTAACCTGCTGCAGACGATCAGCAGCTTCTACTTTGATAAGTAAATGCCAGCGAACAATCCTTGCACTGTTGAATTCCTGGAATTCTGAATTGATTCAAAGCAAGAGAGTGCAGTTTTTTTCTCTTTTAAAGGATGTTTGATGATATTTGAACACAAACCAATTGTAAGAGTGTTACAGAAATATAATTTTTAGTTTCGTCACTTAATGTTAAGTACATCTGACTTGGTAAAGTTTCACATGTTGTACCCAAACAGATTACAATTAGTACCTTGTAATTATTGGGGTTGTAGGTAAGTGCATTTCCCAGATGTTCAAAGGCTTTCTGATACATTCCAAGCTGAAAGTCAGAAACACAAAGTATTGTTGATCGCCATTTTTTTTAAATAGAAAATTTTAGTCTTATTATGTACAAGTAAACAATGTAATGATGTCAATCGCATGACCTAGTTAGGCAATAGCAGCAGAAAGATGACTGAAATCATTAGAACAAGGCTGTTTAATTTCAAGCTAGTGATTTATCACAGCACCAGTGTCATCTATCTCGGTCTCTTTCTCCAAAGTAAGGAGTCACACAATAACTACTGTGTAAATATATACTCTCAGACAAAATGTCTGTATAAATACACTGATGCAGGACATGCAGATGACCTCCATGTGCAATCAGAGTCCTGAAGACAAGGGCCATGTACAGTGATGTGTCAGTCAAATTCCATTTCAATTGATTTTGGGACATTCCCCAGTGATTTAGGGATTATATTCTGTAATCTAATTCATTATTCTGTGAAAAATGCAAACGAGTGACCTTTTTGATAATGTATCAAGTATGGTTCTTAGGGGGAAAACGGCTGAACTATCTTGTTACGTATCTTTCTGTTACAGGTCGACTTTGTGCCACAGGCTGTAATATTACCTGCAGGTATAGTAATCCTAATGTAGTCAGAAGCTCAGCATTTTCAGGAGAAAACCTACAAGGAGGAAACAAATGCTGACATTATTTTAGAAATTCGCCTTGTTGAAATTCTGAAATAAATGAATTTTCAGTGATTTAGAGATTGCAGTAACATATCAATGACTGGCTTTTCTGATTTCCCCTCACTATAATGCCGTCCACACTCAATCAGTATGCAGCCTTTGAACACTATCATCTGCACTCTAGAATTCTCTTCCAAACTTCTCCACCTTGCCGTTTCTCTCCAAATCCTTAGGACCTTATCCCATCAATGGATCTCGTATCACCTTCCATGTTTCCCCACTTATCTACTGTGTCCACTGCTTCCAGTCACTCTATTTTAGGTTGTTTTCTTGTTTAAAACATTCTCAATAAACATTAATCATTATATAGCTAATCTTTACCTGAATAGTCAGCCATCACTCCCTGCATTTTTATTTAACATTGAAAACTTAAAGCATTCAATACTCACTCCACTGCCTTCCGATACGTTTCAACTGCATTTTGGGTATTTCCTTCCATTAAGTGTAGCTTCCCAAGCACCATGAAAGTCAGATCATGACGGCTGGTTTGTAAAGCACAGTTCAGATATTCCTTAGCCTAAAATAAAGATAAAAATTCTCACAGTGACTCTGATAAGGTGGGTTCAATTATTTAGATGAACAGAGATGCACAGAATCCACAGCATATAAATAGGTAATTTGTCAACAGCATGATCAGTTGATCAGTAGCCTTTTACCACTCCGCATCTAACTTCATCAGCCTACTCTTCTACTGTTTTCTCTCTCCTATTTATATAGCTTCCCTCAAACATATCCACGTTGTACACCTCAGTTACTCCCTGTGGAACCGAGTTCCACATTCTCTCTACTCTCTGTATAAAGATGTCATTCCCGAATTCCTTACTGGAATTTAGTAACATTCTTATACTTACAGCTCCTAATTTTCCCCATGGTTGGAAACACATTCCCTAAATCTGGTCTACCAAACTCATCGCCTTAAGAGACCCTCATCAGGTCATTCTTTGCTCTTCTCCACTCTACAGAAAAGACCTCAACCTTTCTGCCCTTATTTGACAAATAAATTCATTGCTTCTGCTATGATCTTTAGGATTATTTTTCAACTTTCCCTACAGCCTCTACGTATACATAGTAAGAATTCTGCACCATATTCCAAAGTCTGGTCTAACCAAATTTCAATTCAAGCTTAACAATTTCTTTGCTTTTCCAAAATTCTCTAGATTCAGGGGGAGTTCCAATATATTTCAAAAGAGCAAGTGTGATTCCTTCATTTGGAAACAGGGAGACAGAAAACAGGAAAACTAGAGGCTGGTTAGCTCACCACTGAACATTGGGAAGATGATGGAAATGATCATTAAACATATATAGCCAGGCACTTAGAAAAAGGCATGTAAATAGGCAAAGTTAGCATGGTTCTTGCAAGAGAAATCATGTTTAATCAACTTACTGGAGCTCAAGAAGTGACAAATGCTGTTGACAAAGGGAAACTGGTGTATGTACTCTTACATTTCCAGCAGTCATTTGATAAGATGTCACATCAAATGCAAACAAAAATAGCTCATGTTGTTAGAATCATATTTAATACCACTTGAAGGGCATACATTTTGAAGAACTGTGAAAAATTGATAATTTCAAACTTTGTGGAGCTTCCTGGAGTGATTTCATTAAGAGGTCATTGAAAGCTTCCTAGAAGTCACATGATTGATGAGACTGGTTTACTTGCTATGGACCCTGCTGGGGTTGTTTTGAAGCTCAGCAGGTTAGGCTGCATCTGTGAAGAAAGAAATATCAGAGTTAACGTTTCAGGTCCGGTGACCCTTCCTCAGAACTGATGGAGGCTAGGAAAATATCAGTTTATATGCAGAAGATAGTGAGGGGGATGGGGTAGGGAGTAAACAATAGGATAAAGGATAGAGCCCAAAGAGAGAGAACTGCAGTTAGACAGACTAAGGAGTTGATAATAAAAACCAAAAGAACTGCGGATGCTGTAAATCAGGGACAAAAACAAAGTTGCTGGAAAAGGTCAGCAGATCCGGCAGCATCTGTGAAGGAGAAAACAGAGTTAACGTTTCGGGTCCAGTGACCCTTCCTCAGAGCTGATGGTGGCTGGGAAAATGTCAATTTATATGCAGAAAATAGGGAGGTGGGTGGAGTAGGGAGTAAACAATGGGATAGGGCCCAAAGAGAGAGAGTTGGACAGACAAAGGAGTTGCTAATGATCAGGCTGGGAGGGTGAATAGTAGTTAATGGGGACTGTTGGTGACTAACAACGGGGGGGAGGGGGGGTGTGCAGTAGCAGGCTGTGGTAACAAGGCCTGGTGTGTGGGGTGGGGGAGCTAGGACATGGGAGAGTTTAGCCCCTAAAATTACTGAACAAAATATTGAGTCCAGAGGGCTGTAGGGTCCCCAAGCGGAAAATGTAGTGTTGTTCCTCCAGCTTGCGCTGGGCTTCACTGGAACGCTGTAGCAAGCCAGAGACAGAGATGTTGGCCAGGGGCAGGGTGGTACATTGAAGTGGCAGGCAATGGTAGTTCAGGGTCTTTTTTGCGAGCAGAACGTAGATGTTCTGCGAAGCAGTCGCCGACTCTACGCTTTGTTTCCCCAGTGTAGAGGAGACCACATTGTGAGCAGCAAATGCAGTATACTAGGTCCTTGGAGGTGCAGGTGAAGTGTTGCTTCATCTGGAAGGTATGTTTGGGCTCTTGGGTACTGGGGAGGGAGGAGGTAAATGGGTAGGTGTTGCACCTTCGCTGGTTACAGGGGAAGGAGCCGTAGGGCTGTGGGGAGGTATTGGGGGTGAAGGAAGTGTGGACGAGAGTGTCCCGGAGGGAATGGTCCCTGTGGAAGGCAGACAAGAGAGGGGAGGGGAATATGTGTCTGTTGGTGGCATCTTGCTGGAGGTGGCAGAAATGTTGTCTGATGATCTTCTGTATGTGAATGCTGGTGGGATAGTAGTTGAGGATAAGGAGAATCCAATCACTGTTGCGGGAGGGAAGACAAGGGGTGAGGGCAGAAGTGCGGGAGATGGGTTGGACCCGATTGAGGGCCCTGTCGACAACGGAGCTGGGGAATCCTCGGCTGAGGGAGAACGTGGACATTTTGGAGGCTCCCTTGTCGAAGTTGGCCTCATCTGAACATATGCGATGGAGACGGAGGAACGGGCAGAATGGGATGGAGTCTTACAGGAAGTGGGGTGTGACGATGTATAGTTGAGGTAGCTGTGGGAGTTGGTAGGTTTGTGATGGGTATTTGTGGCCAGTCTGTCCCCAGAAATGGAAACAGAAATATCGAGAAAAGGAAGGAGGAGTCAGAGATAGACCAGGTGAAAGTGAGGGCAGGGTGGAAATTCGAGGTGAAATTGATGAAGTTTTCTGATTCTCAACAAGAGAGGGAAGCAGCACCGATGATATCATTGCTGTATCAGAGAGAGAGTTGTGGGTGGGGTCCGGAATGGGGCTAGAACATGGAATGTTCCACATACTCCACGAAGAGACAGGCATAACCAGGGCCCATGTGGGTACCATGGTAACCCTTCTTACTTGAAGAAAATGAGAATAGTTGAAAGAGAAGTTGTTGACGGTGAGGACAAGCTTGGCCAAGCGGAGCAGGATGGTGGTGGGTGGGGATGGTTCAGGTCTTTGCTCCAGGAAGAAGCGGTGAGCCCTAAGGCCCTCCTGGTGGGGAATGGATGTGTAAAGGGCTTGCACATCCATGGTAAAGAGGAGTGGCTGGAGCCGGTAAACTGGAAGCTTTGAAACTGGCGTAAAGGCGTCAGATGAATCATGGATGTATGTGGGTAGGGATTGGACCAGGAGGGAGAAGACTAAGTCAAGGTAGGAAGAGATGAGTACTGTGGAGCGGGAGCAGGCTGAAACAATGGGTCTACCTGGACAGTCCTGTTTGTGGATTTTTGGCAGGAGGTAGAAACGAGCTGTACAGTGTTGGGGTCCCATTAGCTTGGAAGCGGCTAGGGGGAGATCACCGGATGAAATGAGATGCATAACCGTAGCAGATACAATGGCCTGATGTGCCATGCTGGGGTCATGGTCTGGGGGAAGGTAGGAGAAAGTATCTCTGAGAGTTAGCGCTCAGCCTCTGCAAGGTAGAGGTCAGTACGCCAGACTACAACAGCACCACCCTTAACGGCAGGCTTAATGACAAAGTCAGGGTTAGATCTGAGTGCACAGAATGCAGTCAGTTTGGAGGGAGATAGGTTGGATTTGGTGAGAGGTGCAGTGAAATTGAGGCTACTAATGTCAAGTCAACAGTTCTCAATGAAAAGATTGAGTGCAAGTAAAAGGCTTGGGGGGGGGGGGGGGGGGGGGGGTGGGTCCAGGTGGAGGGAGAGTGTTGGAGTTGGGCAAAGGGGTCTGTATGAGGGGGAGGGTCCAAAGAAATGAGCACGGAGGCGAAGACGGCGGAAGAACAGATTGGCATCATGTCGTGCCAGAAATTCGTTAAGGTGGGGATACAGAGGGAGACACCTGACGTCTTTGCTGAGTACAGAGTGTTCAGCATCGGAGAGCGGAAGGTTGGGAGGGATGGTGAATACCAAACTAGAAGTGGGGAGGGTTAGGGGAGGGGATAGAATCAGAGTGAAGGGGAGGAGAAGAAGATTCCAGAGGGATGTGGGTATTTTTGAGTTGGTGCATCTTCTGGGCCTGATGCCTGAAGGGAAAAGAAAAAGTTTCTTGTTAGCATGACGCATGAGCTGGAGGATGAAGTGGAACTGCGGATTGGTGCAGCCCTGAGTCAGTGTATTACGATGCTGCTGGACAGAAAGGCTGAGAGTATGCATCTGCTGCCGCATGGCACTGAGTGTGGGTCTCAGGGTGCGGCGAGAGCAGCTGTCCGTGGAACGTTGAACATCTCGGAGGTATCTGTGATCCTGGGAGGATTCAAAACAGGAGTTGATAATGATCTGGCTAGGAGGGTGAATAACTGTTAATTGGGACTGTTAGTGACTAACAACAGGTAGGGTGTAATGGCAGACTATGTGATAATGAGCGATAACAACGTGCAGAGCTGGATGAACACAGCAAGCCAGGCAGCAACAGAGGAGCAGGAAAGCTGACGTTTCAGGTCTGGACCCTTCTTCAGAAATGGGGGAAGGGTAGGGGGCTCTGAAATAAATAGAGAGAGGGCAGGCGATGATAGAAGGTGGATAGTGGAACAAATAGGTGGTGAGAAGACTGACAGGTCAAGCTGGCAGGGATGAAGCCAGTAAAGGGGAGACGAGATTCCCGACAGTGTGGAAACAGGCCTTCGGCCCAACAAGTCCACGCCGACCCTTGGAGCATCCCACCCAAACCCATTCCCTTATAACACACACATCCCTGAACACTACGGGCAATTTTAGCATGGCCAATCCACCTAACCTGCGCAACTTTGGACTGTGGGAGGAAACCGAAGCACCCGGAGGAAACCCACGCAGACACAGGGAGAATGTGCAAACTCCACACACACACACAGTTACCCGAGGCTGGATTCGAACCCAGGTCCCTGGCACTGTGAGGCTGCAGTGCTAACCACTGAGCCACCGTGCCGCCCCTAATGACTCTACTGATCTGCGTTGCCACCTTCAGGGTACAATGGAGTGTAGGTAAGGAGTTAGAATGGGGGGGTTGGACAGTGAGGACAGTGGGGTGTCTAGGTGGGAGGGAAGATGGACAGGTCAGGGAGGCAGGGATGAGGGGAGTGGAGGTAGGAAGTGGGGATTGGTCAGTGAGGAGGGAGGAGTGGGTAGTTGGGAGAAAAGACAGACAGGCCAAGGAGGCAGGGCAAGAGGGGGTGCTGGTCTTGGGATGAGGTCCATGGTGGGGATATTTTGAAGCTTGTAAAGTCTACATTGATACCATTGGGTTGTAGGTTTCCCAGGCAGAATGAGGTGCTGTTCCTTCAGTTTTCAAAGAACAAAGAGCAAAGAACATCACAGCACAGTAACAGACCCATCGGCCCTCCAAGCCCGCACTGATCCAGATCCTCTATCTAAACCTGTTGCACACTGTCCAAGGATCTATATCCTTTGCTCCCTGCCCATTCATGTATCTGTGTAGATACATCTTAAATGATGCTATCATGCCCTCCTCTACCACCTCCACTGGTAACGTGTTCCAGGCACCCGCCATCCTCTGCCTAAAAAACTTTCCACGCATATCTCCCTTAAACTTTTCTTTTCTCACCTTGAAATTGTGACCCCTAGTAATTCAGTCCCCTACTCTGGGAGAAAGCATCTTGCTGTCTACCCTGTCTATACTTCTCATGATTTTGTAGACCTCAATCAGGTCCCCCTCAACCTCCGTATTTCTAATGTAAATAATCCTAATCTACTCAACCTCTCTTCCTGGCTAGCGCCCTCCATACCAGGCAACATCCTGGTGAACCTCCTCTGCACCCTCTCCAAAGCGTCCACATCCTTTTGGTAATGTGGCGACCAGAACTGTACACAGTACTCCAAATGTGGTTGCACCAAAGTCCTACACAACTACAACATGACCTGCCAATTCTTGTACTCAATACCCCGTCCAATGAATGCCGTATGCTTTCTTGATCACTCTACCGACCTACGTTGCCACCTTCAGAGTACAATGGACCTGAACATCCAGATCTCTCTGTGCATTAATTTTCCCCAGGGCTTTTCCATTTACCATTTATCGTATAGTTTTCGGGTGGCATTGTTGTGGCACTGGAGGAGGCCGTGGATGGACATGTCGTCCATCCGCAGTTCCCGACGTGGCCTCCTCTACATCGGGGAAATTAAGCGGAGGCTTGAAGACCACTTTGTGGAGCACCTAAGCTCGGTTTGTGACAAACGACAACACCTCCCAGTTGCAAACCACTTCAACTCGCCCTCCCACTCCTTGGACAACATGTCCATCCTTGGACTCCTCCAGTGCCACAACGATGCCACCTGAAAACTGAAGGGACAGCACCTCATATTATGCCTTGGAACCCTACAACCTAATGGTCTCAATGTGGAATTTACAAGCTTCAAAATATCCCCACCGTGGACCTCATCCCAAGACCAGCCCCTCTCATCCCCGCCTCCTTGACCGGTCTGTCTTTTCTCCCATCTACCCATCCCTCCCTCCTCACTGTCCAACCCCCATCTCAACTCCCTACCTACACTCCCCTTAACTGGCTTCATCTTCAGCTCCTTGGCCTGTCCGTCTTCTCCCCATGTATATGCTCCACTATCCAGCTTCTGTCATCGCCTCCCCTTCTTTCTGTTTATTTCAGAGCCCCCTACCCCTCTCCTATTTCTAAAGAGGGGTCCAGACCCGAAATGTCAGCTTTCCTGCTCCTCTGTTGCTGCTTGCCCTGCTGTGTTCTTCCAGTTCCACACCTTGTTATCTCAGACTCCAGCATCGACAGTTCCTACTAACTCTATGCGATGACAAAGTCTGGTGTGTGGGGTAGGGGGCAAAGACATGGGACAGTTTAGGCCCTAAAATTGTTGCACTCAATATTGCAGAACATCTAAGTTCTGCTTGCAAAAAAGACCCTGAGCTTCCAGTTGTCTGCCACTTCAACACACCAACCAGTTCCCCGGCCAACATCTGTCTCAGGATTGGTGCAGCGAAGTCCAGTGGAAGCTGGAAAAATGCCACCTCATTTTCCGCCTGGGGACCCTGCAGCCCTCCACACTTGATATCAAGTTCAATAACTTTAGAGCCCAAACTCTCCCATGTCCTAGCTCCCTACTCCACACACAGCATGTCTTGTTATCACATAACCTACCATTACACGCTACCGATTGTTAGTCACCAACAGTCGCAATTAACAACTATTCACCTTCCCAGCCAGCTCATTATCAACTCCTTTGTCTATCCAACTGCTCGTCTCTCTCTTTGGGTTCTATCCTTTATCCTATAGTTTACTTCCCTACCCCATCCTTCTCCACTTCTGCACTTAAACAGACATTTTCCTAACTACCATCAGTTCTGAGGAAGGGTCACTGGACCCGAAACATTAACTCTGATTGTTTTCTTCACAGATACTGCCAGACCTGCTGAGCCATTTTGAAGCGGCTAATTTGGAGAGGTTCTTAGAGTCACAGAGGTTTACAACATGGAAACATGCCCTTCCGCCCAACTTGTCCATGCCGCCCAGTTTTCGTAATTAATCTAATCCCATTTGGTCCACATCCCTACAAACCTATTCCATCCACGTACCTGTCTAAATGTTTCCTAAATGTCAAAATTGTACTCGCCTCCACCATACCTCTGGCAGCCATTCCAGACAATCACCAGCCTCTGTGAGCAGAAAAAAAACTGCTCATTTGGACTGTTTTGTATCCCTCCCTACTCACCTTTAACTTATGCCCTCTAACTTTAGGCTCCTGTACCACAGGGAAAAGCTGTTGGCTATCTTTCTTATCAACGCCTTTCCTGATTTTATAGACCTCTATAAGGTCACCCCTCAGTCTCCTGTGGTCCAGGGAAAGAAGTCCCAGACTATCCCCTCCAGTCCAGGCAGCATCCTAGTGAATATTTTCGGCATTCTTACTAGTTTAATAACATCTTTTCTAGGTTGGGGCAACCAGAACTGCATGCAGTATTCCAAATGGGGCCTAACTAACAGCTGCAACAAGATCTCCCAACTCCTATTCTCAATGCTCTGTCCGATGAAGGCAAGCATGAGGAAAGCCTTCCTCACCACCTTGTCTACCTGTGACTCCACCTTCAAGGAGCTATGAACCTGTACCCCTAGTTCTCTGTTCTATAACATTCCCCAGGACCCTGCCATTGACTGTCCAAGCCCTGTCCTGATTTGACCCACCAAAATGTAACACCTTGCGTTTATCTAAACTAAATTCCATCTGCCATTCCTCAGCCCACTAGATCAAGATCTCTGCCTTCTTCACTGTCCATTATATCACCAATCTTGGCGTCATCTGCAAACTTACTAACAACAGGATTGTGTAGAAGTTTGTTAAAGGATACAGTGGGTATAGATTAGTTGCTGGTACAGGTGGAGAAATAACAGATGGAGTTTAATCCAGGCAAGTGTCAAACATTAAGGAAAAATAAACAGCTAATGGCAGGAGCCTGAACAGTACTGATGTACAGAGGGTTTCAAGTCCATCGCTCCCTGAAAGTGGCCACACGAGTAGATAGGGTGGTAAAGAAGGTATGCTTGGTTGGGAAACTGAGTACAAGCGTCTGGATGTCATGCTGCAGCTTTAAAAGACTTTGGCTAGGTTACATTTAGAGTATTATGTCCAATTCTGGTTGCCTCATTACAGGACGGGTATGGGGGCTTTGGGCAGGGTGCAGAAGAGGTTTACCAGGATTATGCTTGGATTAGAAGGCATGAGCTACAAGGAGAGGCTGGAAAAAAAAATCAGGCTGTTTCCTCGTCAGCAACAGAGGCTGAGAGAAGACTTGATAGAAGTCTATAAAATTAGGAGATGCATAGATAGTGTTGACAGTCAGAATCTTTTGTGGAAATGTCTAATGCCAGGAAGCATGCATCTAACGTTAGAGGGGGAATGTTCAAAGTAGATGTGAGGGGGGGAAGTTGTTTTTTTTTAAAAGAGAGTGGTAGGAGTCTAGAATGCACTGCCAGGGTTGGTAGTGGAGGCAGATACACGAAGGGCGTTTGAGGGGCTATTAGATAAGCACATGAACATACATGGAATGGAGGGATATGGACCAAGGGCAGGCAGAGGAGATTAGTTTTATTAGGCGGCATGTTCGGCACAATATTGTGGACTGAAGTGCACGTTTGTCTGCTGCATTGTTCTATGTACACCTCCTAAATTATCATTGAAATCATTTGTATAAAATGACAAGTAACAGCGGACTTAGTATCTATCCCGGGGCACAGTGTTGGTCACAGGCCTCCAACTTGAAAAGCAGGCTTCTCTCACTGCCTAGTCTTCTACCATCAAGTCAATTCTGTAGCTAACTGGCCAGCTCTCATCTGATCCCCTGAAATTTAACCTTATGCAAGAACCCACTATGCGGTGCCTTGCTAAAGACCATGTAGACTTGCCTTCATCTATCTTCTTGGTCATCCCTTCAAAAAACTCAATCAAATTTGTGAGACATGATTCCCCATGCACAAAGCCATGCTGATGATCCCAAATGACTCCTTCCCCTCTAATAGATTCTGTCTTTTAGAATTCTTGCTAACAACTTACCGCCACATCAATCGTTAGGCTCACTAGTCTATAGTTCCCAGGCGTTTCCCTGCAAACTTTCTTAGCCATCCTGAAATCTTCAGGTACTTCACCCCTGGCTGTTAATGATACAAATATCTCCAGCTTAGAGGCTCCACAATTTCCTCTGCCATATACTTCAACAGGTCCAGGGGATTTATCGATTTTAATGCATTTTAAGACTTCCAGCACTTCCTCTTCTGTAATGTGGTCTCTCTTAAAGCATTGCTATTTAATTCCCCAAGTTCATTAGCATCCATGCCTTTCTCGACAGTAAATACTGATGAAAAATATTCATTTAGGATCTCACCCACGTCTTGTGGCCCTGCATGTAGACAACAATGTTGATCTTCAAGAGACCCTATTCTCTCCCTATTTTGACCTTCAGGTACTTTGTAGAATCTCTTCAGATTCTCCTTTACCTTATCTGTCAAAGCCACCTTGTGTACCCTTTAGCCCTCCTGATTTCTCTCTTAAAGTGTATTCTGACACCTTCTATACTCCTCAACGAATTCACTTGATCTATGCTTGTCATTTGCCTCCTTGTTTTTCTTAACCAGGACTTCAAATAACTCCGTCATTCAGGGTTCCTTACTCCTGCCAGCATTACCCTACACTCCAACAGGAATACGCTGGTTCTGAATCCTCATTAACTCATTTTTGAAACCTCCCATTCCCAACTTTACCAGACATCACTATGTCTGCAAACAGCTTCCCCTGTCAACTTTGAAAGTTGCTGTCTAAGACCATCAAAATTGGCCTTGCTCCAATTTAGAACTTAAATTTATGGACCAGGCTGATCTTTTTCCATAGCTATTTTAAAACTAATGGAATTATGGTCCCTGGACCCAAAGTGCTCCCCCGCTAACACCTTCATCACTTGCCCTGCCTTATTTCCCAGGAAAAGGTTAGGTTTTGCTCTTTTTCTAGGATGGCCATTTACATACTGCATAAGAAATCCTTCCTTAACAAACTTCATAAATTTCCCTCCATCCAAGCCCTTAACACTATGGCAGTCCCAGTCAGTCAATGCTAGAAAAGTTAAAATCCCCTAAAATTAGAACCCTATTATTCTTGCAGTTATCTGCAATCACCTTATATATTTGCTCCTCAACCTCCCAATTATTGGGGGGCCGATAGTACAATGTTCTACCCACGCAAACTCACTGGACAATCCCTTGAGACTGTCCTCTCTCTATACTGCTATTACGTTCTCCTCAATCAAAAACTCAACTCCCTCTCCTCTCTTGCCTCCCCTTCTATCCTCCCTATTTTTCTTTTCTTATTTTATCTGGTTCAGGTGGAGGATAAACTGCTCAGAATAAGCTGAATTGGAGGAAAACTTGCTGAGAACAAGCTGCCTAGCTGATCTCTCTCACTGCTAAAACAAAAGCTTGAGAGTAGAGTTCAAGATGAAACATACTTTGTCTGTAGAATGATTGGAGAAACATCACAAGACTGTATTTTCAGAGAAATTTCTGTCTGCAAGAGTTCACAGCAACTATGCATGATCCGTGACTTGACCATGCCAGCCACCACATAAATGTGACAGAATCTAGAATGTTCTAAGATTTATTCTTTTGTCCACTGACCAAAGTTTTCTTCTGGCACAAATAAAAGACTGGCTGCCTAACAGAAAAAAAAAATTAGGCATAAATGGAACATTTCGGACTAGCAAATGAAAGAGTGATATGCTCAGGGATCAGTGGTGGAATCTCCAACCTTTCAGAGTTTTATATGATTTGGATGAAGGGACTGAAGGTACTACTGTTGTATTTGCTGATGACACAAAGACAGAGAGGAAAATAAGTTGTGAAGAAGACATAAGGATGCTACAAATGAACCTGGGTAGGTTAATGAGTCGGTAAAGATCTGGCAACTAGTCTTAAGTGAAATTGTTCATAGCAGGAAAAATATAAAATGAGCCCTTTATCTAAATGCTAAGAGATTACAGAGCTCCAAGATACAGAAAAATATGGTGTCTTAGTACATGAGTTGCATAAGGTTAGTATGCATGGACAGAAAATAATTAGAAGAGCTAAGAATGTTATCGTTTATTGTGAAGGAATTTAGTACAAGGGTAGAGAGGTTACACTTCAATTGTACAGAGCATTGGTGAGACCATATCTGGAGTGCTGGGCACAGTATTGGTCTCCTTATTTAAGGAAGGATATTAATACACTGGAAGCAGTTCAGATAGTGTTTAGTAGGCTATTGGCTGGAATGGGCAGGTTGTTTTATGAGAGGTTGGATAGACTAGACTTCTATTTACTGGACCTAGAAGAGTAAAACACATCTTGATTGAAACATAGAAGATCCTAAGGGGTTTTAACAGGGTGCATGTGGAAAAGATGGTTTTATTTGTAGGAAAATCTAGAACAATGTGCCACTGCTTAACAATAAGGGATTCCCCAGTTAAGGGGAAGAATTGCTTCTAACAGAGTCATGAGACTTTGAAACTCTTCCACAAAAATCAGTGAAAGAATCTTTGAATATTTTGATGGCAGAGATTAATACATTATTGAATAACAAGGCTATTGCAGGTAGGTAGAAGTATGATTTAATCATATCTGCCATGATTGGACTGAATGTGAAGCAGGTTCAAGCGACTGAGAAGCCTCGTTTTACTCTTAATTCATATCTGTAATTCTATAACTACAAAAATGAACCACAGTTTTTTGATGCTTTTCTATGACCTTATTAAACTGCATTGTTTTAACTTCAATTTTGAAGCAACACATAGGATACTGATACAGCAACTCAAATTCATTCAACGCTAGCTTGACTGCGATTCATTCCTTCCATACTCAGGATCAAACTCTTCCCTGCATCACATTCTTGCTTAAATGTTTCCCTTATACAATAATGACCAAATACAGAATGCAGTGCTTCAAGTTGTAACTGAATAGAATACATGATCCAATGTACTCTTTACTATTCGATATTATTAGATTCCCAATAACTGAACTGAGCATCCTACCTCACTACTTCATTAGTACATTGCCCCAAAGAAACAAATCTCATGATCACTAATAATTTTCCTTTCCAGTAGTGAACGTGATTTTTTATATCTGTGAGTGGCCAGCTGGTTTACTTAAAGCATGGCTTGTAATCCAACACTTAATATGAACAACATAAAAGCAGTTTCTCACAGGCATTGAGGTGACACCACTCGTCTCCTTCTCATCCTACTCTAAAACCAGTCTCTCTTTTCCACCAGTTCTGAGGAGAGCTTACTGGATCAAACGTTAACTCTGACTTCTCTTTACAGAGGTTGCGAGACCTCCTGAGCTTTTCCAGCAACTTCTGTTTTTATTTCTGATTTACAGCATCTGCAGTTCTTTCAGTTTTTATTCTCTATTGCATCTTCTGGATTGAAGCTGCTCACTTTCTTCTTCTAGCTCTAGGTGGCAGCATAGTTCATAAATTAACTCAATCTTGAGTTGGAATAAAACCCAAAAAGAACTGTAGATGCTGGAAATCAGAAACAAAAACAAAAAGTGCTAGGAAAACTCAACAGTTCTAGCAATATCTTTGGGGAGAAAGCACAGTTAGGGTCCCTGTAGGGTCACTGGACCTGAAATATTAATTCTGCTTTCTCCCCACAGATGTCAAACCTGCCAAGGTTTTCCGGCAATTTCTATTTTGTTTCAATTTCTGGTAAGTTTGATTCTCCTTAAGTAAGCTGTCTGCTTTAGAGATACTGTACGGGCAACACCAAAAATTTGTATTGAGAATTTTGTACCAGAATATCTCACAGAAATGTTGCAAAATAATATTTTACCTAGGTAACAAAAGTCATTGTTAGACAGTCTTAAAAGTAGGCCTAAGAAATCTAAAGAGGAAATTCCACAGCTTTTGGCAGGACAACGCCTGGCCACCAATTAAAATCAGAGATGCACAAGAGGTCAGGACTGGACGAGCTTAGAAGAATTGTTTTCCCTGGTAATTATCTCTGGAAGATTCTTAAACTATGATTAAACAGAAAAACTCCCAAACAGCCTGTCGCCATATTATGGATTAAGTTTGGCACTCACAACCCACTTGATCAGTTCTCTAAACTGATGGGAACACAGTCAAATCAAGTCAAATTCAAAAGGCTAAACAAGGGTAACCTACGGCAGGACCTGATACAAATGCAGTTCATAATGCCCAGGGACGTTATTTTAAAATCATATTCCAAGTTTCCAGCTAAGTTATTGTTAACATGGTAGATGATTGGGTCCTGCAGGGAAGAGACAGAGAAACAAAACCACTGTTTTGGACCATGATTAATGTGTGCCTCAACTCTGTTTATCCTTCTTTACTCAATATACTACCCCCAACAAAAATCTATTATTTGAAACGTCTGAAAAGTTTTGACAGTGTCAACTGACTCTCAGCATCCACAGTCATTTGAGGCATATTTCCAAAACAGTTTGTATGAAAAAGTATTTCTTGATTTAATTCATGAATGGACTAACTCCAGTTAAACAAATAAGATCCTGAGGGGCCTTGTCAGGGCATGTGTCGAAAGAAGTTTCCTCTGTGGGAGATTCTAGAAACAAGGACACATCCGTGTAAGGCTGAGATGAGATGCTTTCTTTATCTCCCCCCAACAGAGTCATAAATGTTTAGACTTCTCTTCCTGAAAAGATTGTGGATGTGAGTCTTTGAATATTTTTAAGGCAGAGATGATCATATTCTTGATAAGGAAAAGAGTAAAATATTACTACAGTAAGTGGGAACCTGGAGTAATCAATTCAGCCATGACCTTAATGAATGGCAGAGCAGTGTCGAGGAGCCAAGTGCTTTACTCCTGCTCCTAATTTGTATGTTACCAATATTGCTTCTTTGTTTCACACTCCCTTACCAGAGCAATTCGTTCCTTGTAGTTACATATCAAACTCCTTGATTAAGTTATGCTTCAGCCCTCTAACACACAGGGTTTATAAACCTCTAGACCAAGATAATGGAAAAGAGTTTTATTCTGTATCTGATCCCATGCTGTATCTACCCTGAAAATGTTTAGTTTGGATAGAGTAGAGAAAACTTTAATCTGTAACTAACTCTATGCTATACATGTCCTGGGAGTGTTTTATGGGGACAATGTTGCGGGGGTTTTGCTTTCTCTATCTAATCAAAATTTAACTTCTTCCAAGTGTTTAATACTATAAAGGATAATTCTATTCCTTGCTCTAACAGCAGCCATCTCGAGTACAAAATGATTCATTCCAATAATTTTTTTTGACAAAAAGAACTTTTAAGCAGCTAAAAGTCATCTCCAGTTACCTTCTCAAAATTCTTCAAATGCATGAAGCAGACACCAAGATTGTGGCTGATCTCCTAAATGGATGTAATTAGAACAGAAGATAAATAATATGAAAAAGAATGGAGGGGAAAAAGCCTTTCCCATCCTCTTACTGTTTCATAACTTGGAACACATCAATCACAAAATCATTTCCATGTAAGTAACTAATTGATTCCGTCTCCTGGTTTCTAACAACAGTGCACCGCATCAACAGATCACATTTTTTCCACAAGCTGATTAATACCAGTTTGCTAATGTAACCTACCCAATCTTTTTCATTTAACTTTGCAGCTTCGCTGTAAACTTCAATTGCTGCTTTGTGTTTCCCAAGCAGAAACCTAACAAAAGAATAAGATATTCAGGTATTAATTTCCACTGGGAATGGGTCTGTACAGTCACTAACTTAAATTCCCATAAGACCTTTGCTGCATCAAAGTAACCCAGATGCATGTCACAGAGGCATACATTGAAAGAGAAAGGTAAAAGAAGAGGCTAGGAGATTGACACAATGGTCGAAAGTTAGAGAGGTCCAGGGTAGCAAGGTGCAGGGAGTATATGGAACAAAGTGCCAACAGTTGTAGGGCTGGATGAGAAGGGTAGTCCTATATAGTAGGGTGGAGGCTGGCAAGTCATGCCTAAAGTTTGCAAATTAAATGTAGGCAGCACAATCATATTTAGTGTCTTTTATATACAGGCCAGATTTGCCTTTGCTCAGTAGGTTTCCTACATACACACATGAATACTTACAGTGATCGAGCCACCTGTTTCAGGTTGTCCACATTCTGAGGATTTAGAATTGCACAGGTCTGAAAGAGCTCAAGAGACTCTTGAATTTTTCCTTCCAAACGAAATATCAGAGCTGAAATGGAGTGAAGACATTACTTGAAAAAAATCACAGCAGGATTTCTGTGCAACATATTAGCTGCTCACAGCGACCCCCAGGGTTGCTCATAAATATAGGGATGAATACTCTACACAAGGTACTGAGTGACCACCTGGGTACAGTTTGTCTTAATTTAATTAGCAGCTAAAGAAACAGTAAAATGTTCTGAGTTGACTCAAGAATAATTACTTGAAGACTTTTTCTTCAGCAGTGAAAAATTCCTAATAGTAAACTAAGAAATTCAATAAATATGTTCATCTGAGGACAGGG
This sequence comes from Stegostoma tigrinum, assembly GCF_030684315.1. Taxonomy (NCBI): domain Eukaryota; kingdom Metazoa; phylum Chordata; class Chondrichthyes; order Orectolobiformes; family Stegostomatidae; genus Stegostoma; species Stegostoma tigrinum. The sequence goes on along the minus strand of NC_081389.1, from coordinate 25,532,152 downwards.
ATGACAAACTCTGACCACAAATGCTGCTTGACTGTGAAGAGGTTTGCCTTGATTGATTAATCATTTTCAGGGAACCTAAGCCACCATCAACCATGCAGTCTGGACTGCACCTAACTCCAGTCCAACCCATGGAGGACACGGATAACACCCTGTACAGTCAATTGTACAGGATTGACAATCAATGTAAGGTTGCTGGTGGCATCTATAGCCAACAAAATCATTCTGAATATTGCAGTTATAATAATAAACCAAAAAATATGTGGACAGAGTTCAACCTGCCATCGGTCTATCAGTAAATGGCCGATGCTGCATAGGATGCTAGTAAGTAAGCTAATGGTATTGGGAAAAAGTACGGGCATATACAGATGATTGGCAAACTGGCAGAAGGCAGAGAGTAGAGATAAATGGATGGTAACCAGTGACTAGCGGAGTTCTGCAAGGGTTAGTGTTGGGACCACAACTATTCATGGTATTCATTAACGATCTAGTTGAAGGAACTGAGGGCATTGTTGTTAAGTTTGCAAATGACACAAAAATCGTGGAGGGAGAGGTAGTGTTGAGCAGGCGGAGAGGCTATAGAAGGACTTGGACAAGCTAGGAGAATGAGCGAAGAAGTAGCAGATGGAATACAATGTGGGGAATTGTGAGGTTTTGCACTTTGGTAGGAAGACTAAAGACACAGACTATTTCCTAAATAGGAAAAGACTTCAGAAATCTATCTTGTGGAAAAGACGCCAACTATCCACCCAACCCTTGCCTCCCATTTATACACTATCAGCTTGCCCCTCAGCCTCCAATATTCCAGCAAAAACAATCCAAGTTTTCCAGCCTCTCCTTATAGCTAATACATTCTACCCAGGCAACATCCTGATAATTCTTTTGCACCTTCTCCAAAGGCCCAACATCCTTCTGACAGTGTGGCGATCATAACTGCACACAATACTCCAAATGTGACTTAATTTAAGTATTATACAGCTGCTATATGATGTGCCAACTTATACACTCAATGCCCCAACTGCTGAAGGCAAGTATGCCAGATAGCTTCCTTACAACCTTATCCAGTTGTGTTGTCTTAGGAAAAAGACTGAGTGCATTCATCCTATCCATGCCTCTCATGATCTTATACACTTCTATAAATTACCCCCTCAGTGTCCTACACTCTCAAGAAAATATGTCCTAACTTGTCCAACCTCTCACTATAACTCAATTCCTTGAGTCCTGGCAATATCCTTGTAAATTTCTTCTACACTCTTTCCAGTTTAATAATATCCTTCCTATAGCAAGGTGACCAAAACTGAATACAATACTCCAAATGCAGCCTCAGCAATATCTTTAGTTCTGCTGACATTGCCCCCAACTCCCTTCTGTACTTTGACTCGTCATTGTTAGATATCCGTCCTATTACCGTGGTGTTGTCAGCGAACTTGGAGATGGCATTCGTTTGGAATTTGGCAACACAGTCGTGCTGTACAGGGAGTACAGCAGGGGGCTGAGGATGCATCCTTGTTTGACTCCAGTGTTGAGAGTTATTGTGGAGGAGGTGCAGTTACCTATCCTCACTGATCGCAGTCTGTGGCTCAGAAAGCTGGTGATCCAGTTGCAGAAGGTGGAGCCGAGACCAAGGTCATTGAGTTTTGAGATCAGTCTGGAGGGGATAACGGTATTGAAGACAGAGATGTAGTCAATGAGCTTGACATAGGCGTCCTTGTTGTCGACATGTCCCACAGATGAGTGCAAGGCTAGGGATATGGCATCCGCTATGAACCTGTTAAGTTGGTAGGCAAGTTTTAGGGGATTGAGGCAGTGTGAGAGATTGGGGTTGATGTGGGCCATGACCAGTCTCTCGAAGCACTTCATGATTAGAGAGGTCAGAGCCACTGGATGGTAATCATTATGCACGTTGCATGGCTTTCTTAGATATGGGGATGATGGTCTTCTTGAAGCAGATGGGGACTTCGGATTGTAGGAGGGTTCAAGATGTCGGTGAATACCTCCGCCAGTGGATCCTCACAGGATCTGAGTGCTCGGCTGGGGACACCGTACAGGCCCATCGCTTTCACTAGGTTGACTCCCAGGAAGGCCGATCTGACATCTGTAGTGGTGGCCAAGGGATCAGGTATGTCTGGGGTTGTCAGGGCAGATGTCACTGCGTCGCTGGCATTCTGCTGAAACCGAGCATAGAAAGGGAGGGATGTGTCTTTGTCTGCTATCTTGCTCCCATAATGTTGTTCAGGTCTTACCATATGTGGCGCGAGACTGTTCGGTAGGTTTGGGCTTCTAACTTAGTCCAGTACTGCCTCTTGGCATCCTGATGGCTTTGTGAAGATCATGTCTGGATTTCTTGGTCTGGGTCATCTCACCTGAATGCTACATGCCTAGTTTTCAGTTGTGAATACTTAATCCTTCCTATCAGTAGTAAGGACCTCACCCATTTCCTTTGGCTCCATGCATAAATTCTCTCCTGAGTGGCCCTATCCTTTTCCTTGCTAGCCTCATGCTCCCATTAAGTCCTGAACTCTGATCAACCTGCCTTTCGAAGTCTCCCTCATTTCAGATGTGGATTCACCCTCCAACAGCTGCAACCAATCTAATTTCTCCAGTTCCTGCCTAGTATTATTGTAATTAGTCTTCCCCCAATTTAGAACTTTCACCTGAAGAGTATTCTTATCCTTCTCCATAACTACCTTAAAGCTTTTGGAATTATGATCATTATTGCCTAAATGCTCCTCCACTCAAACTTTCCTTTCCCTAGCTGGACTCTTAACATATTGTTTCAAGAAACCCTGCTGGATGCACCTAACTAACTCTGTCCATCTAAGGGCCTGGAACTAAGGGAGTCCCAGTCAATAACAAAAACAGAAAATTTCTGTTTATGTTTCTGTTTTTCAACATTCCACTGCAATAACCCTGTTGTTTTTACATTTTTCCATGATCTGCTTACATTTCTGTTCCTTTATCCACTGCTATTAGGGTATAATGCCATCATGATGATTGCAACTTTCTTATTTCATAGAATCCCTCAGTGAGGAAACAGGCCCTTCGGTCCAACAAGTCCACACCAACTCTCACAGCATCCCACCCAGACCCATCCCACATAACTCACCTAACCTAACCTCCCTGAACACTAGGGGCAATTTAGCTTGGCCAATCCACCTAGCCTGCACATCTTTGGACTTCTTGAGTTCTATCCATATGACCTTGCTGGATGAATCCTGCAAGATGTCCTCTCTTTGAGTAGCTATGACATTTGTTTTAATTGATAATGCAGCTCTCCCAGCCCAGGCTGGCGGTATTATTGCTGGACTGTCAATCCCAGAGACCCAAACAATATTCTGGGCATCCTGGTTCGAATCCAGCCACAGTAGATGGTGGAATTTGAATTTTAAAAAAATATGAATTAGAAGTCTAATGATGACCATGAATCTATTGTCGATGTTTGGAAAAACCCATTTGGTTCACTCATGTCCTTTAGAGAAGGAAACTGCCATCCTTACCTGGTCTGGCCTTCATGTGACTCCACACCCACAATAATGTGTTGTCCATTAATTGCCCTCTGGGCAATTAGGGATGGGCAGTGACTAGTAGTGATGCCCTCATCCCATGGAATTAAGACAGAAATTTGCATCCCTTTGTATCACCCATGAAACATCTAAACTCTAGAACATTGAGCCATCAGTCCAGACCTTCTCTCAACTGAGTTACTCTAATAGCCACAACATCACAGTTCCATGTACTAATTCAGGCGCTCAGCTCATGTGCCTTGACTGCCATACTCTTTGATTTAAACTAAATACAATTCAGATCGCTAACCCCATCATGTTCATTAACTTGACCCTGCCTGTTCTACCTTCTCCTCAATTACTCCACATACTGACTACTGCTCTGGTTCCCAGCCCATATGCCACACGAGCTTAAGCATTACCAAGTAGCACTAATAAACCTCCCTACATGGATGTTGGTGTCCCTCTAGTCTAGGTGCAACCTGTCCTTGTACAGGTCCCTCCTGCCCGAGATGAGATCCCAATTATCCAGATATCTGGAGCCTTCCCTCCTATTCCATGTCTTTTGCAACATGATCAACTGCAGTATTTTCCTATTCCTGGTCTCACTAGCTCACGGCACAGGGAATATTCCTAACATTTCAACCTAGAAGTTTTGGTTTTCAACTTTCTACCTAACTCTCTAACTTGCCTTTGCGGGATCTGATCTCTCTTCCTGTCGAGGTCATGACAATCAGTACGAGCCATGGCCTCTGGCTGCTCGCTGCCCCTTTTGGGACATCCTGTGCCCTAGCAGGCGTATCGTTGACGTGTGTGTGTGTGTGTGTGTGTGTGTGTGTGTGTCATGCGGCCATAGACATATTTATATATGCCTCAGGCCCTTATCACTACAATGCTTCTACCCTCCCTGATGTACATCACAGCTAGTTGTGATGCCAATGATCTGGCTGCTGCTGAGATGATAGGAACTGCAGATGCTGGAGAATCTGAGATAACAAGGTGTGGGGCTAGATGAACACAGCAGGCCAAGCAGCATCAGAGGAGCAGGAAAGCTGATGTTTCAGGCCTAGACCTGTATCAGAAATGGGGGAGAGAAACAGAGTTCTGAAATAAATAGAGAGGGGGGGAGGCAGATCGAAGATGGACAGAGAAGAAGATAGGTGGAGAGGAGGCAGACAAGTTAAAGAGACGGGAATGGAGCCAGTAAAGGTAAGTGTAGGTGGGAAGGTAGGAAGGAGATAGGTCAGTCCAGGGAGGACGGACAGGTCAATGGGGCGGGATGAGGTTAGTAGGTGGAAAATAGGTGTGCGATTTGAGGTGGGAGGAGGGGATAGGTGAGAGGAAGAACAGGTTAGGGAGGTGGGGACGAGCTGAGCTGGTTTTGGGATGCAGTTGGGGAGGGAATTTGAAGCTTATGAAATCCACATTGATATCATTGGGCTGCAGGGTTCCCAAGTGGAATGTGAGTTGCTGTTCCTGCAACCTTCGGGTGGCATTGTTAAGGTACTGCAGGAGGCCCAGGATGGACATGTCCTTTGACGAATGGGAGGGGGAGTTGAAATGATTTGCGACTGGTAGGTGCAGTCGTTTATTGCAAACCAAGCGTACGTGTTCTGCAAAGCAGTCCGCAAGCCTCCACTTGGTTTCTCCAATGTAGAGGAGGCCACAACGGGTACAGTGAATGCAGTATACCACATTAGCAGATGTGCAGGTGAACATCTGCTTGATGTGCAAAGTCATCTTGAGGCCAGGGATGGAGGTGAGGGAGACGGTGTGGGGGCAGGTGTAGCACTTCCTGCGGTTACAGGGTAAAGTGCCGGGTGTGGTGGGGTTAGAGGGGACCGTGGAGTGGACAAGGGAGTCACGGAGAGAGTGGTCCCTCCAGAAAGCAGATAAGGGTGGGGAGGGAAAAATGATTTTAGTGGTAGGGTTGGATTGCAGATGGCGGAAGTGTCAGAGGATGATGCGTTGGATCCACAGGTTGGTGGGTGGTTTGAGAGGACGAGGGGAATTCTTTTTTGGTTGTTATTGCAGGGATGGGGTGTGACGGGTGAGTTGCGGGAAATGTGGGGGACACAGTCAAGGGCGTTCTCGGCCACTGAGGGGGTGAAGTTGTCGCCCTTGAAAAACTAGGACATCTGAGGTGTACGGGAGTGGAATGCCTCACCCTGGGAGCAGATGAGGTAAAGGCGAAGAAATTGGGAATAGGGGATGGCATTTTTGCAAGAAGCTGGGTGGGAGGAGGTGTATTCTAGGTAGCTGTGGGAGTCAGTGAGCTTGAAATGGATATCCGTTTCTAGGTGGTTGCTAGAGATGGAAACAGAGAGGTCCCGGAAGGAGAGAGCGGTATCAAGAGATGGTCCAGGTGAATTTAAGGTTGTAGAGGAGTGGAAGGTGTTGGAGAAGTGGGAGAAAGGCAGCACCAATACAGTCATCAATGTAACGGAGGAAGAGGTGGGGTTTAGAGCCAATGAGCTATGGAAGAGGGATTGTTCCATGTAACCTGCAAAGAGGGAGGCATAGCTTAGGCCCATGCGGGTACCCATGGCCACCCCCTTTATCTGTAAGAAGTGGGAAGAATTAAAAGAGAAGTTGTTGGGGATAAGGACAAGTTCAGCTAAGCAGATGAGGGTGTCATGGTCGGGCCTGCGGGACAGGAAGAAGCGGAGGGCCTTAAGGTGGGGATGCAGGTGTATCGGTACTGGATGTCCATGGTAAAGATGAGGTGTTAGGGATCAGGGTTTGGAAGTTTTGAGGAGGTGGAGGGCATTGGTGGTGTCACGGACATAGGTGGGCAGTTCCTGGACCAAGGTGGGGAAAATGGAGTCGCGAGAGGTGGAGATAAGTTCGGTGGGGCAGGAGCAGGCAGAGACAATGGGTCCACCAAGGCAGTCAGGTTTGTGGATTTTGGGAAGGAGATAGAAGCAGGCAGTGCGGGGTTGGGAATGATGAGGTTGGAGGCTGTGGGTGGGTAGTCACCTGAGTTGATGAGGTGCGGATGGTTTGGGAGATGATGGTTTGGTGCTTGGGAGTGGGGTCATGATCAAGGGGGGCGGTAGGAGGAGATATCAGAGAGTTGGTGCCTGGCCTCGGCAATGTACAGGTCAGTGCACCATACTACAACTGCCCCTCCCTTGTCCGTGGGTTTTATGGTGAGGTTGGGATTGGAGCAGAGGGCTGCACGTTCTGTGGGGGAAGAGGTTGGAGTGGGTGAGAGGGGTGGGTGGTTGAGGCGAATGATGTCACGATGGCAGTTGGAGTTGAAGAGGTTGAAGGAGGGTAGGAGGCCCTGGGGTGGTGTCCAGGAGGTGAGGGTGTGTTGGAGGCGGGAGAAAGGGTCAGTAGGGGGACTCTTGACCTGCCCATCCTCCCTGGACTGACTTACCCCTCCCTAACTCATCACATACACTCACCTTTACTGGCTCCATCCCGCCTCTTTGACCTGTCTGTCTCCTCTCCACCTATCTTCTCCTCTATTCATCTTCCATCTGCCATCCCCTCTCTCCCTATTTATTTCAGAATGCCCTTCCCCTCCCCCATTTCTGAAGAAGGGTCTCGGCCCAAAACGTCAGCTTTTCTGCTCCCAGCTTGGCCTGCTGTGTTCATCCAGCTCTACACCTTATTATCTCAGATTCTCCAGCATCTGCAGCTCCTACTATCTCATTACTGCTTGGGTCTTCACCATTCTTTGACACCAGGTCCTTTGTGATCCCTTTCTCAGCTGTGGTGAGCAACCCAACTTCCTGCAGAATCCTAGATAACAAAGTGTGAAGCTGATGAACACAGAAGGCCCAGCAGCATCTCAGGAGCACAAAAGCTGACATTTTGGGCCTAGACCCTTCAGAATCCTCCTCAGTTGCTCCTCAATGCCACCCTCTGCTGGACATTCTTCATCCTGTCGAGCATGACATCCTGTGCAACCTCCTTCTCAGTCGCTTTAGTCACTGCTTGTCACTCTGAAAAAGACCCATTTCTTCCTAAACTTTCGTCTCCTGTCTATCAACCAGTTCTCTGTCCATGTCAGTACACCATCCCCAATCTTAAGCGCTCTTCAAATCTTGCAATTTCTTTAGCCAGAGGGTGATGAATCTGTGGGACTCATTGTTACAGAGGCTGCGGAAGCCAAGTCACTGAATGCATTTAAGTCAAATATGGATAGCTTCTTGAGCAATAAGGAGGATCAAGAGAAGGCAGAAGAATGGGGTTAAGAACCAATCAGGAGCATAAATCAAAAAGCGAAGAAGACGCGATGGATCAAAGGCCTATTTCTGAACCTATATTTTATGGTCAAATTTGAATTCAATAACAAATCTGGATTAACATAAAATAAAGTAAGAGTTGCAGATGCCAGAGTCAGAGACAACAGGGTGGAGCTGGAGGAACGCAGCAGGCAAAGCAGCATTACAGGAGCTGGAAAGCTGATGTTTTGGGTCGGGACCCTTCTTCAGAAATGGGGAGGGAGACAGGAGCTCAGAAATAAGTAGAGAGAGGAGGGGTGGGGCTGGGGAAGGTAGGTGGGATGGTGACAGATGAGTGCAGGTAGGCAGCGGTGGAGATTGATCAGTGAGTTGGGAGAAGCGGATAGGTGAGACAGAAGATGGACAGGTTGGTTCAAGTCAAGGAGGTAGGGATGAGAGGGACAGTTGGTCATGGGATAAAGCAGGGGATGGGGAGATTCTAAAACTGGTAAAATCCACATTTAGCCATTGGGCTGTCGGCTCCCAGGGCGGAATAGGAGGTGCTGCACTTCCAGTTTGCGGGTGGCATCATTGTGTGACTAGAGGACGCCCAGGACAGATATGTCACCCAGGGCGTGGGAGGGGGAATTAAAATGGTTCGTGACCAGAAGGTGTTGTTGTTTGTCGCAAACACAGCACAGATGCTCTACAAAACATCACTTCTGCCATTGACGCCGTGACCCCACCCACTGCCAACATCACTGACACTAACATCACTGACGACATCACTAACGCCGCCCCGACATGCAGCTCCAGCCCAGCCACCAGCTCTACATCCAGCTCCAGCCCCAAGCCCTGCTAGGTATGCACCATTTCCCCAAACCTCCCTCTCACTGAGGACGAACAGTCTGTCCTCAGTAAAGGGCTCACCTTCATTCCCCTGTGCCCACACAATGATTTCTGTTCACTTTTGGACGTCAAATACTTTTCCCATTGCCCCCATGCCTTTTTCTTTCACCACAAGTCTAATCCACCCTCTACAGACCCCTTCTCCCACCTCCAACACATGTATCCTCCTGGACACCACCTCAAGGCCTTCCACCCTCCCTCAACATCTTCATCCCCAACTGCTGTCATGACATCGATCGCCTCAACCTGTCCACCCCTCTCACCCACTCCAACTTCTCCCTGACACAGCATGCAGCCCTCAGCTCCCTTCACTCCAACCCTAATCTCACTATCAAAACCACAGATAAGGGAGGTACAGAAGTGGTATGGCAGACTGACCTTTACATAGCCAAGGCCAGGCGCCAACTCTCTGACACTTCCTCCTACCGCCCCCTCGACTATGACCCCACCCCGACCACCAAAACATCATCTCTCAAGCCATTCACAACCTCATCACTTCCCACCCAAAGCCTCCAACCTCATCAGTCCCAAACTCCACACCACCCGTTTCTATCTCCTTCACAAAATCCACAACCTGACTGTCTCCACCTACTCACAGTCTGTCTGCTCCTGCCCCACTGAACTTATCTCCGGTTTCCTTGACTCTTCTTTGTTCCTCCAGTCCAGGAACTCCCCACCTACATCCAGAATATCACCTACGCCCAGGACACCACCCACGCCCTCCACCTCTGCCAAGACTTCCAATTCCCTGATCCTCAATACCTCATCTTCACTATGGACATCCAATCCCTGTAAACTTGTATCCCCCATGTGGATGGCCAAAAAGCCCTTTCGTTCTTCCACTCCCGCAGACCCAACAAGTTCCCTCCATCGACATCCTCATCTGCTTAACCGAACTCATCCTTACCCGTGCCAACTTCTCCTTTAACTCCTCCCACTTCCTACAGGCCATGGGCACCTGCAGGGGCCCAAGCTATACCTGCTTCTTCGTGGATGCATGGAACAGTCCATCTTCTGCTGCAGCACTGGCACAAGCCCCCACCTCTCCCTCCAAGACATTGTCAACTGTATCGGTGCTGCCTCATGCTCCCACAAGGAGCTTGAACAGCTCATAAACTTCACTAACACCTTTCACCCCAACCTCAAATTCACCTGGTGAATCTCCAATACCTCCATCTCCTTCCTGGACCACTCTGTCTCCATCTCTGGTGAAAGCCTCAAAAACAACAATTATTTCAAGCCCACCGACTCACACAACTACCTTGACTATAACTCCTCTTGCCCACCTTACTGAAAGAATGCAATCCCCTACTCCCAACTCTTCTGCTTCCACAGTGTCTGCTCCCAAGATGGGGCATTCCACTCCCGCATATCCTAGATGTGCTCCAATTTCAAGAACAGCAACTAACCCCCTTCGGTGGTCAAAAATGCCCTCAACTGCATCGCTTATGTTAACCTCACCTCTGCCCTCATATCCCATTCCCCCAACAAAAATAAAGACAGAACCTCCCTTGTCCTCACATAACACCCCATGAATTTCCACATCCAACATATCATTATACGCCACTTCCGCCACCTGCAATCGACCCCACAACCAAAGACGGGTTTTCCTCCCCACCCCAATCTGCCTTTCGTAGGGACTGCTCTCTCCATGACTCCCTCATCTGCTCCACTAACCCCACCGCAGGGAGTGCTATACCTGTCCCTACACACCCTCCCGACTCACCCCCCCTCAAGGCACAAAACAAACCTTCCACATTAGACAGGGCTTCACCTGTACATCTGTCAATGTGGTCTACTACATCCACTGCTCCTGATGTAGCCTCCTCTACATCGATGAGACCAAGCGGAGGCTCAGACACCATTTTATACAGCATCTGCGCTCTGTTCGCAATAAATGACAATACCTTCTGGTCATGAACCATTTTAACTCCGCCTGCCACTCCCTGGCTGGCTTATGCATCCTGGGCCTCACAATGTCACCATCCACAAATGAGAGGAGCAGTGCCTCAGGAACCTACAGCCAGATGGTCTAAATTTGAATTTTATCAGTTTCAAAATCTCTCCACTCTCAGCATCATCCCATAACCAAACCTCCCTCTCATCCCTGCCTCCTTTTCCAGACATCTTCTCTCCCACCTATTCACCCCTCCCACCTCATGGACCAATCTCCCTTTTCCCCCTCCCCACTTCTGGAGAACGGTCCCGACCGGAAATGCCAACTTTCCTGCTCCTCTGATGCTGCCTGGCCTGCTGTGCTCCTCCAGCTCCACGCTGTGTTATCTCTGGATTAAAATAAAAGATGGCTTCATGGCAAAAATGTAACCATTGTCAACTGTCTGTAAAAAACTATACTGTTCACTAAGGTAAGTGAAGGTAATCAGGTATCCTTAACCTGGTCTGGCCTACATATAATTCCAGACTTACAGCAATGTGGCTGATTCTTAATTGCCCTTTGAAATAGTGTAGCAAGCCAGTCAGTTCCAGGACAATTACGGACAGGCAATAAATGCTGGGCTAGCCATCAGTCCTGTTTCACTGGGATAACACTGGGAATCAAGTCCTGCCATTACCAAAGTTGTCCATAAAGTTAAAAACTTTATTAAAATACACAAAGTCCCCAATTTGCCAATTAGATCAGCTCAGTTAAACTGAAAATGCTGATCAGATTTCTGCACTTAAAAAGAACTGGAATTCAATAAAATGTATTAGAATCTACTTAGATCTACTATTAGAATATTATGTCAACAGCTCTTAGTTGTTTAGCTGTGATTAGAATCTACTTATATTCTAATCATAGCTAAACAACTAAGAGCTGTTTACATATAATTCTAATAATTGAAACTCTAACCCTGTCTACAAACATAAAAAAATTGGTTTTACAGGTGAGGGGGAAAGAAAAAGTACTGGGGAAACTTTTTAATAGCACCATTCCTCAGGATTTGATGGAGGAGTTCCTTTTGTTTCCCAAGTCCTTTGGTTCTATGATCTTTTCCAATGAGTGCTTTCACTTCTTCACAGGTGGCATTGAGTAACTGGTTCACAAATTAAGTCTTTGATTTTCAGGTTAAAAGCAACAGCTTGCAGTAACTGGTGAGAGAAAACAGCCGAATTCAACTCTGCCCCCTTCACCTCCATCGCAGGAATCCGAAAAAAACCTTCCACGTCAGACAAAGGTTCACCTGCACATTTGCCAATGTGGCTTCCTCTACATCAGTGAGGTCAAGCAGAGGCTCGGAGACCACTTTGTGGAGCACCCGCATTCTTTTCGCGACTAACAACAACTCCTTCCAGTCACGAACCACTTCAATTCCCCGTCCCACTCCCACCCCCTGGGTGACATGTCCATCCTGGGCCCTCTCCAGGGTCACAATGACTCCACCCGGAGCAGCACCTCATATTCCACCTTGGGAGTCTACAACCCAATGCTCTCAATGTGGACTTTACAAGTTTCAAAATCTTGCCCCCACCAGCTTCATCTCATGACCAACCATCCCTCTCACTCTCGTCTCCCCGACCTGACACAACCTGTCCATCTTCCCTCCCACCTATCCACTCCCCCCACCTCACTGACCAATCCCCACCACTGCCTTCCTGCGCTCACCTATCACCATTCCACCTACCTTTCCGAGCTCCATCCCTCCTCTCTATTTATTTCAGAGCTCCCTTCCCCCTCCCCCATTTCTGAAGAACAGTCCTGACCCAAAGCCTTCCTGCTCCTCTGATGCTGCCTGGCCTGCTGTGCTCCTCCAGCTCCTCACTGTGTTATATCTGAATCCAGGTATTTCTTTTTATGAGAGAATACCACCTGCCCTCCCGGAGATCCTAATCTTTACTTACAAGCTGACCAATCAGAGAGTTATCATCAGGCTGGTAACCTTTGGCATCCGCAACAGGTGACAATTCTACAAACCAATCAAGTACTTGTTGCTGGCCAAATCTCACTTTTACATATGTGCTGCCTTCTTTTATATTTTGCGCAGTGATTGCAAAGCAGGTGTGTAAATTCTTTGTGGGTTATAGAACATAGAACAGTACAGCACAGAACAGGCCCTTCAGCCCATAATGTTGTGCCGACAAAATGTTATGTTTCAGAGTCTTTTTTTAAAACAAGGTACAGCAATTCTTTCCTCAGTCCTTTGTTCTAAACATTCCTTTTCCCAATTCAGTCCTGAATCAAAACTAAAGTAAAAGACACTGTCTTTTCATAGTAAGGTCCATATCCTGTGAATAAATAACAAAAACTACAAAGCATTGCTCTCAAATTTTCTTTTCTAGTACCACTCCATATCAACCCCACCATTTCCCCCCACCCAGCTCCGAATACAATTAGTCTCAAAACATACTAGTATTCCATAAGGTTCCCAGCATCATTCTGAAAACTGTTTTTGATCTCACCTTGTACATACACAGCATATTCACACATCCCATGGGTCTCCTGCAGCTGTTCTTTGATTATTGCCTGGAAAACAATTCACAGCAATTGTTGATGCTCTTTTAAAGCAAACCCATGATACAAGGGGGCTCACTATTCCAGCAGCAATATAAAATCATCACAACAGCACTCACTGCTGACTCATGGTGGAAACACTTTTCTTGCACAGGGACAGGCAAAAATAACATCACAACACCAACACCGTTGACTCTTAAAAAGCAGATATACCACATAAACCCAGTAGGTTCCCGAATCTTCGATGATCACATCATCTTCTCACGAAAACCAAACCCCTCCCCAGATCCATCTGCTTTGTACCCAATCCCCTCCACCCCTCTGGGTCTCCCAACATCAACATCCCTGGATCCCACAGCATCTACATCCTCATCCCCATCCACACCTCTATGGGTTCCCCAGCATCATTGCCCTCAGGATCCATGCCCCACCATCCTAGGTCTCCACCCTAAACTGTGGGTACTCCAACTTCACCTCATTTAATGAGGTGAAATGCCTAATACTCGAGGGCTTGCAATTAAGGTGAGGGGGGGTAAAGGTCAAAGGAGATGTGAGGGGCAAGTTTTTTTTACACAAAGGGTGGTAGGAGTCTGGAACACGCTACCAGGGGTGGTGGTGGAGGCACAAACAATCAGGGCATTTAAGAGACTTTTAGATAAGCACGTGAATATATGAAGAATCTAGGGATATGGGCCAAGGGCATGCAGAAGGGATGAATCTAATTTGGTGTCACAATCGCACAGCATTCTGGGCCATACAGCCTTTTCCTGAGCTGTACTGTTCCATGTATCAACGTGGGAGGCTGGAACCCTCTCACAGTTGTATAAAGTCAGAAGTCACACAACACCAGTCCAACAGGTTTATTTGAAATAATAAGCCTTTGGAGCACAGCCCCTTTGTCAGGTGCAGTGAGAGAAAAGAACACATAGACACACAAGAGTTTATAGGCAGAGAGATCAAGGGCTGAGAGATCAGAAGATCACATAACTAGTGTGAGTGGAGTTTGATACAATCACCTTAATAAATTGTGATGGTCTCTCTACCTTTATCAGTCCGTACAGTTTTGAGTTATTTATTACTTATTACCCTTGGCAGGCAAGTCTTATATCTATTATTCCAGTCACTTAGTTTGTCTCCAGCACCACCTTATTTTTAATTTTTTTGAAATTATCTCTATGCCTCATTTAATCATATAGGTCATCCATTCGCTGGTTATTCAGCTGTTGACACTTTACGCACCATCTAACACACTTGGTCATCTGCAGAGACTTACTATGTGACGCTCCACTCACACCAGTTGTGTAATCTTTTGATCTCTCTGCTCTTGTTCAACCCAGTCCAACAGCGGCACCTCCACATCACAGTTCTGTAAAGCTTTGTGCCTTAAATACTTGGTTCCGTTTTGTTCACGTAAAATTTTCCTCCGGCTAGGAGATTTGAACATTTGAAGCAGCATGCACCTGTGTCCGTGGCAGCAAACTTGTATGCTCACCTTGCAGGTTTCATAGTCCTTTCTGATATAATGTAAATGTATCAGCCAGTTCCGCCTTTCCAAGATGGGAAGTTCTGGTACTATACAGAGCAAAACAGAACAACAAACAACATTCAGTGATCGATAACAAAGCATCTTTCTCGACACATCCTCTCCCTTCGCAATCACTACTTCTTTACCTTATTGATCAACAATTCATTCAGAAAGTAGAAGTCGAAGAAGAATTGAGAAACTCAATTTAATTGTGAATATACATTTGGTTTGTAATATTGGCTTCGTCGGAGGCTCACTGATGATGTTACCTAGAATGGTGACGAAACATCTGAAAACGAACCTTCCAGCTCAGCGAGCAAACTCACATCCAGAACTTCAACCTGAGCTACAAATCTTCTCAAAACTCGCTGTGAATATACAGTACAGAACGAAGATATCTTATCATACAGTTGTAAAATTATTATTTGTATAGCATATCAATATGGTGAAGCAAAAAGGCTGCTCCCACATACAGCATGATGCAGCTCATCTTTGTGTAAATTATTAAAGCATAGAATAAAGAAACTAGGTGATAGATGTTTGCTCTGAAGCCATAATGAAGCTCAATTCCTGAGAACACACACATCCTGTGTCACCAAGGCTGTCTACTGCATTGACCAATATTAGCTTATATTAGCTTTACTTGCTGGTTACAAGGGTCCTCTCCAAACTGCCTTTATCCTGTCACTAAGTTCAGGACAAAGTAATTGATTTGACTGTTCACAGATGCTTCGAAGACAGTAAACACACTGCTGCAAGAGGTACACTGACTGTCAATTATTCAACACGAGAGGCAAAGAAATGAAAACATGAAAGTTACCCTCCTCCCTCCGGACCAACCTCAGGGAATCTCTCTCCCATTGCAACTCTCTTGCAATCTCTTCGGCCTTGAAACTGCTCGACCATGTCCTGAAGCAAACCAGGTACCACAGCCACATCACCTTCCTCAGCACCTGCCTACGGAACCAGATCATCCCCAAGGGACTACAGTCTACATTTCAGCCTTCCCAATTTGGTCCCAACCGTGACCACCTCTACACCCAGAATATTCAGACCCTTCAGAAGCATTTCTCCCTGCGAGTTCTGAAACAGACACTCGCAGCCATGCGCCGGCACCTCCACACACTGCAATCCAGCCTGCCCCAGACCTGCAAAGGACCTCTGCTGTTTTTCATCCTCCGCAGTATCCACAGACTGAACACCCAGTTCCACTCAGCTTTACTGGACACCAAAAATCGTAAGTAAAACCAACTCACGGGCCCCTGCCACCCACAAGAGGATTCCTGCGCCTCCCAAATCCCGAGTCTGTCCCTGCCCCTCCCCCACCATGCACCCGCCGCCATTGACCATGAGGACACGGCCGGAGACCCCACCGATGACGTCACATCCGCCTCCGCCGGCCACAGAACTTCCGGAACCGCTGCTGCAGTCACCACCTCCACGTCCAGGTACAACACCCCACACACTACCCTCACCGCAGCTGCAGCCGCCCACCCCCATCCTCCAACCTCCGACGGAACCCCGCCCATGGCCGACGCCGGCGAAACCCCGCCCACGGCCGACGCCGGCGAAACCCCGCCCACGGCCGACGGAACCCCGCCCACGGCCGACGACCTAATCGCTCCGCCCACAACCTCCACAGCCAGCAACCCCAGAGGAGACAGCCACACTGAGCCCTGCCACATCTTCACCATCCCCCCAGACCTCCCACTGACTGAGGACGAACGGTCAGTCCTTAGCAAGGGGCTCACCTTTGTCCCCCTACAACCACACATCAACGAATACCAGTCACGGTTGGAGAAAGAGCAGTTTTTCCGCCGTCTTCGCCTCCATGCCTACTTCTTCAACCGGGAACCCAACCCTCCTTCCACTGACCCCTTTACCCGCTTCCAACACAAGTCCTCCTCCTGGACACCACCCCCAGGCCTCCTACCCTCCCTCGACCTCTTCATCTCCAACTGCCATCGAGACATTAACCGCCTCAACCTCTCCACCCCTCTCACCCACTCCAACCTCTCCCCCGCAGAACGGGCAGCCCTCCGCTCCAACCCCAACCTCACCATCAAACCCGCAGACAAGAGTGGCGCAGTGGTAGTATGGCGCACTGACCTCTACATCGCCGAGGCCAGACGCCAACTCTCCGACACCACCTCCTACCGCCTCCTCGATCATGACCCTTCACCCGAGCACCAAACCATCATCTCCAACACCATTCACGACCTCATCACCTCAGGGGACCTCCCAGCCACAGCCTCCAACCTCATTGTTCCCCAACCCCGCACGGCCCGTTTCTATCTCCTTCCCAGAATCCACAAACCTGCCTGCCCTGGTCGACCCATCGTCTCAGCCTGCTCCTGCCCCACCGAACTCATCTCCACCTATCTGGACTCCATTTTCTCCCCTTTGGTCCAGGAACTCCCTACCTACGTCCGTGACACCACCCACGCCCTCCACCTCCTCCAGGACTTCCAATTCCATGGCCCCCAACACCTCATATTCACCATGGACGTCCAGTCCCTGTACACCTGCATTCCGCATGGAGATGGCCTCAAGGCCCTCCGCTTCTTCCTATCCCGCAGGCCCGACCAGTCCCCCTCCACCGACACTCTCATCCGCCTAGCTGAACTCGTCCTCACACTCAACAACTTCTCTTATGACTCCTCCCACTTCCTACAGACTAAGGGGGTGGCCATGGGCACCCGCATGGGCCCCAGCTATGCCTGCCTCTTTGTCGGTTACGTGGAACAGTCCCTCTTCCGCACCTACACAGGCCCCAAACCCCACCTCTTCCTCCGGTACATTGATGACTGTATCGGCGCCACCTCTTGCTCCCCAGAGGAGCTCGAACAGTTCATCCACTTCACCAACACCTTCCACCCCAACCTTCAGTTCACCTGGGCCATCTCCAGCACATCCCTCACCTTCCTGGACCTCTCAGTCTCCATCTCAGGCAACCAGCTTGTAACTGATGTCCATTTCAAGCCCACCGACTCCCACAGTTACCTAGAATACACCTCCTCCCACCCACCCTCCTGCAAAAATTCCATCCCCTATTCCCAATTCCTCCGCCTCCGCCGATCTGCTCCCACGATAAGACATTCCACTCCCGCACATCCCAGATGTCCAAGTTAAGGACCGCAACTTTCCCCCCACAGTGATCGAGAACGCCCTTGACCGCGTCTCCCGTATTTCCCGCAACACATCCCTCACACCCCGCCCCCGCCACGACCGCCCCAAGAGGATCCCCCTCGTTCTCACACACCACCCTACCAACCTCCGGATACAACGCATTATCCTCCGACACTTCCGCCATTTACAATCCGACCCCACCACCCAAGACATTTTTCCATCCCCTCCCCTGTCAGCTTTCCGGAGAGACCACTCTCTCCGTGACTCCCTTGTTCGCTCCACACTGCCCTCCAACCCCACCACAGCCGGCACCTTCCCCTGCAACCGCAGGAAATGCTACACCTGTCCCCACACCTCCTCCCTCACCCCCATCCCAGGCCCCAAGATGACATTCCACATTAAGCAGAGGTTCACCTGCACATCTGCCAATGTGGTATACTGCATCCACTGTACCCGGTGCGGCTTCCTCTACATTGGGGAAACCAAGCGGAGGCTTGGGGTCCGCTTTGCAGAACACCTCCGCTCAGTTCGCAACAAACAACTGCACCTCCCAGTCGCCAACCATTTCCACTCCCCCTCCCATTCTCTAGATGACATGTCCATCATGGGCCTCCTGCAGTGCCACAATGATGCCACCCGAAGGTTGCAGGAACAGCAACTCATATTCCGCCTGGGAACCCTGCAGCCACATGGTATCAATGTGGACTTCACCAGTTTCAAAATCTCCCCTTCCCCTGCTGCATCCCTAAACCAGCCCAGTTCGTCCCCTCCCCCCACTGCACCACACAACCAGCCCAGCTCTTCCCCCCCACCCACTGCATCCCAAAACTAGTCCAACCTGTCTCTGCCTCCCTAACCGGTTCGTCCTCTCACCCATCCCTTCCTCCCATCCCAAGCCGCACCCCCAGCTACCTACTAACCTCATCCCACCTCCTTGACCTGTCCGTCTTCCCTGGACTGACCTATCCCCTCCCTACCTCCCCACCTACACTCTCTCCACCTATCTTCTTTACTCTCCATCTTCGGTCCGCCTCCCCCTCTCTCCCTATTTATTCCAGTTCCCTCTCCCCATCCCCCTCTCTGATGAAGGGTCTAGATCCGAAACGTCAGCTTTTGTGCTCCTGAGATGCTGCTTGGCCTGCTGTGTTCATCCAGCCTCACATTTTATTATCTTGGAATTCTCCAGCATCTGCAGTTCCCATTATATCTAAGAAATGAAAACAAACTTGTATGTGCATAAAATGCTCACACCTTCAAGTGCTGACAGACAGAAATGAGTTAATGACCAGATCATCTGTTTCGATTTAGTTGCTGAAGGATGAAATGCTGGTTACCTTGCACTTTTTCAAACAGTATCACAGCACTTTTAAATTCATTTGCACTAAACTAAAATTAAGTCATTTATGGTCCCACTTATCTAGCTGCTTATGAAGTAATAATCTGATCATCTCAAAACTATTTAATTGGAAATTTGGGTTGAAATGAAGTTCCATTTTTGGAATAGAACAGAGGCTACTATTTCAAAAAATACAGCAGAAGCAGAGTGCCAACACCTAACTTTGCTGGTTACGATAGTGTGCAACTCAATGATGACGGAGATTTAGTCTTGATTATACGCTTTCAGATATCCATAGGGGGAAGTTGTACTTACTGTGTAGCCATGGCTTAATTCCTAACATCACAGGATAAGCAAGATAAGACTATCAGATATTGATGCTCATTCTCAGTTATTTAAAAAGCACAGAATATATTTTGCGACTAATGCATTTTCTCTGAGCATATAAGCCAGCTAGAACACAGGTTAAAATCAATGTCTGTGCTGAATTAGTTGATATTTTCCTGAGCAATAGCAAGAAGCATTAATAGCATGTGGCCTCATCATTTAGGAAGGGGAATTTGTCTGGATTCCTATTCCTGATTATTATCTAGTTATTCCTTTCAGAGAGCATCCATGAAATGATAATTGGTAAAGACAGGATTTCATTGGCTACTACAAAATCATGAACAATAGACCTACAACTATTTAATTTCAAATTACAAATGTGAAGAACATTCACTTGGTTAAACTGGCAGAGCTTTAGTCCATCACAAATCATTGATTTTAGGGCAAAAACATAAGAAAAGCAATGAAGTGTCTCCAAAACCCCCACATACACTCCAGCACACACCGATATAACTCAAAGAAAGTTAGCACGTACACACTAACATGTTCAAATACCTACATGAAAGGAAAAAGTCCTAATTCCTCACCTTTCCTTGTTTGTGATTTTCGAACATTGGTACACTGTACCACCTGGAAAAAATAAAACCAGACACACAGAAGGTAAACTGCAAAATCCACTTTCTATATCATCAAACAGACAAACATTCAGTCAAGCAAGGCAAAACTATTACCAATGTAATTTTCACTCAATTCCTTTCTAAATTATGTGTTCAACAATGTGAGAGAAGCCAAAAGAACGTTGCAGAAGTGAGGCACTCAATGTTCCCATCGAATACATGAAGGGCAGATGCAGCATAGGGTTCAATATATAGTAAAATTTTGTGTGCTCTTAAAGCTGAAAGTAAATCCTTCTCCACTCTTTTGAACTAAAATTAAATGGAAAGTAAAATTCCCTCAACACTGTCCCCATCAAACACGCCTAGGACAGATACAGCAATGAGTTAGATACACAGTAAGGTTCCCTCTGTCCAATCAACGTAGAAAAAAACTCTTATGCAGTAGAGGATCCAGACCCAAAATGTCAGCTTTCCTGTACCTCTGATGCTGCTGGGCTGCTGTGTTCATCCAGCTCTATACCTTGTTATTTCAGATTCTCCAGCATTGGCAATTCCTTCTATCTCTTATGCAGCACTTTTCTTTTCTTCCTGTTCCATTGATCTAGATTTCTTCAGTTGTTCTATATCCAATTTGGCATTGATCAAACAGGAAGAAGCATCATTCACACCCAAACCTGAGAGAGGATTTTAATTGCTGTCACACTGTTTTCATTAACTTCACGTTTAAAAAAAATGCTTTTCACTGCTGCATGTGGCCCACAACTGCAGCTACAGCAGCACTACATGAAGGCACAGCCACACCCCAAGTGGTGCTGTATAGGGGCACAGCCACAAGATAAACTTTGAACGTGCTTTTAGATTTTCTGTTACTCACCAATTCTTTCCCCAAATCCGACATTTTCTCATGCGTAATGATGACAGCAGCTAATGATTTCAGGCATACGCAGGCTTTCAGTCATCAAACATAGTCTGACTATACAAAAATAAAATGACATTCAGAAGCCCAGTACAGAGAAAACCTGTGAGTTTTGACTTACCCTTGTCCCTGTTTCCCACCTCTGCAAGATTTTCAACTTAGCAACAAATAACAAAAGAGCTGGCATGGACTTGACACAAAGAAAGATTGTATGCGAAAATTACTCCATGACTGTAATCACATGACATACAGAATGTCAAATTTCAAAGTAAGTTTCAAACAATTTATACTACACAAGAAAAAAGTGCTGGCTGGTTTGCATTTCCCAAACAAAAGTTCACCAAGGTTCCTGAAACTGCGCTTTCCAAACCCACAACCGCTCCATGTAGAAGGAATAGTTTCTCTCCAATCCTCTCACCATCCTGACTTGGAAATATATTTCCACTCTGTCACCAGTGCTGAGACAAAATTCAAGAACTCTCTTCATCGTAGCATTGTGGCTGTTCATACACCAAACTGACTGCAGTGTGTCAAGGTGGTTACTTGCAACTATCTTGTCGAGGGTAATTAGGGATAAATGCTGACATAGGCAGAAATAACCACATCCCATGAACGAAAAGAAATCTCAACCAGAGTTTACATGCCAAACGACCTGAACTCTTTTCTTATTCAATACAAATTGTTCTTCCTTTTGAAATTTAATATTGTTGCAATTCTGTTATGCTGAGTGCGAGGTAAAAAATTTCATCTGTATGTCTTTTATTCGGCAATTCCTAGGTTCTGTATTACAGAGCAGATATTCATAATGTTTGAAACGCCGCAGCAGATCTTAGGGGGAATGCTTCCCGTCCATATATCACAGAGCTGCTCAAGACAGTGGTGCTTTTAGACAATATTTCTGATCAGAAATTATTACATTAACATCTTCCATTTGATTCTGTTAAAGCAATAGACAATAGTGTGGGTTCAGTCTATTAGGTAACACTGTAGAAAAGTTTATGAACACAGACATAAATCTATGCCCATCAGTCCATACTTTCATTCAATTATGAACTAGCAGACCTAAAATTAAAATAGCATTCTTCAAAATATAACTACTCATCCAAATTAGCTAACCAATCTAATTTTTTTTTGATGAATCAGTTACCACGAATATTCAGCCAACGCCTAATCAAAAATCTCCATCAATGACAAAGTACTGAAAGAGCCTATGCAAAATGGAACTGAGCCAAACTGACTAGTAAAAGTACCACATTCAGTTTCTATTGCTATTTTGCCCCTCCAAGTCATGACTGTAGTCAGAATGTTTGAAGAGGCATTCCCACTCCTACTTACTATTCAGCAGTCTCTAGCCGGGATATCTGGACTTTGGGTAAGGGCAGCACTGTGGTTTAACTGTGATGCACTCCCGAATCAACAATTACTGAATCATCAAACATAGACATGCCTCTCAATCTAACAAGATGTTGATGTTTGGAACTCTCTTCCATGAATAGCAGTGGAACCACCCAACTTTCTGAAAAAGAAATAGACCAAATAACAAGTGACCAGATGACAAGCTAAAGTCTGTCCTAAAGATTCCTTTGGCCTGTCAGTTAGCAACATGTAGGTGTCATACTCTTCGCTGAGTTAGAAGACCATGGGTTCAGCACTCCCTTCAACACACTTTAGACTAAGGTACACAATGGAGTACTAAGTTTGATAAGGTGTCACACATTAGGCTACTTTAAAAAGATAAGGGCCCATAGTATTAGGGACAATGTATTAGCGAAGATAAAGAATTGGCTAATAAATAAAGACAGAAAGTTGGGATAAGGGAGCATTTTCAGGATGGCAATGAATAGAGTGCCACAGCAATCTGTGCCAGGACCACAATTCCCAATCTGTATTGATGAATTGTTTGAGGAAAGTGAACAAACTACTGCAAAGTTTGCACATTACATTGAAGTAGGTAGGATGGCAAGTAGTGAGAATGACACAAAAAGTCTGCAGAGGTATATGGACACATTATGTGAGCGTGCAAAATCTTGGCCAATAGAATGTCATGTGGGAAAATGTGAAGTTATGCACTCTGCCAGGAAGAACAGAAAAGCTCAGTATGGCTCAAATGGAGAAAGACTGCAGACCATTGAAGCACAAAGGGATTGGGAAGTCCTCTTGCGTGGATTACAAAAATGCTGGTTTCCAACTTCAGAAGATAATAGGGAAGGAAAAATGGACACTGAGCTGTATTTTGAAAGGAATGGAGTATAATAATTGAGAGGCCTTGCTACAAGTACGCAAGGCACTTGTCAGACCAAGACTGGAATAACGTGAACAGTTTTGGTCCCCTTTTCCATGAAAAATTCACTGGTCTCGGATGCAGTGTACCAGGCTGATAATAAAGCGAGGTTGAGTAAGTTGGATCTGTTCTCATTACAATTCAAAACAATTAGACAATCTTATTGATGAAACATGCTGGAAGTCTCGAGCACCAAAGAGCATAATCTCAGAGTAAAGGATCATCCAATTAAGGCAGAAACAATAAGGAATTTCTTTTTTCAAGAGTGGAATGAAACTGTGGTTATTCTTTAGTGCAAAGGACTATAGTGTTTGAGACGTTAAGTATATTTAAGGCAAGGATGAACTTTTTGAATCAAGAGTTATGGGGAAAAGGCTGGTTAAGTGGAATTGTGAACTATTTGAGCAGCCACAATCTCATCGAATGGCACTGCAGACTAGATGGGCCAAATGACCCACTTCTGCTTCTTGGCCGCACCGAATGGTCAGCACTGGGGATGCTCCGCGCACTCCCTTGGGGTCGGTGTAAAAGCAGCCGAGACCGGTCTGATATCAGCCCATTCGCTGACCTGGGATCTTTCTATACCCCGCTGCCACCTCCCGCGCTGGGTGACCGCCCGCCGTTACCGGGGCAACGCACCGCGACCCGGCCACAACAACGACGACGACGTGCTCCACTTTCCCGCCCCACATTCAAAATGGCCAAGCTCAGTCCCCTATCTCCCCTCCCAATCACCCACCCCAAGGTGGGTATTTATTCCCGGGTAGGGACTCTTGTCTCAGCATTCAATCCTTCCCTCCTCTCTCTCCGCCATCTTCACGCTGAACATCCGGGGAGGCCGTGACGTCACACAAGCACCGCCCCTCGCTCGGAGTGACAGGTAGTGACTCCCTCCACCAATTCACGTGTTCAAAAACATTTCTACATATCCAGTCACGTGGCCCATCGACTCCAACACTGCCTACGTTCAAACTTGCAGGGATGTGTTACTGTTTTCATTCTGATTACTATAAATACTGTAGCACTCACGTCGATAAAACGAAGATCAGGTCTAGACAGAGCCGCTTAAGTACTTGCATCACAGATAATCCAAGCCGAGACTAAGAAATGTAGTTGAAGTAAAAGGCAAATTCTTATGGTGATCGTCGCTGCGGTTTTGGTGGGGGAAGAATTGGCTTTACACGACAATGATTATAAATTAAAATATCTTTAACATGATGCTTTGTCCATTTTTAGTCATTCACAGAATAGACAACTTAGGGAACAAACCAAGGCCAGGAAAGTTTTAATATTATATCAGCTTTTCGAGTTTTCAGTTGCTACATTCCTGTGACTTCCCAATTTTCAATTTTACAAAGTTCTATGTAGCCAGGGCTGGTGGAAGCTTCCATTCATCCACCCCTCAGCACAAGATGTGTTCCAAATATTATCATTTCTTCTCCTCTCCCCCTTCTTTTCAAGGCAAGGAACAGACGGACCTAGCTATGTAGTAAAATAGTGAGAGACAATGGAAACTGCAGATGATGGAGAATCCAAGATAACAAAGTGTGAAGCTGGATGAACACAGCAGGCCAAGCAGCATCTCAGGGGCACAAAAGCTGACATTTCAGACCTAGACACTCTGATGAAGGATCTAGGCCCGAAACGTCAGCTGTTGTGCTCCTGAGATGCTGCTTGGCCTGCTGTGTTCATCCAGCTTCACACTGTTATCATGCAGTAAAATGGCCTTCTTCAACAAATGAAAAAAAATTTGTTATCTATCTCCAAAATAACAACTCTAAATAATATCATGTAGCAAGTGCACTTTTCTAACTTTGTGAACTATTTCCACAACTCTGGCTTCTCCTCCCTTTTTTGAGCCCAGAACTACAGGTCACACCTTCAACCTTTTGGCCATCTTATATTGTAGATATTTTCAACCCACAATATATATATAAACCGTGATTAAAGTTCAGCTTAAGCTAAACAGAAAACATTGGCACAATTGTGCTTCAAAACAG
Organism: Stegostoma tigrinum; assembly: GCF_030684315.1. NCBI lineage: Eukaryota > Metazoa > Chordata > Chondrichthyes > Orectolobiformes > Stegostomatidae > Stegostoma > Stegostoma tigrinum. Next base: position 25,506,984 of record NC_081389.1, on the reverse strand, counting down.
AAACATCAAAAATGGACTTAGCCCTTTCCTACACCTTAGCTTTTCTACTCCATTCTTCACTGGTCCAATTACGTTGCTAATTGTTCAAAGCAAAGATGCATTCTCCAAGTTTGCGTTTAAGAGGAAATGGAAATTCAGTAAAATTAGAAAGCATTTGTTGCTCATGTCAAAAGTGCATTTATTGGGTTAAGATGTCACGGTGTTGGTGCTGAGTAGGCATGTAATCAGAACAGCATTTAGGCCTAAACAGTGTGTTGCAGTACCCTAAATATATGATAATTTTTCAGTAACAGTTTCGACCTGGATGAAAGAGGAATACACTGATTCATATCATTGTTCCAGCCCCAAAAATAATCAAGAATTTCTTCCAGAGTATCTAGAAAAAAGGCTCAAGGGCAAGTGCTTTAAAAAGTGGCTTCAACCCACATAACCAAACGACCCTTTTGTCACTTAGTTTAAAAAAAATGCATCAGTAGTTGAATAGTAAAACTACCTTACAACAAAACAAACATTTCCTTATTTACATCACGATATGCTGAAAGGATTGGCACGAAGGTTTAAAATACTCTAGTTACTCACCCACTTCTTAGATTTAAGACAGCAAATACCACATAGTGTAACTAAATAGGAATGTTCTTTCATCCTCCTCATAGGTTAATAAGCAAAAACCTTATGAACTGAAGTACAAAAGTGACTATGGGTTACGGTATGTTGTGAACATACAGGTAGCTATTTTACAGGATCTTTAATTTGTAAAGCAGCCAGAAGTTTTAGTAAAAAGCAGAAACTGGGGCCAACTATGCAATCCAACTTCCTACTTGATAAAAGCTAGAGTTTCTCTACTTACCATCCGGTCATCAGAAAGCTTGTCTATACTTTGATACTTTAATATTTTGACAGTTCCTTTCTTTCCTCCTGTGAGAATGTACAGGACTGATTCTACCAGGATTAGAGCGGTCTCCAATGCAAACGCACAGCAGCAATTCAGTGACTTTTGGACAAATGCTGATTCAGGTAGTAATCAAGACTGTGTCTTGCTTTTAAGGTGCAAGTCATTCAACAAGGCATGATGCCAGATACAGCAGAGGAAAGATTCAGATGGTATCACCTTGGGATTATGGAAAAAAGATCAAAGATAGTCTTAACTTGAAGATAACTTGTACTGAATGATCCACTGCAAAAGATCAAAAGCTCTTCCAGTCCTTTGTGTTGAGACCAGGATTCTTCCTTATTTGTAGAAGAATATGTGGAAGGAACAATAAAAAAGCTTCACAAGAGTTTTACTCCTAGCAATCATATCTGATGGCCATGGTGGATGTGATGGATCTCTGTAATTCACAGGATGCCTGAAATTACATATATGCTTGAGTATTACTCAATGCTAATCCCCACCTCAAATGCACTGGAAGACACGCAAGGGATACCCAAATTAAACCTTTATCGTCAGTAAATGCTTTGCAGTATTCAAGCTTTACAACTGTGTAAGTTTGTCATGGATTCATCCATTACAGCTACAAATTTTTCAACATTTGAGAATTTGACAATACATTGTCCCAGTGCAACAAAAGAAAAAAAAAACAAAAACTCCACAGCAATGAGTGTGGGGCTAAGGAACCCAGTGCTCGGTCTTAACTTTAGACAACCTTCTCATTGATATATAACCAATTTAATGGTGAAGTAGAACAAAACTATTACTTGAAGTTTGAGTTGGTTGCCAGTTTAGAACATAGCAGTCCATCTCTCACTTAGCCCCACCAAGCGATGATCCTTCAACCCTAACCTCTATACGCTGGGATAGCAACACACAGGCAGAGCACAGCAAGGGCAGCAGCCATAAACACCGAGGACGGTAGAGATATTGGGGTGATGGGGGGGGGGGGGGGGGGGGGGGGGAGGAGACAGAGGAGAGGGGGGAGGAGAGAGAGATGGGGGGGGGAGAAGAGAGAGAGATGGGGGGGGAAGAGGAGAGGGGGGGAGGAGAGACAGAGGAGAGGGGGGGAGGAGAAACAGAGCGGAGGGGGGGAGGAGAAACAGAGAGGGGGGGGAGGAGAAACAGAGAGGAGGGGGGGAGGAGAGACAGAGAGGAGGGGGGAGGAGACAGAGGAAGGGGGGGGAGAAGAGACAGAGGAAGGGGGGGGGAGAAGAGACAGAGGAGGGGGGGGAGGAGAGACAGAGGAGGGGGGGGAGGAGAGACAGAGGAGGGGGGGAGGAGAGACAGAGGAGAGGGGAAGACACACAGGGGAGGGGGGGACAGAGGAGAGGGGGATGACAACAGAGAATTCAGGAGAGAGGGAGAGAGGGAGAGAGGAAAGAGTATTCAGGAGAGAGGACAGAGAGACACAGACACACACGCTGGGTGCTGTTCTCTTCCAAATGTTAACTACCTGTACTGGTCTAATAACCTGACGAGTTCTGTACAATTTTACGGGTATTTTTTAAAATTTTTATACAGCAAATAAATGGAAGGTACTAAGTGCTTCTACTGAAGCTGGAGGTGACTGTCATTAGCAGGAAGATGCAGCAGGGTAGAAAAGCAGCAATGACGAATGTTTTTTTTGAGGCAAAAGGGTTGGAGGGTATGGGAAGGAGGTAAATATCAGGGAAACTCGACAGCACCAGGTCTCAGCTTGAGTCTACATGTAGTACTACGGAAAATTGCAAGGTAAAAACTTGTTTTGTTTAAAAAAGCAGAAAATTAAATTCACATTCCACTAACAGCGTTGAGGTCAAAGGTTAGCAAACCTAAATAAACTGCACAGCAAATATACATATTCTTGAAGGTTTTTAAAGAATAAATATTTTTTGTAATTAAACATTATGCAAACACGTGCCACGCTTGCTCTCGCTCAACCATGCATATGCGCTATATACAATTTGAAAAATACTGTGTCCTCCTTTTAAAAGTCATATACAAAGATATTCCCCCAGAGCGCTGCCTTACAGTTAGCCAATCAACATTCACAAACAGGGAACCTACATACAATTAATGTCTGGCTGGAAAAAGAGAAGCCAGGTCAAAACAGTTTCAGTTCAATTACTACACACAGAGAAAAATGAATAAATGAAAGGAAACAGAAAATGGTTCAGCTCTCAGAATGTAGCTACATTACAGATTAAAGTTGGAGGGTTTTTAGTGTGTCATACCCTTCATCCACTTACAATACTGTTGTACATTTTGTGGTTTTATCTACTTTTTTTATTACAATATAATTTACTTAAACTTTCCATTAACAAAAAGTAGGGTAGAACTCCAGCAGTGTCTGCAAGGGCCAGTGCCGCCCACTTTATTTGCATCAGCACTCTGTTGCTAACGGGTTGACAGTTCATTGTAAGCTGAGCCTCAGTCCTCGATATACTCCCAAAGGTCTTTCTCATAGCCTTCGTGCACATGCTGTAGCAACACCTTCCTCCGGCTCTCACAATATCTGACAAAGATGACAGAACAGTCAGTCAAAATAAAACAGGTTTGTCAACCATCCAAACTAAAAAGTTTCACATTCCAGATGGAAGCCTTCATTGGCACGTGGCTAGTAAAAGGAGAAATACTGTGTGGACGACTTCAAACTCCTGCCCAAGAAAGCGAGGAAAAGTGAACAGATGAGGGTTTTAAAAATAATTCAAACTAACTACTTTGAGAAGGAGTGGCTAATAGGTTTGAAGAAAGCCCTTCACATTTTTCCCCAAATACTGGAAAGAGATGCTGTGTGCTGCAGGCTACACAAAGGTCATTGTAGTGGGGAAATATGCTAAAAATTTGTGTAATTTATTTAATATATTTAGTAAGTCAAAAAGTGACATTAATAAATCGTATTTAAAAGGCAAGGTAGAGGCAACAAATGCAATTACTTGGACAATTATAAGCACTTATTCTTGATCAACATTTTATACTGAATTGGTATTCAACCAGTAAAACAGATTGACACAGAAAATGTGCTCCTAAGATGTTGCTTGGCCTGCTGTGTTCATCCAGCTCCACAGATTGTTATCTCTTAACACAGAAAATCCCAACTTTAGAAAGATAAGGTACAAGATTATGGGATAAGTGCTGGCATCAATTGATAAGATACCATTTATACAAAACTCAAATTTTATAGTAACCAGACACCAAGGGAATTATCAAACATTAACTATTTAACACATACTGAAATCTAAGGTTTAACAGGCCAAATTAACTAATCGAGAGATCAAGGGTCACAAACTTAAACTCCTGCCCAGCAGTGTGAACTCTTCTGCTGACAGCACACTTGATAAATTCAAATGTCGAGATTTCACGCCCATTCCAAGCTTTTAGTGTTTATTTTACTGCACAGTATAGAGTACAGTGTACAGAACTCTTGCACTAAGATAAACCATCTGCATGACCAGCTAATGTTAAGGATGCCATTACCCTGGCAACATTCATCCTCAATCACCAAAAACAGATCAACTGACCATTTACTGACTGCTGGTTCGAGAATCATGCTGAACATAAGCGGGCATTGTATTTGCTTCTGTGATTAAATATCTGTGTCTGAAGCACAGTTGTTTGAGAGAGACATTATGAAATTGAAAATCTTTCTTTTCACAAGTAACTACCTCAGCTATATACACTTTAATACGGCTAGACTCACTCTCATTACAATCCATGCTAGGGCTCTTGAAAGAGGCAAATCCTTCCACATCACGAGACTACAGATAGCCTTGAAGCTAGCAACCAGAATGACAAACCATTTTTACTGATAAATGTTAAGCTTACAACAAGCATAAAACAATGAGGGTTTACACGGTCAAAAGACAGTGCGTTAATCCTCAATGATGGGTTACCTAATACCTCACATTGGAAGGTAAAAAGTGAACCCATGAGGATAGAAGGTTTAAAGGAGATGGATTGTTCATATTTGTTATGGCCACTCAACAACTTGCGCCTTCTGTTGACCAATCCAACCATCCCCTGGACAAAAACAATACAAGGTCCAAGGCTCTACTTTTACAAGGTTGGAAGTGCCAGTGCATTTAATTGAAAAGAATACATTAAGAGCCTATGTAGGTTTCATCAGGACACAGTTCACCCTGAAATAAACACTGTTTGGTGCACAGGGTCAGGGGTTCGTGGAAGAAGAGAAATCATTTGTCAGCATTAATCATTAATTTCATCTTGCCCCACCTGTACTTGTCTTGTACTTTCTGTTTGATGTCCTGTAGGGAATCCTGGGATATGTCCCTCTCCAGATAGCCAGACAGTACTTCTGTTGCATTCTCCAGATCTGCCTGATTGTTCTGGAAGAGAAGCACACATACTGCATGGAACAGATTTGGATCTTAACACAAACGTCATTGCAGTGTGGAAGCACGTTGACAGTTCAGTGTTTGTGCTCCCATGTTAAAGTCTAGCTACCTTACAGTTTATTCTCCTTTCGCCGATTAAAGTCAAAGCAGCAGCAGTCTTTAATGGAGTATCTCAGTTTAAAAAAAATAAAAATTGGGATTAAAATTGGGTAGAACTACAAAAATATAGCTAAACCGAGAAGAAACAAGAAAGTGAAGAAACACCAAAGCTTGTTTTTCTATGCACAGCCCAGTGCAAATGAATACATATCTGGGGACACGACAAGGCTCTGAAAATGACATCACCAGAAAGGGAAGTAACATTGAGTTTTTTTTTAAAACACGAGTAGAAATACAATGCAGTGGACGTACAGATGAGATTCACAGTTATAGAGCATGGAAACAGACTCTTCAGTCCAATCCATCTGCTCCAACGAATAACCTTAACTGATCTAGGTCCATTTGCCAGCATTTGGCCCATATCCCTCTAAACCCTTCCTATTCATGTACCCATCCAGATGCGTTTTAAATGCTGTAATTGTACCAGCCTCCACCACTTCATCTGACAGCTTATTCGATACACATGAAAAAATTACCCCTTAGGTTCTTTTCAAATCTTTCCCCTCTTACCTTAAGCCAATGCACCCTAGTTGTGGACTCCCCTAATTTTGGCAGGGCAGGGAGCCTTAGCAACTCACCCTATCCATGCTCCTCTAAGGTCATCCTTCAGCCTCCAATACTCCAGGAATATAACCCCAACCTATTTAGCCTTTCCCTATAACTGAAACCATCCAATCCTGGCAACATCCTTGTAAATCTTTTCAAGTTTAACAACATCTTTCCTATAGCAGGGAGGCCAGAATTAAACAGTATTCTAAACTTGACTCATCCATGTCCTGTTTAGCTACAACACGACATCCCAATGTCTATATTCAAAGACAAAACCAGAAATTGCGCAAAAGATCAGCAGGTCAGGCAGAAACTATGGAGGGAAATCATAGTTAACATTGCAGGTTAAGTGATGCTTCCTCAGAAGTGATGATAGCCAGGGGGACAAAAAGTTGATTTGACAACACTTGCAAATGTCCATTTTTAATACTCAATTCTGGCGAGCTAGGAAAGTGCTTGCTCAATAATCCTAATGAGAGGATTGCAGTATTTTGATTTCAAAATAAACTGATGGGAGCAATATAAACTCATAAATAACTTGGAAAGGGAACTTCAAGATGATGCTGTATCAATGATCTTGCTCCTCTTGTCTTCATAATGGCAAAGTTTATGAAATTAGGAAATAACCTTGATGCTGCAAGACACACTAAAGAAATATACACTATAGGATGTACTGTGGCTACAACACCAAAAGATATTATTGCTTTCTCCTTCACACTTTTCAAACTGTACACAATTTGTTGTTGCAGGATCCAGAATTTAGATGTTTCAGCAAGAAAAGAGAAGATGGTTAAAGTGAGCGCGAGCGAGAGAGAGCGCGAGAGACCGAGCGCGCGAGCGAGAGAGAGAGCGCGAGAGACCGAGCGCGCGAGCGAGAGAGAGCGCGAGAGACCGAGCGCGGCGAGCGAGAGAGAGCGCGAGAGACCGAGCGCGCGAGCGAGAGAGAGCGCGAGAGACCGAGCGCGCGAGCGAGAGAGAGCGCGAGAGACCGAGCGCGCGAGCGAGAGAGAGCGCGAGAGACCGAGCGCGCGAGCGAGAGAGAGCGCGAGAGACCGAGCGCGCGAGCGAGAGAGAGCGCGAGAGACCGAGGCGCGCGAGCGAGAGAGAGCGCGAGAGACCGAGAGAGAGCGCGAGAGACCGAGCGCGCGAGCGAGAGAGAGCGCGAGAGACCGAGAGAGAGCGCGAGGAGAGAGAGCGCGAGTGAGAGAGAGCGCGAGAGACGAGCGCGCGAGCGAGAGAGAGCGCGAGAGACCGAGCGCGGCGAGCGAGAGAGAGCGCGAGAGACCGAGCGCGCGAGCGAGAGAGAGCGCGAGAGAGACCGAGCGCGCGAGCGAGAGAGAGCGCGAGAGACCGAGCGCAGCGCGAGCGAGAGACCGAGAGAGAGCGCGAGAGACCGAGCGCGCGAGCGAGAGAGAGCGCGAGAGACCGAGCGCGAGAGCGAGACCGAGCGCGCGAGACCGAGACCGAGCGCGAGACCGAGACCGAGCGAGAGAGAGCGAGACGTGCGAGAGAGAGCGAGACTGTGCGAGACCGTGCGAGACCGAGCGCGAGAGAGAGAGCGAGAGCGCGCGAGAGAGAGCGAGAGAGAGCGAGAAAGAGCGAGACAGAGCGAGAGAGAGCGAGAGAGAGCGAGAGAGAGCGAGAGAGAGAACGCGCGAGCGAGAGAGAGCGAGAGAGAGCGAGAGTGTGCGAGACCGTGCGAGACCGTGCGAGACCGTGCGAGACCGTGCGAGACCGTGCGAGACCGAGCGAGACCGAGCGAGACCGAGCGAGACCGAGCGAGACCGAGAGAGAGAGCGAGAGAGAGAGCGAGAGAGAGAGCGAGAGCGAGCGCGAGAGAGAGCGCGAGAGAGGCCGAGCGAGCGAGACCGAGCGCGCGAGAAAGAGCGAGAAAGAGCGAGAAAGAGCGAGAAAGAGCGAGAAAGAGCGAGAAAGAGCGAGAAAGAGAACGCGCGAGCGAGAGTGTGCGAGAGAGAGCGAGAGTGTGAGAGAGAGCGAGAGAGAGCGAGAGAGAGCGAGAGAGAGCGAGAGAGAGCGAGAGAGAGCGAGAGAGAGCGAGAGTGTGCGAGAGAGAGCGAGAGAGAGCGAGAGTGTGCGAGAGAGAGCGAGAGAGAGCGAGAGAGAGCGAGAGAGAGAGAGGCCGAGAGGCCGAGCGCGCGAGCAAGAGAGAGCGAGCGAGACCGAGCGCGCGAGCGAGACCGAGCGCGCGAGCGAGACCGAGCGCGCGAGCGAGACCGAGCGCGCGAGCGAGCGAGAGAGAGCGAGAGAGAGCGAGAGAGAGAACGCGCGAGCGAGAGTGTGCGAGAGTGTGCGAGAGTGTGCGAGAGTGTGCGAGAGTGTGCGAGAGTGTGCGAGAGTGTGCGAGAGTGTGCGAGAGAGAGCGAGAGTGTGCGAGAGAGAGCGAGAGTGTGCGAGAGTGTGCGAGAGTGTGCGAGAGTGTGCGAGAGTGTGCGAGAGTGTGCGAGAGAGAGCGAGAGAGAGAGCGAGAGTGTGCGAGAGTGTGCGAGAGTGTGCGAGAGAGAGCGAGAGTGTGCGAGAGAGAGCGAGAGCGAGAGAGAGCGAGAGCGAGAGAGAGCGAGAGAGAGCGAGTGTGCGAGAGTGTGCGAGAGTGTGCGAGAGAGAGCGAGAGAGAGCGAGAGTGTGCGAGAGTGTGCGAGAGTGTGCGAGAGTGTGCGAGAGAGAGCGAGAGTGTGCGAGAGTGTGCGAGAGAGAGCGAGAGAGAGCGAGAGAGAGCGAGAGAGAGCGAGAGTGAGCGAGAGTGAGCGAGAGTGTGCGAGAGTGAGCGAGAGTGAGCGAGAGTGAGCGAGAGTGTGCGAGAGTGTGCGAGAGAGCGAGAGAGAGCGAGAGAGAGCGAGAGCGAGAGAGAGCGAGTGTGCGAGAGTGTGCGAGAGTGTGCGAGAGAGAGCGAGAGTGTGCGAGAGAGAGCGAGAGAGAGCGAGAGTGTGCGAGTGTGCGAGAGTGTGCGAGAGTGTGCGAGAGTGTGCGAGAGTGTGCGAGAGTGTGCGAGAGAGAGCGAGAGAGAGCGAGAGAGAGCGAGAGAGAGCGAGAGTGTGCGAGAGAGAGCGAGAGAGAGCGAGAGAGTGCGAGAGAGAGCGAGAGAGAGCGAGAGTGTGCGAGAGTGTGCGAGAGTGTGCGAGAGAGAGCGAGAGAGTGCGAGAGCGTGCGAGAGCGCGAGAGAGAGCGAGAGAGAGCGAGAGAGAGCGAGAGAGAGCGAGAGTGTGCGAGAGTGTGCGAGAGTGTGCGAGAGTGTGCGAGAGAGAGCGAGAGAGAGCGAGAGAGAGCGAGAGAGAGCGAGAGCGTGCGAGAGAGTGCGAGAGAGAGCGAGAGAGAGCGAGAGAGTGCGAGAGAGTGCGAGAGAGAGCGAGAGAGAGCGAGAGAGTGCGAGAGAGAGCGAGAGAGGGGGCGAGAGAGAGCGAGAGAGAGCGAGAGTGTGCGAGAGAGAGCGAGAGAGAGCGAGAGAGAGCGAGAGAGAGCGAGAGAGAGCGAGAGTGTGCGAGAGTGTGCGAGAGTGTGCGAGAGTGTGCGAGAGAGAGCGAGAGTGAGCGAGAGTGAGCGAGAGTGTGCGAGAGTGTGCGAGAGAGTGCGAGAGAGAGCGAGAGAGAGCGAGAGTGTGCGAGGAGTGTGCGAGAGAGAGCGAGAGAGTGCGAGAGAGCGAGAGAGTGCGAGAGAGAGCGAGAGAGAGCGAGAGAGAGCGAGAGTGTGCGAGAGAGAGCGAGAGAGAGCGAGTGTGCGAGAGTGTGCGAGAGTGAGCGAGAGAGAGCGAGAGAGTGCGAGAGAGTGCGAGAGAGAGCGAGAGAGAGCGAGAGAGAGCGAGAGCGTGCGAGAGCGTGCGAGAGAGTGCGAGAGAGAGCGAGAGAGAGCGAGAGAGAGCGAGAGTGTGCGAGAGTGTGCGAGAGTGTGCGAGAGTGTGCGAGAGAGAGCGAGAGAGTGCGAGAGAGAGCGAGAGTGTGCGAGAGAGAGCGAGAGTGTGCGAGAGAGAGCGAGAGAGAGCGAGAGTGTGCGAGAGTGAGCGAGAGTGTGCGAGAGTGTGCGAGAGAGAGCGAGAGAGAGCGAGAGAGAGCGAGAGAGAGCGAGAGTGTGCGAGGAGAGCGAGAGTGTGCGAGAGAGAGCGAGAGAGAGCGAGAGTGTGCGAGAGTGAGCGAGAGTGTGCGAGAGAGAGCGAGAGTGTGCGAGAGAGAGCGAGAGAGAGCGAGAGTGTGCGAGAGTGTGCGAGAGTGTGCGAGAGAGAGCGAGAGTGTGCGAGAGAGCGAGAGTGTGCGAGAGTGAGCGAGAGTGAGCGAGAGTGTGCGAGAGTGTGCGAGAGAGAGCGAGAGAGAGCGAGAGTGTGCGAGAGAGTGCGAGAGAGAGCGAGAGAGAGCGAGAGAGAGCGAGAGCGTGCGAGAGCGTGCGAGAGCGTGCGAGAGCGTGCGAGAGAGTGCGAGAGAGAGCGAGAGAGAGCGAGAGTGTGCGAGAGTGTGCGAGAGTGTGCGAGAGAGAGCGAGAGAGAGCGAGAGAGTGCGAGAGAGTGCGAGAGAGAGCGAGAGAGAGCGAGAGTGTGCGAGAGAGAGCGAGAGTGTGCGAGAGAGAGCGAGAGTGTGCGAGAGTGAGCGAGAGTGTGCGAGAGTGTGCGAGAGAGAGCGAGAGAGAGCGAGAGAGAGCGAGAGAGAGCGAGAGTGTGCGAGAGAGAGCGAGAGTGTGCGAGAGAGAGCGAGAGAGAGCGAGAGTGTGCGAGAGTGAGCGAGAGTGTGCGAGAGAGAGCGAGAGTGTGCGAGAGAGAGCGAGAGAGAGCGAGAGTGTGCGAGAGTGTGCGAGAGTGTGCGAGAGAGAGCGAGAGTGTGCGAGAGAGCGAGAGTGTGCGAGAGTGAGCGAGAGTGTGCGAGAGTGTGCGAGAGAGAGCGAGAGTGTGCGAGAGTGTGCGAGAGAGAGCGAGAGTGTGCGAGAGAGAGCGAGAGAGAGCGAGGGGGGGGCCGGGAGGCCGAGCGCGCGAGCGAGGGGGGGGCCGGGAGGCCGAGCGCGCGAGCGAGGGGGGGGCCGGGAGGCCGAGCGCGCGAGCGAGGGGGGGGCCGGGAGGCCGAGCGCGCGAGCGAGGGGGGGGGCCGGGAGGCCGAGCGCGCGAGCGAGGGGGGGGCCGGGAGGCCGAGCGCGCGAGCGAGGGGGGGGCCGGGAGGCCGAGCGCGCGAGCGAGGGGGGGGGCCGGGAGGCCGAGCGCGCGAGCGAGGGGGGGGGCCGGGAGGCCGAGCGCGCGAGCGAGGGGGGGCCGGGAGGCCAGAGCGCGGCGAGCGAGGGGGGGGCCGGGAGGCCGAGCGCGCGAGCGAGGGGGGGGCCGGGAGGCAGAGCGCGCGAGCGAGGGGGGGGGCCGGGAGGCAGAGCGCGCGAGCGAGGGGGGGGCCGGGAGGCAGAGCGCGCGAGCGAGGGGGGGGCCGGGAGGCCGAGCGCGCGAGCGAGGGGGGGGCCGGGAGGCCGAGCGCGCGAGCGAGGGGGGGGCCGGGAGGCCGAGCGCGCGAGCGAGGGGGGGGCCGGGAGGCCGAGCGCGCGAGCGAGGGGGGGGCCGGGAGGCCGAGCGCGCGAGCGAGGGGGGGGCCGGGAGGCCGAGCGCGCGAGCGAGGGGGCGGCCGGGAGGCCGAGCGCGCGAGCGGAGGGGGGGCCGGGAGGCCGAGCGCGCGAGCGAGGGGGGGCCGGGAGGCCGAGCGCGCGAGCGAGGGGGGGGCCGGGAGGCCGAGCGCGCGAGCGAGGGGGGGGCCGGGAGGCCGAGCGCGCGAGCGAGGGGGGGGCCGGGAGGCCGAGCGCGCGAGCGAGGGGGGGGCCGGGAGGCCGAGCGCGCGAGCGAGGGGGGGGCCGGGAGGCCGAGCGCGCGAGCGAGGGGGGGCCGGGAGGCCGAGCGCGCGAGCGAGGGGGGGGCCGGGAGGCCGAGCGCGCGAGCGAGGGGGGGGCCGGGAGGCCGAGCGCGCGAGCGAGGGGGGGGCCGGGAGCCGAGCGCGCGAGCGAGAGGGGGGCCGGGAGGCCGAGCGCGCGCGAGAGAGACCGAGCGCGCGCGAGAGAGACCGAGCGCGCGCGAGAGAGACCGACGAGCGCGCGCGAGAGAGACCGAGCGCGCGCGAGAGAGACCGAGCGCGCGCGAGAGAGACCGAGCGCGCGCGAGAGAGAGCGAGAGAGAGAACGCGCGAGCGAGACCGAGCGCGCGAGCGAGACCGAGCGCGCGAGCGAGAGAGCGCGAGCGAGCGTGTGCGAGAATGTGCGAGAGAGAGCGAGAGAGAGCGAGAGTGTGCGAGAATGTGCGAGAATGTGCGAGAGAGAGCGAGAGAGAGCGAGAGAGAGCGAGAGACAGCGAGCGACAGCGCGAGAGAGCGCGCGCGAGAGAGAGCGCGCGAGCGAGGGGGGCGGCCGGGAGGCCGAGCGCGCGAGCGAGAGGGGGGCCGGGAGGCCGAGCGCGCGATGCGAGAGGGGGGCCGGGAGGCCGAAGCGCGCGCGAGAGAGACCGAGCGCGCGCGAGAGAGACCGCGAGCGAGCGAGAGAGCGCGAGCGAGCGTGTGCGAGAATGTGCGAGAGAGAGCGAGAGAGAGCGAGAGAGAGCGAGAGTGTGCGAGAGTGTGCGAGAGTGTGCGAGAATGTGCGAGAATGTGCGAGAATGTGCGAGAATGTGCGAGAATGTGCGAGAATGTGCGAGAGAGAGCGAGAGAGAGCGAGCGACAGCGCGAGAGAGCGCGAGCGCGAGAGAGAGCGCGCGCGAGAGAGAGCGCGCGAGCGAGGGGGGGCGGCCGGGAGGCCGAGCGCGCGAGCGAGAGGGGGGCCGGGAGGCCGAGCGCACGAGCGAGAGGGGGGCCGGGAGGCCGAGCGCGCGAGCGAGGGGGGGGCCGGGAGGCCGAGCGCGCTGCGAGAGAGAGCGAGAGAGAGCGAGAGAGAGAGCGCGCGCGCGCGCGCGCGCGAGGGACAGAGAGAGAGAGCGCGCGCGCGCGCGCGAGGGACAGAGAGAGAGAGCGCGCGCGCGCCGCGCCGCGAGGGACAGAGAGAGAGAGCGCGCGCGCGCGCGCGACGGAGAGAGAGAGAGAGCGCGCGCGCGCGAGGGACAGAGAGAGAGAGCGCGCGCGCGAGGGACAGAGAGAGAGAGCGCGCGCGCGCGAGGGACAGAGAGAGAGAGAGCGCGCGCGCGGCGCGCGAGGGACAGAGAGAGAGAGCGCGCGCGCGCGCGCGAGGGACAGAGAGAGAGAGCGCGCGCGCGCGCGCGAGGGACAGAGAGAGAGAGCGCGCGCGCGCGCGCGAGGGACAGAGAGAGAGCGCGCGCGCTGCGCGCGAGGGACAGAGAGAGAGAGCGCGCGCGCGCGCGCGAGGGACAGAGAGAGAGAGCGCGCGCGCGCGCGAGGGACAGAGAGAGAGAGCGGCGCGCGGCGCGCGAGGACAGAGAGAGAGAGCGCGGCGAGCGCGCGAGGGACAGAGAGAGAGAGCGCGCGCGCGCGACGGACAGAGAGAGAGAGCGCGCGCGCGCAGCGCGCGAGGGACAGAGAGAGAGAGCGCGCGCGCGAGGACAGAGAGAGAGAGCGCGCGCGCAGCGCCGAGACAGAGAGAGAGAGCGCGGCGCGCGCGCGCGAGGGACAGAGAGAGAGAGCGCGCCGCGCAGCGCGAGGACAGAGAGAGAGAGCGCGCGCGCGCGCGCGACGGAGAGAGAGAGAGCGCGCGCGCGCGCGCGAGGGACAGAGAGAGAGAGCGCGCGCGCAGCGCGCGCGAGGGACAGAGAGAGAGAGCGCGCGCGCGCGCGCGAGGGACAGAGAGAGAGGAGCGCGCGCGCGCGCGAGGACAGAGAGAGAGAGCGCGCGCGAGGACAGAGAGAGAGAGCTGCGCGCGCGCGCGAGGGACAGAGAGAGAGAGCGCGCGCGCGAGGGACAGAGAGAGAGAGCGCGCGCGCGCGCGCGAGGGACAGAGAGAGAGAGCGCCGCGCGCGCCGCGCGAGGGACAGAGAGAGAGAGCGCGCGCGCGCGCGCGAGGGACAGAGAGAGAGAGCGCGCGCGCGCGCGCGAGGGACAGAGAGAGAGAGCGCGCGCGCGCGCGCGAGGGACAGAGAGAGAGAGCGCGCGCGCGCGCGCGCGAGGGACAGAGAGAGAGAGCGCGCGCGCGCACGCGCGCGAGGGACAGAGAGAGAGAGCGCGCGGCGCGCGCGCGCGAGGGACAGAGAGAGAGAGCGCGCGCGCGCGGCTCGCGAGGGACAGAGAGAGAGAGCGCGCGCGCGCGCGGCGCGAGGGAC